>NW_011494960.1:6349154-6364644 GCF_000754665.1 Bison bison bison
GATGCTGAGATTCTATCCCAGAACCAAACACACAAGCACAAGCTCAGCCTTCATATCGGTGTCTGGCCATCACCCCTGGGAACTAACAGGCTGTCCTTATACCAAAGAATGACACACAGTCTCAGTATTCCATCTCTTGAGCATTTATTAGATCTGCTTCCTTCTGAGGACAGAGAACTCTCTAGGTCAGTGTCCCTGCCCTTAGGGACTCACAGCCTCATCTCCTGAGCAGAGAGAGAGGCAGCTCAGTACTTGTCAGGCAGGCCAGCAGGTCTGAAGTGGTTGGGGTCTTTGCCGCTCCGGCCCCATTCGTTGGCAAACTGGTCGGCCTTCGAGTCCTCCCGTACCTGGTCCCTGGTCATACCCTTAAACAGAGGGTCTGTGATGCCCTGAATAGTCTCTCTGGCATTACTGGAAAGGAGGGCAAAGAGGGGATTAATCCAGGACTATGAGCCACAGCCCCACCCTCCCCATCTCTCCTCTTTCCAAGGGATCAATGACTCTGAGAGGAGCCAAGGAAAGAGGGGCTACAACCCTGAGGCTTCCTGGGCTCAGCCCACCTCAGCCCTGTGATGAGTGAACAGCACCCGTAGAGGGAGGGTGGAGAATCGCCTGTCCCACCAAGTTGCTCTGCTCTTCAGCCCCTCAGACCTCACACTGGGCACAGAGCAGGAGGGTGGGTAAGAGGAGGAGGGCCCACAGCCTACAGGAAAGTTCTCCAGGGCTTGGCCCCTCCAGGTTGTCCTAGGCAGCCAAGCTCTGCTCACCCATCCCTGCATCCCCAGGGACCTTGGTACCTGATCACTTTAGCAGCCCAGGCACCCCCCGGTCCCCTTCGGGCAGCGTCATAGTTTCCGCGGGCGTGGAAGTATTTGTCTGCACCCTTGTAGTTGGCTTCTTTCATGTCTTGGTAAGCTCTCCACATGTCTTTAGCCCCTGGGAGGAAAACAAAATGATGGGATGAATGTGATCATGTTTTGGTGAAAGAGAAATAAATAATTTCCTCCCACTGATTCTAGGTTTCAGCCTTCAACCAAGCCCTTGGAGATTATTTTATTGGCTTGAAATGAATACTTCTTTACTTCTCACTTACTTCCCTGATCTGAAGTTGTCAGTATCACACTTGGTGCAAGGTTTATTCTGTTTGATTTCATTCTAAGTCTGTTGGAACTTTGTTTCTGGAGGTGTGTGATGTCTGTGAAGAAGAGGTTAATGCTCTTTCTTTAAGGGATGTTTGCTTATACAATGAACCTCCACCTGGAAAGATGCAGGAAAGGCTCTGACCAGAGCTTGAGAAGAAGGACGATACTGAGAAAGGCTGTGGATATAGGATATTCCCAGCCTGGTCAAGGGGAGAAATCCAGCCCTGGGGACTAACTCGGGCCTGAGTACATCTGAATACTCAGGGCATGTTTACTCATGGGCAACCGTCAGAATTAAATCAGCAGGTGATAAAGGTGAGCTCCCTAAGAGGGCTTTAAGAAACAGGGTAATCAGATGCAGAAAAAGGGCAACTGACCCACCAGCTCTAAAGTTCAGTGTCCTCTCCAGTAAAATGGAGGAGTAATGCCTCCGTCAGGGTGGTTATGCAGAAGAACTGAGGAAATACAGGTTGGGTTTATAGAACATTGTCGGTGCTCACTATACTACCACCTCTCTGGTCCTTAGAAGAGTAGGGCAAAAAATAAATAAAGTAGGATGAAGATCAGGGAGGCATGGACAGAAAACCCAACCTAAATAGAATAAAATGGCAAAGGTTTAAATGATTAGCTCATTAGGGAAAAGAGGAAAATATAACATGGATTATAATAATAGTTTATGTAATATCTCTATGAGATAACTTATCTTTATTTTAGGTGTTAGCTATTTCCACTGTTCAGAAAAATAGTTTGGTTGAGGGCTATGATATTCTTACTATAGCTATGCACCCTGAGTTACAGATTTAAATAGTTCTCTGGAGTCTAGAGTTGCTTAATAAGTGCTTCCAAATGCACGACATATTTGTCCCTTGGGTGCAAAACCAGGTAGTGTTGTCTGTATGTGCACAAAATCAAGTGGGGTGCTCAATAATGGACAGATTTGCAGAGAACCCCAGGGATTGTGGTTCAGGGAAGGGACTGTGTGTGGATCCAGGCACCTGCATTCCACAAAGCACCCAGACCACGGGTAATTCTCATGCAAGTCATCCTAGAGTGCCCCTTGAACAACACTGACCTAAGAGATGAAAAGATACTTTTATCTGAGTCTGTGTGAATTCAGATGGAATTAAGAACAAACTCTTAAAACAATTATTCAGCAATTATCACAGAAAAATAATAACACCAAATAGTTTTGGGAAATAAATTATGGCCAGTTTGCTCTGGCTAGTGAGGTCTATATCTCTTGCTATAGGATTCTCGCCAGGTCTCAGCATCAGCAGAACCATCATCAAGGAAACTCATGCTGCCATTTACTGTGGGGAGGGGAACTCTATCGGGTTTCCTTCCAAAGGCAGCAACCCCCACTCTCTCCCATCTGCTCAGATAAAGACCAGGACGCGTGTTCACAGACCCCTCACCCTCCACGTGTACTCTTGTCTGGGAGGCAGTAGAAGGGCCGAAGTCAACAGCAAGGTCTCAGGATGCTGGGTTCAATCCTGCTCTGCTGGAGGATGTTGGACCCTATCTTAATCTCTTGGGGCAGCAGGTTCTCTGATAAGGGGTAATGGTCCCTACATTGTAGGACTCAAGGATTAAACCCTGAGGGGGAAAACGAGTCGATTCCTGCACATAAAGCTCTTAGACAGTCCTGGGCAGCTACTAAAAAACCAAGTATTTTATTTATAAGTATTTAGCGGTTGCACCCACTTCATGGCTACAGGAGACTTGGAAATGAGCCATCTCTAGTTGCCCACGAGGGGACAGCAGAGCCTTACTGGTATTCTGGCAACAGATACCCTGCCCCCCAGATGTCTTCCTCACTCCTGCTGAAAGTTGGGGCCCAAACTTTATGTGACCTCGGGCTGGGGGATCCCCTAAAAGAGGGCAAAGCTGGCCAGAAAAGCTTCGGGAAGTGCTACCATGAAACCTAAGCTCCTTTTCTGCCCACCTGTGGCCTTTGCCCTGTGGGGATGTGTCCTCTGCTCAGGTCAATCCTGGGGAAGCAGACACAGCCTCCCCTGGCCCATCCTTTGGTTCTTACCTTGACCAGCTTCCTTGAGGAATGTCCCCCATCCCTGGCTGCTGACGCCCAGGATCAGGAAGCAGAAAATGATGCCCGTGGAAAGGTTCATCCTGCAACAGAGAGATGAGTGGACTCAACCAAGAATGACAGGTCTTGGGGCTGAGTTGTAATATGGATACACTCTTACATTCCAAACATAACTCCCTCTGAATTTTATCTCGATAGATAGACAGATGATAGGTTGTAACACAGAGGATCCAGCTCTCATTCCCATTGAATCCTGGGAAATCTAGTGATTTCCTGCATGAAGGATTGCAACGTGCTTTTAGTGTAAACCACTTTCCAGTCCAGTCATCCTCTATCAGCCCTGAGACCCAGCTGCACTGCAAGTTTCCCAAAGGCAAGAGGAGTCTGTTCATGCTGCCTCTCTGTGATACGAGACGAGGTGAACGAGGCACAGCTGTCTGTGGCCCGCATGCTCACCCCATCGCTGCCTGCACAGAAGACGCAGACAAGGCGAGCCCTACTCCCTGAAGTGCTCAATCTGGTGGATTCTAATGGTCAGAACAGTAGATTCAGGAAGGAAGCAGAGAGCTGGGCTGCAGCGCAAGAATGCTGCTGAAGAGAAAGTCTCCGAAGAGGAAAAGTGTTGGAGAGTTCTAGCACCTCACCTGTGGCCAGGCCCTCCTGCTGAGGCTCCTGGTGAAGCTGAGCTGCCTGTGCTGCCTGCCTGGGAGACGGGGCCGGTGCTTTATATACTCTCACTTGGCTAGTGGAGCAAATGAGAACTGGGGTGGAAGCAAAAAAAAAGAAAGAAGGAAAAAAAGTTTGGGAAATCCCTCCTGACCAGAACACAGCATTCAAAACAGCAGTGTTATTCTTCACTGACATCGAATTTTCCTAGATTGTGCAATCTGGCAACTTTCAGAATGTAGCATATTGGGCTTTTCCTGCCCGTTTCTAGTCTCACTCCAGGAGACAAATGTGTTTTTCACCCCCGATCGTAACGTACTGACTTTTGCTGTGAAGTGTGTGTGTGCTTAGTTGCTCAGTTTTGTCCGACTCTTTGGGACCCCATGGACTGTAACCCACCAGGCTCCTCTCTCCATGGAATTTCCAGGCAAGAATACTGGAGTGGCAGGCAAGAATACCAGGCAAGAGTACTCCATTGTCTTCTCCAGGGGAGCTCCCTGACCCAGGGATCGAATCTGGGTCTCTTGCAGGGCAAGTGGATTCTTTACAACCTGAGCCACCTGGGAATTCCAAAGACTAACAATAGAAAAAGGGAGTTGAGTAAAGAATGTGAGCAACAGGGCAAATGAAACAGCAGAACGGGTACCTTATAAGAGACAGCTCAGGATGAAGCTGGGACCTCAGGGTACAGCAGCAGGAAAGGAAGGAGATAAAACTCAGGAAAATCAAACCTCCAGTACACACAAGAGGGTAGATTCAGCCCTGGAAAAGGGAGTCTTCCAGCTTCAAGTGTATTCATGGTCAGAAGCTGTTGATAGTTATAACAGTAGGTCATATTGAGAGGTCATTGCAATCCCAGGAAGGTTGAACTACAGTGAGGAATTTTGCTATGATATCGTGTAGAAGTGACACCATAAAAATGAACAGGAAAAGTCCAGATGTCTGTTAAATTATCAGGATAGAAGGTTCAGGAAGGATACAGAGAAAGCTGATTTATCACAAGAATGCTGGAGTGTATGATGTCAGAGAATAGCTGTATCAATCAGAAAAGCAGGACTGAGCTTTATTCTGTGAGTTCAGGAAGATAATCTTGGGAGGAAATTTCATGCAGGAGCTCTCACAGGGATGGCGTGTCTGGAACTCCTTGTGCCATCTCTGCCTCTTCATCATAAAGGGAAATTTCAAAGGTTACTGTTTTCCCAGAGGAGGAGGGGTGAGGCATGTGTAATATGTCAGAGATGGTGGGGACCCAGAGGACATGGAACTGCTCTTCCTGACGGTGGGTCCCTGGGCTGGAAGCCTGAGGACAGCAGGAGGGCAAGTAAGGCCCAGCCCAGGAGCACCACCTCAGGATTCTTGCCTGGAGTGTTCACAGGAGAGCAGGAATGTGAGCCATGCATTGGAGACACAGGGAAGTGATCTCCAAGACAGATGCAAGCAAATCACAGAGACTTGCCAACTGAGACGAGGGGAGATGGTAAATTAGAGTCTGGAAGGATCTGGGACTTGTGCTCAAGTAGTAATCCTGAGAAGAAGGAGGGCAAAGCATTTCCAATTTGTTACAAGACTCAGGGAAATATGAGCAGGACGTTAGAAAGAAGAGCACTGGCCCAGGCGGAAGCACACCAGCTGAGGATGACACTGTGGTCTGGGAACCACGGTCTTAGATGTGTTGTTGGTGTTTAGTCACCAAGTTTGTGTCTGACTCTTTAGTGACGCCATGGGCTGTAGCCCCTCAGGCTCCTCTGTGTGTGGGATTTTCCAGGGAAGAGTACTGGAGTATGTGGAGATTTCCTTCTCCAGGGGATCTTCCTGATCCAGGGATCGAACCCACGTCTCCTGAATTGCAGGCAGATTCTTTACCACTGAGCCACCTGAGACACCCTGTCTTAGAGTAGAACCTCTCGGAAATAGGATGATGCCTCTTTCTGGGTCTGGGACATATTTTATTTCCCGTAGGTGTAATGAGGTGAACATGTAGGGTGGATACCTGTCTAAAGGATTGCTGTGTTTGCTTTTTATGCAAGGCAAAGCTAAGCAGTATTTAAATGTTCTCAACAGAACTTACACTCCTTCGAAAGTTGGGGTTCCATGAGGTTGGGGTAGTCTAGGTCCCTGAGCTGGCTTAGCTGACTTGGTCCCAGGAGTAGACATGGTGGGGAGAGGGGATGCTGTCAACCATCTATAGTCATCAGCTCTGAACATACCCTCGGGCAACTCCACAGAGGGGAGCTGTGATGTTCACATTTCTTCTTCTACCTTCCTCGGGGCAGAAATCATGGGCCAGTGATCACATTCTTTTGTAACTCTTTGACTCTGGAGCCATTCCATACCGGAATTCCACTTCCCACTTTCTTGCATCACTCCAGTCATTTATTATTTGATAGAATCATTAGAGACAAAGTAAGTACGATTTTTAGACACCAAGTCAAGCATTGCAAATTCTCTTCCTTGTTGCTTTTGGCACTCTGTCTTTGGAAGGAACACTCAGTTCCTTGCAGGGCCATGCTTAGAACAATAGAAGACAGTTATGCTCAGCTCTTTTTATTTGTTTCTCCTGCAAAAGAAAACCATACTGTTATGGTGATTTCAGAGTCTTCAGGCCTTAAAGCGATTTCCCAGGAGTCTTCCATGAGAAGCTGTGTCCTGGTTTGCAGAGATGGTCTCTGTTGGTGCCTCTTGTTTCAGATTAATAGTTAATAGTGAGTGACAATCAGCAAACTGTTTTATTTTTGAAAGAGACCTGGTTTATATAATATATTAGATGGTACCACTTCCTTAATAGCCATGTGTGATAAGACTACTGAGAGGTTTAAGAGACTTCATTTTCTGTTATATTTAAGAGGAAGAGAAGAACACCAAAGCTTTGCAACAAAAAACAAAACCCCTCAGGATACATCCTGACTATTAATAACACTTGGGGCCTAGGTCCCAAAGTTTTTGATATAGAGAAATCTCCTGTATTTGTGGCAGCTGCAGGAGAAGAGGGGGTAGTCACACTGACAGCGCTTCTTTCACCAGCAGTTGGGAAGATGTGTAGTTTCTCTAAAGTCAAATCCTGGAATTCTACTACATGGCAGAGAGAGAGAGAGAGAGCGAGAGAGAGAGAGAGAGAGCGAGAGAGAGAGAGAGAGAGCGAGAGCGAGAGAGAGAGAGAGACAGAGAGAGGAAGAGATAGACAGGCCTGTGAAGTTCAGTTTACCAAAAGGAAAGGAAACACAGCTTTAGGACCAGAAAGGCTGGCTTCCCTCCTCTTCATCCTTCAGTTCACCAGGGAGATTAAAAGAAAATAGCACTGAATAAATTATTAATGCCCTGCACATTGTTGATTATTTGGTTGCACTTTTTTTTTTCTCAAGGGAAAAAAAAGACACCTGAGGGTTGGAATTGACACATCAGAAAAGGAAACATACTGCACAGCTTCTCTGAGCTTCCTGAGGATCTCTGTTTATCTGGTAGAGGACAGCAGCCCCCTGATTCTGAGGTGACCTGCCAGGAGGGGGTCATCTCTGCTCTAGGGGGCTCCTCACTCTGCCCCTCGTCCAAGAGTGTAGGAAAACAGCCTCCACTGACTGCTGGTGTCATAAGGAAAGACTGACTTCCTAGAATCTCACACAAATCTGACACCAGTCACTCCAAACCTGGAAACAACCATCTAAGAGACCAGATCCACCACGTTTCTCCTCTCAGCAAACTGCTGGAAACTCACACGGAGAACAACACCCACAGTTCATGCATGTACACCCAGTGACTTCTGGCAGAAGCCACAACAGTCAACACCAACAACAGCTACAACACAGCACGACATGAAACTCTTTGCAATGACTCTAGTATCTCTCAGCATAAAAGGTCTTCAGCAGCATTATTCTGAGCTGGTTAAAACCAGTTCACAGAGGTAGACTCTCCACACAGACCCAAGTGAGCGAGATTTATCTGAATTCCTCTTTCCTGGTTCAAAGTTAAACTTAATATGGAGCCTCAGATCTCCATTTAATCAACTCACGGTGGCACATAATTTGCTAATTTAGACGAAGGAACAGCCTTTTTTTTTTTTTTGGTGCTAAGAAACATATATGTCTTTAGGAAGTTCAGTTCAGTTCACTTCAGTCGCTCAGTTGTGTCTGACTCTTTGCGACCCCATGAATCGCGGCACGCCAGGCCTCCCTGTCCATCATCAACTCCCAGAGTTCACTCAGACTCACGTCTATCGAGTTGGTGATGCCATCCAGCCATCTCATCCTCTGTCGTCCCCTTTTCCTCCCGCCCCTAATCCCTCCCAGCATCAGAGTCTTTTCCAATGAGTCAACTCTTCGCATAAGGTAGCCAAAGTACTGGAGTTTCAGCTTTAGCATCATTCCTTCCAAAGAACACCCAGGGCTGATCTCCTTTAGAATGGACTGGTTGGATCTCCTTGCAGTCCAAGGGATTCTCAGGAGTCTTCTCCAACACCACAGTTCAAAAGCATCAATTCTTCGGCACTCAGCTTTCTTCACAGTCCAACTCTCACATCCATACATGACTACTGGAAAAACCATAGTCTTGGCTAGAGGGACCTTTTTTGGCAAAGTAATGTCTCTGCTTTTGAATATGCTATCTAGGTTGGTCATAACTTTCTTTCCAAGAAGTAAACGTCTTTTAATTTCATGGCTGCAGTCACCATCTGCAGTGATTTTGGAGCCCCCAAAAATAAAGTCTGACACTGTTTCCACTGTTTCCCCATCTATTTCCCATGAAGTGATGGGACCAGATGCCATGATTTCGTTTTCTGAATGTTGAGCTTTAAGCCAACTTTTTCAATCTCCTCTTTCACTTTCATCAAGAGGCTTTTTAGTCCCTCTTCACTTTTTGCCATAAGGGTTGTGTCATCTGCATATCTGAGGTTATTGATATTTCTCCCGGCAATCTTGATTCCAGCTTGTGCTTCTTCCAGCCCAGTGTTTAGGAAGTTAGTTAAGTATTAAATAAGCAAAAGTAGCTATCACAGATCTCTTCTCCCCAGTATCCCCTATTAAGCCCAGTGGTTTTCCAGGACAGTCTGGTAAAATCTCAGGGGACAGTTAATAGTATGTTACACAGGTTGGTGTAGAAAACTAATCAAGAGTAGAGATGTACAGCTCATTTTAAAGAATTAGGGTAACTTGATTCTAAAGTAAGAGATGGGCAATACAAGAAAACAACAGTCCCATTTCACCTCTAAAGGTGCAAACAATTCAAACAGAGCATAGTATTACCAAACCAAATATGAGCATTAAAAATCCCTCATAACTGAGTGAGCTTTCCTGTTGGAATGTAAGAATTGGTCAGCATTATGACTACAATTAATGTAATTCATCACATTATTAGCCCAAAGGAGAAAAATAATATTATATTAATTGATCAAAAAAGAGTGTGATAAAGCTGAAGTTATGTTTCTTTTAAAAAATCCTTTAAGATAGATTCACAGATGTAGGGAAAAAACCTTGTCGTGTCCAGGGGATAAAGCAGGGGGTGAGGAGGAATAAATTGGGAGCCTGGGATTGACAAACACATAATACTATATATAAAATATATCATTAATAAAGACCTACTGTATAGCATAGGGAACTCTTCTTAATACTCTGCAGTGATCTATACGGGGAAAGAATGTAAAAAATAGTGGATATATATCTTGCTGATACACTTTGCTGTATAGCAGAAACTAACAGACATTATAAATCAACAGTAAGAATAATTTTTTAAAAGAGAGAAAAAATGCTTTAGAAAATTACATTTCAAATGGAACTTTCTTAATTTTATAAAATTAAGATGAAATAAAATTAAAATAAAATTAATTTCATAAAATTCACATATTTTGTAATGGAAAAACTTTTAGTCCATCACTTGAAGGATCAGGAATGAGCAAAGAATGCTCACTGTCACCACTATTGCCTAACATAGTTCTGGGAGCCCTGACCAGTGCCATAGTAAATAGAAAGAAAGAAAAGATATAAAGATTGGAAAAGTAGAGATAAAACTGTCATCATGTGTATTCCTATGGCTGATTCATGTTGAGGTTTGATAGAAAGCAACAAAATTCTGTAAAGCAATTATCTTTCAATTAAAAAAAAATAAATTTTTTAAGAAATGTAAAAAAAAATTTCATTAGTATAATCATAAACTCCCCAAGCCACAAAATCAACAGATTATTACAATTAATTAAGAAATTTAATAAGATAGCTCATATTCGATCCAAAAACCAACAGGTTTTTCCATAGTAGAAATACCCAAATAGAAAACATGACCAAAACAATAAACTATTCATAGTTACAGCAAAACTATAAAATTCCTAGCAATTACTTTCACCAGTAATACATAGAACTCCAATGGAGAAGGTGTCAGACCTCTAGCAAACACCTTAAAGTATGATTCAAACATGGAGAGAAGTTTCTAGCTCACTGATGGGATGACTTAACATTAAGGATGTTGATTCAACCCCAGATTAATTAACACATGTAATACGGAAAATCTCAGCTGAATTTTTCTGGAACATAAGATGATTACTTCAAAATTCATATAGAGAAATAAAAGTCCATGCATAGAAACTGAGTCTCAAAAAAGGAGAGTACTAACAAGAGGGACTTACTATACCAGGCAGCAAAATACAGTAATAAAAATGGTATTTGCTCAACTAAAGACACATTGACCAATGGGACAGAATGGAGAGTGAGAGCTAGGGCCACATGTAGAGGACATTAGTGTATGATCGAGAAGACATCACAAATCACTGGAGATAGGATGACTTAATAGTTTTGGAAAGAGAAAAATAAAGCTGGGCCCTTACCTGACAGGGCTTTCCTGATGGCTCAGATGGTAAAGAATTTGATCCCTGGGTTGGGAAGATTCTCTGGAGAAGGGAATGGCAACCCACTCCAGTATTCTTGCCTAGAAAATTAGACCCTTACCTGATACACATACATAAGTCAACACTAGAAGTATTAAATACATAAATGTGAAGATAAACTATAAAGTTAATAATAATATAAAAGAATATATTTATGATCTAGAGATGTTGCAGAATTTCTTAGATTTCAAAGGCACAAACCCCAAATTAGGAAGTGGTGAATTTGACTACATCAACAATAAGAATATAGTTGTAGATAGAGAATGGGAAAAGATATCTAGAATGGGAAAAGGTATCTAAAATATGGCAAGGGATTAATATTTCAAAAATACAAGGAACTTATATGAGTCAATAAGGAAAAGATGGCAGCCCCAATAGAAAAATGGGTGAAGTGTTAGGAAAAAAAAAAAAGTTTACAGATAACATGCAATAAGAAATAAGCTCACAAAGAGATGCACAATCATTAGTAACCAGAAAAATAAACTGACAAGCAGTCATGTTTTAAGTGTCAGATCAATACAAATGATACCTGCGCCACGCCATGTGTATCACAGGAGGGACAGAGCTGGTGTGCATACCCTCAGTTTTGCAGTGAAGTGTCACTCTGCTGTCCAGGGGGCAGCCCAGCTCACAGACCCTACAGCAATGGGGAGGATTTCTATGGCTCTGTGCTCTTGCCTTGGCATGAACCAGCTATCCACTTTTCCAGTCTAACAGCTTCCATCAGAAAAGAATTTTGCTTCAAAGACATAAATTAATATCTACATTATAAATTAAATATTAGAAGATTGCTCTCATAGGACATAGTGACTATCTCAACAAAAGTGTCTTTTGTTGTTGTCATTAAAAAAAAACTCCTTTGTTAGAAATAACCATTGTCAATACAGGTTTTGTTCTTCTATTTGCTATTCTTGTAGCTGCAAGAGAGATGGACCATTTTCTCTTTCTTACCTTGGGGAAAATTCTTTCTCCAGAGATTAGTAGGTCGTACAGTTTACCAGGCCAAGAGCTGGAACCACATTGTTTAACCCTGAAAGAGATTCAGTCCTGAGAGAAAAAGAAATTATATGGAAAAGAAAAGCTAAGAATAGGATTAATAATAGATGGAATATGGAACATGAAATTACTGATGTCCTTTCCCTATTATTTTCCATCATGAATTTTTACTTGTGACTCTGACACATTTGTCAATTTTTATCTTATCATAATCTTTATGAATTCATGTGCATTATTTATGTGTGTGTGTTTGCACATTTAGTGATGTTGTGGGTGTGTGTGTGTGTAGACAGAGAAGCATATATATGTAAACTACAGTGTAAATGGACATTTGCTGTTTTTCCTTATCTCACCCCCATGAAGACAGGAAGTAAGTTGCTGGTTTTCTTCACCACCATACTCAGTGCCTAGGAAAAGCCTCGACACAGCCAGGCTTGATGAATCTCACTGAATGAACATCTTCAGCGAGGAAACTTGAACAGTATAAAATAAGCATAAAGACAAAAATAAAAGCAATACTAATTTCCTGAGCCTGGACTAGAGGGGGAGGGGCAGAAAGAACCTCTGTAGAAACTTTGTTTCCAGTCTATTATCTAAGTGGATGTAGACATATGAACACATAAATGAAACAGGGTGGTATAATACTATCATTTTATGTTCTGCTTTTTCGCTGAACAGCTCACCATGATAATGTTTGCATGTTATTACCCTTACCTGTCACAGTGGCAAAGCTGAAATTCAGATCTAGTCTGTGAGGATGGAGCCTTGAGATTCTTAGCCTCAGGTCATAGAGCCCGCACTGTGTGTTATGGCACATAACCAAATAAATGTATGATATATTTTAATTCAATTCTCTTAAATACTGATTAGCTTAATCATAACTCTCCAGTGGAATGTTCCTCACGTGAGAGCACTGGTCTTGTCTGTCTCAGATCCCCAAGGCCTGGCCCAGCTCTTGCCGTGTGCTGGGGGAGCATGAAGTGGGAGTTGAAGAGTGAACAGACGGAGGAAGGAGTTCTGTAGACATCTTTACTGGAAGGGTGAAGCGAGGTTTTTGCAGACTCCACGTGAGACTGTTTTGGATGGTCTAAGTCCACCCTGCAGAGAGTAAAGGAAGGTCTCAGTGCACTGGCTCCTCCCAGGTCGGATGGTTAAGGAACGAGGCACCCTGGGCAGCCTGAGTTCTGGTCCATTGCCCAGTTCTTTCAGGAAACATACGAGTGAGTCACTCACGGGAGATTTTGCAAACATGTTTTACACAGTGTGGTTTGACAGGACTCCACATGTAATAAATGGGTGTGTAAACCGAACACACTGTTCTCAGAGAGGACCTGGCTCTTCTTTTCCATAATCGCAGATTTCGAAAAGTGACCCTGGGAAACTAGAGGATTGTGCAAGGGCTCCCTTGGCAGCCGGGTGTGAAAACAGGCTGCTGAGTGCTGCTGCGTTTCCATCACCCACAGCTGAGGACAGTGGCTCCGAGGACCCCACCCCCTAGAGGGCATCCAGCAAGCAGCGCCAGACCTCGTGAGCTCCCAAAGCCGAGGAAGAGGCAGCAGCGCTGGCTCCACCATCAACACCGCCCCCTCCACCACCCCACCCCTGGTCCACGTAGGAGATGCCCGAGGAGGGGAGGGGAGACCGCAGGCCTGTCAGCCTCCCGGGGAGTGCAGCATTTGTGGAGGCAGGCGATTTCTGGCAATTGATTCAGGGTGCCAAGAAGAAAACAAAAATGCCTGTTCATCTCTCAGCCGGGTGCGTGCCCACTGCGGACACTACCAGCTCATTCTGATGCCCCTATCCAAGCAGAGGGCAGTGTGGCGAGTTCTCGAGAGAGTCTACATGTGTAGGAGCTGTGAATATTCTGGAAGTTTCTAAACATGGAGCACCCGTGCCAGTAGAGTTGAAAAGGCAGTGGTGGATTGTGACTAGGAAGGAGATGGGGTGAGTCTTTTCCTATCTGCCGTCTCTGCAGGAAGAGAAGAGGCCCCTGGTCATTCTGGGGAGTCCACTGGAATCTACTGGAAAGACCAGTGAGGTTACAGAAAATGCAGTGCTGGGCCAGGTGAGGTGACACCTCATTAGAATCCATGGTGATGAGGTGCACCATCATCAGAACCCATTGTGGATAACCTGCTCCTCTCTGGGAAGGTCCCCCATGGCTGAGGAGTGGTGTGAAGCTGGACTCACCTCAGGAGCACCACCATTGCATTTGATGATTAATTATAGCTCAATAATTATATATATGTGTGTGTATATATGTACATATATGTGTATATATACATATATGCACATGCTCAGTCTTGTCTGACTTTTTGTGACTCCATGGACTATAACCTGCCAGGCTCCTCTGTCCATGGAATTCCTCAGGCAAGAATACTGAAATAGGTTGCTATTTCCAACTTCAGACGTCTTCTGCATTAGTAGGCAGATTCTTTACCGATGTATCACCTGGGAAACCCATATATATATATATATATATATACACACACACACACACACACACACGCACACACGTGCATGTGTGCGCGCACACACACACACTTTATATATACAGGGCTTCCCTGAGCTCAGCAGGTAAGCTATCTGCCTGCAATGCAAGAGATATAGGAGACATGAGTTTGATCACAATTGCCAGAAATCACTTGCCTCCACAAATACTGCACTCCCCGGAGACTGACAACCCTGGCGTCTCCCCTCTCCCTCCTCGGGCATCTCCTACGTGGACCAGGGGTGGGATGGTGGAGGGGGCGGTGTTGACTGTGGAGCCCGCGCTGCTGCCTCTTCATCAGGTTTGGGAGCTCACAAGGTCTGGCGCTGCTTCCTGGATGCCTTCTCGAGGGAATATGGTACTCGGAGCCACTGTGTCCTCAGCTGTGGGTGATGGAATTCTCCAGGCAAGAATACTGGAATAGGTTGCTATTTCCTACTTCAGGTGTCTTCTGCATTAGTAGGCAGATTCTTTACCAATGCATCACCTGGGAAACCCATATATACGCATGCACGCACACACACACACACACACACACACACACACACTTTATATATACAGGGCTTCCCTGATGGCTCAGCGCGTAAGGTATCTGCCTGCAATGCAAGAGATACAGGACACCTGATTTTTATCCTTGGTCAGGATGATCCCCTGTGTGTGTGTGTGTATATATATATATATATATATATATATGTATATAGAGAGAGAGAGCGAGAGAGAGAACGAGTGCTCCCTTTCTCTATTATCTACCTACTACCTATATATGTATATATTTATATAAAGAGAGGAGAGAGATAGAGAGCTTGCATAGGTTTAAATTTAAATCTCATATCACATCACTTCTAAGATGCACATCTCTTGGTTATATAATTCTGAAATTAGTACATGTCTTACATTTCCTAATAATTAGGAAGCACTCATGAAAATGTTGTCATTGTACTAGGGTTAATTTTGTGTATACTTTTCTTCTTGTTTACACACAAGAGTGATGTAAGATTAAAATCTATGTCTAAGTTTAAAAGAACTCGCCTCAGTTCAGTTCAGTCGCTCAGTCGTGTCCGACTCTTCGAGACCCCATGAATCGCAGCACGCCAGGCCTCCCTGTCCATCATCAACTCCCGGAGTTCACTCAGACTCACGTCCATCGAGTCAGTGATGCCATCCAGCCATCTCATCCTCTGTGGTCCCCTTCTCCTCCTGCCCCCAATCCCTCCCAGCATCAGAGTCTTTTCCAGTGAGTCAACTCTTTGCATAAGGTGGCCAAAGTACTGGAGTTTCACCTTCAGCAC
>NW_011494960.1:6365146-6366107 GCF_000754665.1 Bison bison bison
CCTCCTCCCTCCCCATACCATCCCTCTGGGTTGTCCCAGTGCACCAGCCCCAAGCATCCAGTATCGTGCATCGAACCTGGACTGGCAACTCGTTTCATATATGATATTATACATATTTCAATGCCATTCTCCCAAATCATCCCACCCGAGTCTCCCTCTCCCACAGAGTCCAAAAGACTGTTCTATACAACTGTGTCTCTTTTGCTGTCTCATATAGGGTTATTGTTACCATCTTTCTAAATTCCATATATATGCATTAGTATACTGTATTGGTGTTTTTCTTTCTGGCTTACTTCACTCTGTAGAATAGGCTCCAGTTTCATCCATCTCATTAGAACTGATTCAAATGTATTCTTTTTAATGGCTTATTAA
Source organism: Bison bison bison (assembly GCF_000754665.1). Classification (NCBI taxonomy): domain Eukaryota; kingdom Metazoa; phylum Chordata; class Mammalia; order Artiodactyla; family Bovidae; genus Bison; species Bison bison. Next base: position 6,365,519 of record NW_011494960.1, read on the forward strand.
TACTCCATTGTGTATATGTACCATAGCTTTCTTATCCATTCATCTGCTGATGGACATCTAGGTTGCTTCCATGTCCTGGCTATTATAAACAGTGCTGCGATGAACATTGGGGTACACGTGTGTCTTTCAATTCTGGTTTCCTCAGTGTGTATGCCCAGCAGTGGGATTGCTGGATCATAAGGCAGTTCTATTTCCAGTTTTTTAAGGAATCTCCACACTATTCTCCATAGTGGCTGTACTAGTTTGCATTCCCACCAACAGTGTAAGAGGGTTCCCTTTTCTCCACACCCTCTCCAGCATTTATTGCTTGTAGACTTTTGGATCGCAGCCATTCTGACTGCCTCTGCCTTTTCTAAAACCAGCTTGAACATCTGGAAGTTCATGGTTCACCTATTGCTGAAGCCTGGCTTGGAGAATTGTGAGCATTACTTTACTAGCATGTGAGATGAGTGCAATTGTGCAGTAATTTGAGTATTCTTTGGCATTGCCTTTCTTTGGAATTGGAATGAAAACTGACCTTTTCCAGTCCTGTGGCCACTGCTGAGTTTTCCAAATTTGCTGGCATATTGAGTGCAGCACTTTCATAGCA
>NW_011494960.1:6366207-6366606 GCF_000754665.1 Bison bison bison
AGCAGAAATATATGTTTTTCTGGAACTCTCTTGCTTTTTCCATGATCCAGCGGATGTTGGCAATTTGATCTCTGGTTCCTCTGCCTTTCCTTTTTTTTTTTTTAATTTAATTTTATTTTTTAACTTTACAATATTGTATTGGTTTTGCCATATGTCAAAATGAATCTGCCACAGGTATACATGTGTTCCCCATCCTGAACCCTCCTCCCTCCCCATACCATCCCTCTGGGTTGTCCCAGTGCACCAGCCCCAAGCATCCAGTATCGTGCATCGAACCTGGACTGGCAACTCGTTTCATATATGATATTATACATATTTCAATGCCATTCTCCCAAATCATCCCACCCGAGTCTCCCTCTCCCACAGAGTCCAAAAGACTGTTCTATACAACTGTGTCTC
>NW_011494960.1:6366714-6383061 GCF_000754665.1 Bison bison bison
TGCCTTTTCTAAAACCAGCTTGAACATCTGGAAGTTCATGGTTCACCTATTGCTGAAGCCTGGCTTGGAGAATTGTGAGCATTACTTTACTAGCATGTGAGATGAGTGCAATTGTGCAGTAATTTGAGTATTCTTTGGCATTGCCTTTCTTTGGAATTGGAATGAAAACTGACCTTTTCCAGTCCTGTGGCCACTGCTGACTTTTCCAAATTTGCTGGCATATTGAGTGCAGCACTTTCATAGCATCATCTTTCAGGATTTGGACTAGCTCAACTGGAATTCCATCACCTCCACTAGCTTGGTTCGTAGTGATGATTTCTAAGGCCCACTTGACTTCACATTCCAGGATGTCTGGCTCTAGATAAGTGATCATATCATCGTGATTATCTGGGTTCTGAAGATCTTTTTTGTATAGTTCTTCTGTGTATTCTTGCCACCTCTTCTTAATATCTTCTGCTTCTGTTAGGTCCATACCATTTCTGTCCTTTATCAAGCCCATCTTTGCATGAAATGTCCCCTTGGTATCTCTAATTTTCTTGAAGAGATCTCTAGTCTTTCCCATTCTGTTGTTTTCCTCTATTTCTTTGCATTGATCACTGAGGAAGGCTTTCTTATCTCTCCTTGCTATTCTTTGGAACTCTGCATTCAGATATTTATATCTTTCCTTTTTTCCTTTGCTTTTCGCTTGTCTTCTTTTCACAGCTATTTGTAAGGCCTCCCCAGACAGCCATTTTGCTTTTTTGCATTTCTTTTCCATGGGGATGGTCTTGATCCCTCTCTCCTGTACAATGTCATGAACCTCATTCCATAGTTCATCAGGCTCTCTATCTATCAGATCTAGGCCCTTAAATCTATTTCTCACTTCCACTGTATAATCATAAGGGATTTGATTTAGGTCATACCTGAATGGTCTAGTAGTTTTCTCTACTTTCTTCAATTTAAGTCTGAATTTGGCAATAAGGAGTTCATGATCTGAGCCACAGTCAGCTCCTGGTCTTGTTTTTGTTGACTGTATAGAGTTTCTCCATCTTTGGCTGCAAAGAATATAATCAATCTGATTTCGGTGTTGACCATCTGGTGATGTCCATGTGTAGAGTCTTCTCTTGTGTTGTTGGAAGAGGGTGTTTGCTATGACCAGTGCATCTTCTTGGCAAAACTCTATTAGTCTTTGCCCTGCTTCATAAGTGTAAAATAAACATATAAAGTGATAAGAAAACGTTGTGTCTGAACATTATGCCTGAATCTAAATGGTAACATCTTTTTTCTTGGTGGTGTGTAAATAATAATGCATCTTTCAATCTAGAGGTCCTAGACTCAGAGACATGCAGTGTGACCCTTTTCCCTTCCTCTATTCTCACAGAGTAGGAGAAGGCAATGGCACCCCACTCCAGTACTCTTGCCTGGAAAATCCCATTGACAGAGGAGCCTGGTAGGCTGCAGTCCCTGGGGTGGCTAAGAGTCGGACACAACTGAGCGACTTCACTTTCACTTTTCACTTTCATGCATTGGAGAAGGAAATGGCAACCCACTCCAGTGTTCTTGCCTGGAGAATCTCAGGGATGGGGGAGCCTGGTGGGCTGCCAGACCCCCTTGTGGGGTCGCAGAGAGTCGGACACGACTGAAGTGACTTAGCAGCAGCAGCAGCAGTCTCACAGAATATTCTCTGCTAACTTGCCCCTTTGTTAGTTAACAAAATACTTTGGAAATTCAAAATATTCTTTCCTTTCTCCCAAGGTTTCTCTTCAGCTACTACAGTGACTAATAGTTTATTTGCATATGGGTTTCTAATTTTTATTTCTATGAGTGTGAAAAGCATTGCTAGAGAAAATTAAATATTTTCTATGATGAAGTAAAATTATATCATTTTGACTGGTAGCTTAGTATGATATTGGTGCAGATTTAGCAGTCACCTCAATGTGAGCCATTACCACATTTTGCAGCTCCAAACCACATCTATACTTTGTACAACCCCCAACCCCCCTCACAGTTCTGACCACTTCTGAACAGCACCTCTTTTCAGACTACATTCATTCATTTCACCAGATATTCATAAAGCAACTAATATCTGTGAGGCACTGTGGATACAAGGATGAGACACATGCCTTTGGCTTTGGATTTCCTACCTACTTGCTTTAAAAACAGACAAGAAAATGGGCAGACACCCTGGAGTGTAATGAGTCCCAGGGATAGTCATCTGTAATAACAGCAGGTACAAACGGCTTCTCACAAGTTCCATGTCCTCCTCTCCCATGTGCTGCTTCCCCCACCCCAGTATCTTCACCTTCCTTCCTCCCTCAGAGCCAGAGAGGTTTCTGCTCCCCTGGGGGTCCACCATCCCTTGTGGGCTTGATCCTCTGCCTCCCGCTTCTCCTGACTCTACTGTAACTTCTTTATCTTCAGTGTCTCCCTCTTCCTTAGCTCCTTTCTGTTTCTAAAGCTAGCCTCACCTTCTTTGAAAGAAAACTTTTTACTAATAAACAATACATGAATTCAATTATTCATTTATTAATTTCCAATAAGTACTCGTTGAAATTCCATTATGTGCCAGGACTGGATATTCAGATATAAACAAGGAAGAAATGGTCACTTCTTTCACTGATTCTATAATAGAGGGGAGGAAGATGGACTGAAACAAACAAACAAACAAAAAATTCAGAAGAATAAGCCAAAAATTTAGTACAGGAATCCCACATATTGAAATTGGCAAAAAGTACAGAATAACCAGAGTAGATCGGCCAGGATGACCAGGAAGGCCTCTCTCAAGAAAGAGTGATCTCAGGAGAGACAGGTGAGAAACACCCAGTCATGTGAAGACCAAGCAGAAGAGTGTTCTGAGCAGAGAAAATGTCATATGCAAAGGTCCTGTGCTTGGCTTGTTGGTGAGTTGGAAGGATGGGGAGCCTGGGAGGGTGTGGCATGAGATGATACTGGAGGGTGGCCAAGGACAGCTCACACTGGATTACATTCTGAGGGAAATGGGAACCCAGGGAAGAATTTAAGCAGGGAAGAGACATGATCTGAATATAATTTGTACACTAGACTGAGAGGTAGGGTAAATACATGCTCTCTTTTACCCAGGACGGTTTCAGTTTATTCCTGCCATCCATGTATAATCATCAACAAGGCCCTTTTCCTCAGTGGAAAGTGACTTGGTTTAGATGAAAAATTGTACAGTCAACTTAAGCAGAGTGGGAAGCCATGAAGATGGGGAGACTAGATAGACAGCTGTTACAGAAACCCAGGTGAGAAATGGTGTGGCCAGGAGCATGGAGATGCATGTGAAAGCAGGCTGACGGACTAGAGATGAATTTTGGAAGTTGAATCACAGAACTTGTTAGTGGACTGGATGTGGGGTAAAGGGAAGGGAAGCATCAAGGACATGCCTCAATTTCTGGGCTGAGCAACAGAGGGAATAATCGGATCATTTACTTAAATGGAGCGGCCTGAGTGTGAAGAATTCTGGTGGGGGAGATGGGAGCTCCCTTTGGGATACATTGAGTGTGAAATCTCTGGAAGTCATCAAATCAGAGATGTCTAGAGGGAAATCAGATATATAAGCATGGAGCTCGGAATGAGGTTCTCAGGAGGAGAAATAATTTTCAGAGCCATCAACATATAGATACTGTTTTCTTCCAAAAAGGAGGGAGAGGACAATTGTGCTGAGCGTGGCTCAGAGTCCTCCTGATACAGGAAGGGAAACACATCGATTGTCTTGGCACCTGAGAGGTCAGCGGTGACCAGAGCTGTTTTGCTGAGCAGTGGGGACAGAGGTCAGGCTGGTGGGGTTCTAGTGTGAGTCAGAAGAGGGAGCAGAACATGCAAGTGAGCAGACTCTCAGGTTTGATGATAAAGAAGAAGAGGAAAAGGTGCCAGAGTGAAATGAAGAGTGACATGGATTGAAGTCAGGGTTTTCAATGTGGGAATTTATTCAGGAAGCAGTTACTGAGGGTAAGGACTCTGCGAGGCAATGTTCACATGATGAGAACAAGCTGTAGTGTGTCTGTAACCAGTCAGGCATCTCTTGGGCACAAGGGCTCTCACTCTGGAGATCCGTGGAGGAGAGAGTTCCTGCCTCTGAACCTCTCGGTCTTGACAACACATCCCTGCTCTCCTGGAGTCAGACACACCAGCCTGCAGTCCTGGCTGCTCACCTGCTACAGGTGTGACCTGGAGCAAGGTCCAGATCACTTACCTCCAAGCCTCATTTCTTCAACTGAGACCTGCAAAGCCTTTGTGGTAAATCAAATAACGCACACAGAGTTAGAACACTTACAATGAAAGAAAATGACGGCCTCTATAATTACTATGCCTCAGCTTCCCACATCCCAGAGTTTGGCTCGCCATTGGTCTGTGCTTCTGAGGAGGCTTCTCTTAAACTGCATTGGAAGTGTGTATCCACATAACTGACATTCACTCTAGAAGTGAAAATAGTATTTTGTTTGACCCAAATATAGTGAGGATAAAGGTAAGGGAAACTCATCTGAGAATGATTTCTTAGGTTAAATGAGCTGAGACCAGTTAACAGTTGAGTCAGGGGTAGGCTCTGGTGTTGATGAGAAATAACTGGAGTCTAAGATGCAGTTTCCAGGACAGGTGTCATGGGACTCGTCTTCCCAAAGCAAATGTGCCTTCTTGATTTGGGAAGAGATCCCGGGGGATAAGGCCTGGCGTGAGGTGGGTCAGGATGCAACTGGCTGGGCAGTGGAGAGTCGGGACACAGAGAGGCCTGAGGCAGCAACACAGTGACTGGGGCGGAAGAAGTGGGGATGGGGCTGCCCAGGCATGTGCCAGAGTCAGGCCCCGGCCACTGAGGAGCGCAGCGTGATGGCCAGTGCTCTCCCAGCACAGGCTTACTCAGGAGGAGAAATGGGGTCCTGAGAGTCCCAGGGCTCAACGGGCTCATGTGGGCACAGGGCAGGGTCCAGGTCGCCAGGGATTCCTGGGGCCCTGTGGTCACAGGCTTGTCCTCCACAGAGCTTTAACTGTCCATATGGTGCCAGCAGGCCTTTCTCCCGAGTTTGACTCGAAGACTCCAGCTTCCATCAACATGTTCAGTTCCACAAACATTTATTGGACACCTCTGGGTACCTGTCTCAGTTCCTGGGGAGACAGAGTTCTGTCTCACTCTTTCCCTGTTTGGAGGGAAGTGATGTGTGACTCATAGCTTAGTCCCAAGAGAATTCTACAGTCCCACCTTCTAGGACAGTGTCCCTTGACCCCACACAGAGAGCTCTGATGACAAACTTTGGGGACTAGACTTGGGGACAGAGAAGGGGACAGGACACAACTGCAGGGAGTGAGAAGGACTGACTGAGAAGGGCCTGGAAATGGTCCCCGTGTAACCAGAGGGGCCTGGGGAGGGAGTGGGTCTGATTAGGGAAGGCTGGAGAGGGCGTCTGTCCTGAATGATGCTGAGATTCTATCCCAGAACCAAACACACAAGCACAGGCTCAGCCTTCACGTTGGTGTCCGGCCATCAGTCCTGGAACTAACAGGCTGTCCTTATACCAAAGAATGACACACAGTCTCAGTATTCCATCTCTTGAGCATTTATTAGATCTGCTGCCTTCTGAGGACAGAGAACTCTCTAGGTCAGCATCCCTGCCCTTGGGGACTCACTTCGCCATCCCCTGAGCAGAGAGAGAGGCAGCTCAGTACTTGTCAGGCAGGCCAGCAGGTCTGAAGTGGTTGGGGTCTTTGCCGCTCCGGCCCCATTCGTTGGCAGCCTGGTCGGCCCTCGAGTCCTCCTGACCCTGGCCACTGGTCGTACCCTTAAACAGAGGGTCTGTGAATCTCTGAATATTTTCTCTGGCATCACTAGAAAGGAGGAGGGCAGGGAGGGGATTAATCCAGGACTATGAGCTGCAGCCTCACCCTCCCATCTCTCCTCTTTCCAAGGGATCAATGGCTCTGAGAGGAGCCAAGGAAAGAGGGGCTACAACCCTGAGGCTCCCTGGGCTCAGCCCACCTCAGCCCTGTGCTGGGTGAACAGCACCCATAGAGGGAGGGTGGAGAGTCGCCTGTCCCACCAAGTTGCTCTGCTCTTCAGCCCCTCAGACCTCACAGTGGGCACAGAGCAGGAGGGTGGGTAAGAGGAGGAGGGCACACAGACTACAGGAAAGTTCTCCAGGGCTTGGCCCCTCCAGGTTGTCCTAGGCAGCCAAGCTCTGCTCACCCATCCCTGCATCCCCAGGGACCCTGGTACCTGATCACTTAGCAGCCCAGGCACCCCCCGGTCCCCTTCGGGCAGCGTCATAGTTTCCGCGGGCGTGGAAGTATTTGTCTGCACCCTTGTAGTTGGCTTCTCTCATGTCAGAGTAGGCTCTCCACATGTCTTTAGCCCCTGGAAAGCAAAGCACATGGAGTAAGGATTATCAGGGGAGAGAAAACGGTGACACAGCTTACAGAAGAATCAAGGAATGAAACATCTTCCACCAACTCGGTTTCAGCCTGTGGTCATAGCACCACGGATGCCGTAGGGTGAGAAGAGCATTCCTTATGCCCAGTTGCCTGCTCCTGGTACTGGAATGAGAGTCATTGGGGTGGGGTAGGGGAGGGGCTACAGTTGTGGGACTTGTTTGTCTGACCCCTGTGATGCTGTCTCTGCTGCATCTCAATGAGGGCTCTACCTGATATGTTTAAGGACAGAGGGAGTTATTACAGGACAGGATTCCTCAACAGCATTCTATTGAAATTTGAGACCAGGTACATTGTTGCTGTTCAGGGCTGTCCTGGATATTATAACATGTCTAGCAGCATCCTTGACCTCTCAAACTATTCCCCAGTGTGACAACCGAAAATGCACCCAAACATCACCAAACGTTCCCAGGACACAAAGTTGCCCTGGGTCCAGAACCACTGTTGTAGACAAAGCTGCATAGGATAAGCTCCAGGGCACGTGGGTGAGTGAGGAGGTGACATGCGAGACAGATTCTGAGAAAGGGGCAGACATACAGCTCCTCTGCTCTGACACCTAAGAAATGTGTTTCTGCCTCATGAAAGGATCAACTGTGACTTGATTGCCCTGCCTGTTAGGTGAGTGAACGGAATCCTGAGAACTCTCCAGTGGACGGTACTGATGATGTGGGCTGCTTGAGGCAGTGGGTCTTTTCCTCAGCCTGGCTGCACTTTCCAATCATCTGGGGAGACACTGAAAGTCCCCTGAGCCCTCACAGCCCAAGCCAATCACCTCCCCATCTCTGGGCTGGTCTCAGGCAGCAATAGTTTTCATGGCCCCCCCAGGTGACTCCAAACTGCAGCCAAGATTGCTCAGCCCTCGGCTTGAGGAAGTGATGCTGGGAGAAGTCTACTCGGTGAGAGCCTTGGCCTCAAACACAGCTGGGTTCCCACCTCTGTCCTGCCACCTGCTGACGGGCACTCAGTCCCTGGGCGATGGACTCGGATGCTCTAAGCCTCGGTTTTCTCCCCTTTCGGTGGAGGAAGATGCCCCCTCAAGGAGGTTTTCTGCAGGTAAGTAGGTGACCAACTGTCCCAGCTTGACCAGAACTGCCCCTGTCTTCGTGGAACTGGCCCAGTTAGTGCTGCTAGTGTCCTGGAAAACTCCCCAGCCCTGGGCAGAGCAAGAGAGTTGGTCACTTGATTTGTGTGAAAGGGCTGAGTTCCTGGTGGAGGCTTTCATATGATATTAGGTGCCCCCCCCACCCCACACATACACACACCTTTATTTTTTGTAAGTTTAACAGCTCAGAAAGGGTAGGAAATAGACTAAAGCAGGGACGGTGTCACTGAGTATAGGAAGGACCGACAAGGTGTTCTGAAGGTCTCTGAATTGTCCAACTAGGAAATGGAAGGAAGGAAGAGAGGAAGGGAGGGAGGGAGGGGCAGGGATGGAAAGACAGGAGAGGAGAACAGATGGACCGCTTTCACCCTACTTCGTGCAATTGGTCTGAGGGAAAGTTTGTTCCATTTCAGACTTGTTTTGTGTCTTCCACTCAAACTGCTGTTTCAGCTGGAAATGATGCGCGTTCTTTCTCTAGTACCTGATGGACATAAATCCTGTGCTTTTCAAACTCTCTGAAAAAAGCTCCCCCAACACCTGGCACATTCTACCACATACGGGAACACCTCCTAGGACCGCAGCTCCAACCCTCAGGGGTGTTTAGGGTGAAGCCTAGAGGCCCAAGAATGCCATTGCCCCTCCATCGGCCTTACCTTCATAAGCCTCACCAAGGAAGGACATCCACTGGCTGTGGACTCCCAGCACCAAGGAGCAGAGAATGAGGCCTGTGAAGAGCTTCATTGTGCTGAAAGGAGAGGAGAGGGTCAGGGAGACACAGACAAGCCTCGCACCCCCTCCGCCTGGGGTTTGTATGTCGAGGAGAGCCTGGCTGTTCATCTCTACTAGACTCTCAGTGGCCCTACTAGGACACACTGCAATAGGACCTTACTCGCAGCCTCAGGCCCTCAATTCTGAACCCACCAGCCCTGAACCCAAGACTGTCTAAGAGGTCACCCAGATGGCTTTGATGGAAGAAGAGGACCGTTGGGTCCAAGCTGTGTCTTACTAAAGCAGCCTGTCGTAATCAAAAAGCATTTCCCTTGCGCCACTCTGCCAGCACTGACCGTGTATTGGAGAAATAGAAATCAGAAGAGTTATGTTTTAAAGCAAATGTTTTCAAAGAAATGGCTCCTTGAAGTGGTTTCTCACCTGATCCCCAGTGGATCAGAGCGGCTGGTCCCTGCCTGCTGTGGAGTGGTGGCTATATTTATACTGAGCCATCCCTGGGAGGTCGGGCACGAGGAGAACAGCTGGACTGGTGCCCGGGGAAAGTCCCTGCAGGTCATTTCTCTTACATATCTGCAAAGGGTGACTTACTGGACACCGATGGTTGTCCTCATCCACAGGTCATTTCCCTGGTTGTGCAAGCCTGAGGAAATGAGGGAGGCCTGATCTGCCTGGTATCTGCTGTCAGGGGTAGAAGCGCTGAGGCAGGGTCATCTGGACATGAAGGGTGTGGAGCTCCAGGATGGAGGCCCCCTGGCGGTTGGAAGGTATGTGATTAGAGGATGCTCTTCCAGCCTAGACCTTGTTATTTTCCTGGTCATTCCCTCAGCATGGTCCCTGATGAGCCAGACAGAAGGTGTGTCAGAAATTAAACCCTTTGAGCTCATGTCCAAAGCCCTTGAGCCTCAAAACGGACAGATCAGCCCCACCAAATCGCATGGGTGGTCTGGGCTCCTTCCACCACCCTGAGTGCCTGTGCTGAGCTCTTGGCTCCAAGGCGATTGAAATCCCTCTCAGCCTCGAAGACAAGAGGTATATTATCTAAGCTGGATCCGAGATAGGGGCAATCCTGGTAGAGAGGAGTTTGTGCTTCCCCAAGCCAATCCTGGAGATGCCTCGGAGTGGGAGTGAGAGTGTTTGGTGCAAGGGGCTAGTATGTAATCTCTAAGAAGCCCATAACAGGACACAGAGGGAGGTAGCAGCCGTTACGGAACGTGGCAGCCCAACTGGGGAAGGGCCAGGCTCCCTGTCTGGGGTTGGTGGAGGACAGCTCTTTGTCTGCTGCATTTTCCTGGCTGGGGCTTGGGGTGTCACCGTCTGCCCTCTTGTCACTGTGAGTCAAAAATATCAGCAGTGTCATCCTGGCCGATGAGGCCTGTACGTGTATGAACAGAGCCTTCAGCTCTCAAAAGAAAATGTTGCTTGTGCTTCATCCTTACCAGAAACATTCTCTAAAGAGAATTCTGGAGACTGTGGCTCAGTCAAGTTGACATTGTTCTATGTTGTCTAAAGACAGAGCAAACAAACAAAACCTGAAACCAAAGGAAGTTGACTCTTTTTTTCTTTGCTGGATTGTTTTGAAAGAAAGTGAAAGTGAAGTCGCTCAGTCGTGTCTGATGCTTTGCGACCCCATGGACTGTAGCCTTCCAGGCTCCTCTGTCCATGGATTCTCCAGACAAGAGTTCTGGAGCGGGTTGCCATTTCCTTCTCCAGGGGATCTTCCCAACCCAGGGATCGAGCCTGGGTCGCCCACATTGCAGGCAGCTGCTTTACCATCTTAGCCACGAGGGGTTTTTTTGAACTGGCCAGCAAATACTACTTTTTTTGACTTTCAACTCTCTGCCTGTTTAGTTAAATGTTATCTTGTAATTGTTTGCTAATATAAGTGAAAGACAGAGTCTTAAACTTGGTTTGAATTAAAAAATCTAGCATCTGGGAGAAGAGAGACATGCCAAGATTTTCTTTTGACTTCACAAAGATTTCTTATATGTATTTATACCACTTAGGACCAAAGATTGTCAATGACATCCATAATAATGTTATCAGGGCAACAAATCATCAGTTAAGACAACACAGCTGACTTCTTTTTTGGAGATTAAAAAGTACAGGAAACGCAAACAATTTAAAAGTCCAGTTGCCTTATGTGACTATTTTTAAAAACCTCTTCCAAGGACCAATTTAAACTTAAATTAACAGAAACCATGTCTGTCTCATCATGTTTATACCTATAGTGCTTATCACGCTCTTTGGTGAATAACAGGTACTCTTTCATGACTTTATTCATTTTACAGGTACTTTCTGAGTTGTTCCTATATGTGCTGGATGTCCCTAGCCCCATAATGTTTATACTGTAGTAATCAGTAAATCGGAGAAGGCAATGGCACCCCACTCCAGTACTCTTACCTGGAAAATCCCACGGACGGAGGAGACTGGTGGGCTGCAGTCCATGGGGTCGCTAGAGTTGGACACGACTGAGCGACTTCACTTTCACTTTTCACTTTCCTGCACTGGAGAAGGAAATGGCAACCCACTCCAGTGTTCTTGCCTGGAGATCCCAGGGATGGGGGAGCCTGGTGGGCTGCCGTCCATGGGGTCGCACAGAGTCGGACACGACTAAAGCGACTTAGCAGCAGCAGCAATCAGTAAATATGTATATAATACAAATAGTGACATCTCTCATTATTTAAATCTAATCCATCCCTGACAGTGTGTTGGTTGGAAAGCAGTAGTTTTTTGGAGGGTCAGGGGTAGTAAAATTTTGAATATCAAGTATCTTAATTATTTTACAAGAGAAAACATATTAATCTTTTAAATAAATAAAAATTAACTAAAAATAGCTAATTTTTTACAGATAATATCAGAAATATTTGAAAATCTGTTTAACAATCTATCAAGGATACCTATACAATAGAAGGCAAAACAGCAATTGCCTAATTATTTAAAAATTAAAGAGCCCATTAGTGGGTGTCTTGTGCGAAATCTACACTAATACTTTAGAAACTTGGACATGAATCCTGTTTTCTTTGTGTATTGCAACAAATATGCCTATAAATTGTAAAAATTAAAAGATTTGTTAAAGATTATATAAATAATTTTGCATAATAAAGTATACAGGAATGTTGGTGACAGAATAAGTAGAAAAAATACACATCTAAGATTCATCTCTGTCCAAATTCAGGGAGCTGGGTGACAGTCTTTTCTACCTGCACTGGAAATTCTGTATACAGACGGTTGTAAACAATGGTCTGAAGTTATAGATGATGCAATTATTGAAACACACACAGGCATGTCAAATGGATGTTTGTTTATATTGCCTTCACTTTCTATCACCCTCATAATATGAAACTATGCTAGCAGTAAAATTTTTGAATGGATATTAATATTTAATGTGACTTGATCACTCATTGGAAATGGGTGTCACTGTTTTCTTCAGGATCCAAGTTTGGCCTTAGATAGTGATATGAACACACACCACACACATTATATGCAGAAGAGACAGCCAAGTATCTGGGAATAAATGCAGGTAGATCAGTGTGTTCAGTGGTGGAAGCTTGTGGAAGTTTATTTCCAATCACTTCCATTTTTCAGTGAAATAGGGAGCAAAGTCATCAACTAAGAGGAGAATGGAGGAGGAGGTATTGAAAGTTCAGGATAGAGGTCTAGGAGACGTCTAGGAGACTGCACAGGGAACGAGCTAGGAAGTGTAGTGGATTGCAAGGCAGCTCGAGGTTAATGACCATGAATTGAAAGTGAGACTTGTCACCGTGGTTGTGTGTTTTTCTCTGAGCACATTCAGTTGCCAAAGTATAGACCTGAAGTAAGTGGGGAGTGGGATATCACCACTCATTAAATACTTGCTGAGTTACTGAATGAATTAATGCATGCAAATGTCAAAGGAGGAATCACTTGAAGATGAGGGAGTGGGCCTTACTAGTGGTCCAGGGGTTAAGACTCCGTGTTTCCACTTCAGGGGAGCATGGGATCAATCTTTGGTTGGGGAACTAAGGTCCCGCTGCTGCTAAGTCACTTCAGCTGTGTCCGACTCTGTGTGACCCCATAGATGGCTCTGCCCATGCATGATCAAAGAATAAAATAAAGATTAGGGAGGGTTAAAGGATAGAGGGAGAGCATTAAAAAGGGAGGGTGACTGAAAGTGAAAGATGGGCATAACATATACGCCAAGATCCAAGACTCCCTTAGGACCACTAAGGATGTGGTTGCCCTGGTGTAGTAGAAGCAGATCTTTCTCTGATAATGAAAGGAAAGGAGAGAGGATGAGGAAGATGTATTTTGAGATGGAGGACAGAGAACTGAGGAAAACCAGGAACACCTTTCCTTTACCCATCGCTCATCACTCTCTGCCTATTTGCATTTCTGAGTTTGGCAGCAGAGCACAAAACCTAGGGGTAGGGACCTAGGTCTGCCTTCCTGGCCATCTGCTGTATCTCTAACACTTAGTGCAGCACCACCCCCATAACAAGTTTGTTTTTATTGACTAAATCAATGAGTTTATGAAAGAGGAGACTGGTAGAGGTCATGTGAAGGTGGAGTTTGGAAATTAGGAAGAATGGAAAAGCTTTGAAACAATGATATACATGGTATAGGATCAGTCATTTAGAGATGAATATGGACATTGTGTATATGTAGTGAAATCCCAGCCTACTTGAATGGCTGAACTTACTGTCAAAATATATATCCAGAAAGCAAACACTCTCCAGCTTCATCCTATTATTCTGCACCATCAACTGGATTATTGTGATGAAACCCTAACTGGATTCCATATTTCCACCCTTGTTCTTCAATATAGCAACCAGACTTAAAAAACAAGACCAATCATGTCTCTGCTCAAGAGGATCTTGGTTTCACCCACAGCTGAAGCCAAAGCCCTGCAATGGCTTTCTGCTCTGTCTCACTCACACCTCATGACTTAGGTCTCTCCTCTCACTTGCTTCCCTCTGTCCACCACACTGGTCTTTTAATCTTTAAGCCCTCCAGGCACATTTCACCCTAAGGGCTTGGTTCTTTTCATCTGAACATTCTTTCTCCCGGATATTTGCATATTGGGATTTTGGCAAGAGCAAGATCTTAGATTTCAGGATGTGGGAAGGTTCAGTACAATCAATGTCATTAAAAGTGTTGGCAGCAATAAAAAGGAATGCATTTGAGTCAGTTCTAATGAGGTGAATGAACCTAGAGCCTATTATACAGAGTGAAGTAAGTCAGAAAGAAAAAAACAAATATCATATATTGACACATATATATGGAATCTAGAAGGATGGTACTGATGAATCTGTTCACAGAGCAGCAATGGAGACTCAGACACGGAGAACAGACTTATGGACAAGGGTGGGGAAGAAGAGGGAGAGGGCGAGATAAATGGAGAGAGTAGCATAGAAGTAAATACATCAACATATGTAAATAGATAGCCAATGGGAATTTGCTGTGTGACTCAGGGAACTCAAACTGGGGCTCTGTAATAACCTAGGGGGTGGGGATGGGCAGGAGGTGGGAGGGAGACTCAAGAGGGGGGGACATAGGTACACCTATGGTTAATTCATGTCGATGAATGACAGAAATCAAAGCAATATTGCAAACCAATCATCAATCAATTAAAAATAAGTAAAAAAATTTTTAAAGAGTATTGGCAGCAAATATGTAGAAATGGGCATTGTGAGTGACATGAGATCTATCAGCAAATATAATGGAGCCATACTTTGTCCCCAAACATTGCTAATCAGATTGTCTATTTCAGAAGCATCCTGTGAGCATTTTAAGTATGCAGATTCCTGGGCCAGAATCTTGAAGGTTCTGATTCAGCAAGTTTGGGGTAGACTTTAGGAATGCCTATGTCAAATCTCCCTGTTTTGGAAATCACTTATGTAGATAACATTGGTAAAGCTGGAGAGAGAGTAGGAAAGACTAGGACTTAGGAGAAAACACTCCAAAGTACATGGGGCGTAAAATCTGTGGAAATGACAGTGAAGGAGAAAAAAGGATGGAGCCCCTTCTTTCCAATTCTATTGTTCAGGATTGCAGGAGGTGTGCCCCATGGAAGATGGTGACAATAAAGCAGAATCGACATGGGGAAGGCAAGTTTCAGGATTTTGTAATGGGGAAAGGAAACAGGCAAAAATAAAGGGGAGTACTCTCCACAGAGCCTTCTTGCCCAGGGCTCAGAGGAAGGGTAGGAAGAGTGTAAAGAGGTCTGAGGCTCTTTGCTCAAGGAGCGCATAGTTTTTGTGATGTGAAAACAGGGATGGGAGAACAGGGGTAAAGGAAATAGCAGTTTAGACAACTGTTTAGTGACAGCAGGCCAGGATCATTTACTGCTTTGGGCTGATGGAGGTGCCGTGCCATGGAAGGCAGATACTTATGAGCTCATAGGAAACCACCTCCCATCCCCCCCCAAAGTGCAAAAGGACAAATGAAACAATGGGGATGCCTTTCTGATCTCCCTCTCCTCCTATTAACAGAAGTTCTAGAGCAGGGGTTCTCCATCCTCTGGGATCTAATGCCTCATCATCTGAGGTGGAGCTGATGTAACAAAAATAGAAATAAAGTGCATGATAAATGTAATACACTTGAATTATCCTGAAACCACCACCACCCTGCCCTGGTCCATGGAAAAATTGTCTTTCATGAAACTGGTCCCTGGTGCCAAAAAGATGGGGGACCATTGTTCTAGAGAGAATGGAGCAACAGAGGAGGAAGATAGAAAAGAGAGATCAGTGAGGGTAGGTAAGGTATACTCCCAACACATGAAACATTTATAAGTAAGAAGCTGGTCTTTCAAACTGACACACAGTATTCAAGCTTGGTGTCCATAGGTCTAATCGGCCAGGTGTTTCTACCTTTTGAGATCTCTGATTACTGGGAAGAGGATCCCAATTTTCTCCTTAGGACAAGGGTGCTTTGTTTATCTATGAATTCATCTTTTTTAGAGTCACAGTCAATTCATTCTTTCTCACATGTATACCAGATCTCCTGGGAATATCTCTCCTTTACTCATTAAGAAAAAATCCACTTCCATAGAAATAAACTTATCTACAAAACAGAAATAGAGTTACAGATGTAGAAAACAAACTTATGGTTACCACGGGGTAGAAGTGCATGCGTGCTTAGTCGCTCAGTCGTGTCCGACTCTGTGACCCCGCAGACTGTAGCCCACCAGGTTCCTCCGTCCATGGGATTCTCCAGACAAGAATACTGGAGTGGGTTGCCATTTGCTACCCCAGGGGATCTTTCCAACCCAGGGATCGAACCCAGGTCTGCCACGTTGCAGGTGGGTTCTTTACTGTCTAAGCCACCAGGGAAGCCCAAGAATACTGGAGTGGATAGTCTGTCCCTTCTCCAGGGGGTCTTCCTGACCTTGGAATCAAAATAGGGTCTCCTGTCCTGCAGGCAGATTCTTTACCAGCTGAGCTACTAGGGAAGCCCAGGGATAGAGGTGGGGAGGGATAAATTGGGAGACTGGGACTGACATATAAACACTACTGTATATGAAATGGATAACTAATAAGGACTTATTAATAGCACGGGCTTGCCAGGTGGCGCTCGTGGTAAAGAACCCTCCCGCCAATGCAGGAGACATAAGAGACGTGATTAGATCCTTGGGTCAGGAAGATCCCCTGGAGGAGAGCAGAGCAACCCACTCCAGTATTCTTGTCTGGAGAATCCCATGGACAGAGGAGCATAGTGGGCTACAGTCCATGGGGTCATAAAGCATCAGACATGACTCAAGGTACTTCGCACACACACACACACACACGTAACACAGGGAACTCACCTCAGTACTCTGTAATGACCTATATGGGGAAAGAATCTTTTAAAGAGTGGATGTATGTGTGACTGATTCACTTTACTGTACACCTGAAACTAACACAACACTGTAAATCACCTATCCTCCAATAAATTATTTAAAAATGAAACAGTCCACTTCCAAACTTCTTTCTATGGAGAAGCTTTGTGTATGTGTGTGTGTGTGTGTGTGTGTGTGTGAAGTTGCTCAGTCATGTCCAACTCTTTGCGACCCCGTGGACTGTAGCCCACCAGGATCCTCTGTCCATGGGATTCTCCAGGCAAGAATACTGGAGTGGGTTGCC
>NW_011494960.1:6383161-6383916 GCF_000754665.1 Bison bison bison
GATTATCTTCCTGAACTCACAGAATAAAGCTCAGTCCTGCTTTTCTGATGGATACAGCTATTTTCTGACATCATACACTCCAGCATTCTTGTGATAAATCAGCTTTCTCTGCATCCTTCCTGAACCTTCTATCCTGATAATTTAACAGACATCTCAATTTTCCTGTTCATTTTTATGGTGTCATTTCTATATAGGATCACAGCAGATTTCTACACTATAGTTCATCCTTCTCGGGATTATAATGACCTCTCAATAAGACCTACTGTTATGACCATCAACAGCATCTGATCATGAATACACTTGAAGCTGGAAGACTCCCTTTTCCAGTGCTGAATCCACCCCATGTGGGTGCTGGAAGTTTGATTTTCCTGAGTTTCTGTCTCCTTCCTTTCCTGCTGCTGTAGCCTGAGGTCCCAGCTTCATCCTGAGCTGTTCCTTGTAATGGACCCATTCTGCTGTTCCATTTGCCCTGTATGCTCATATTCTTTACTCAACTCTCTTTTTCTAATGTTAATCTTTGGAATTCCTAGGTGACTCAAATGGTAAAGAATCCACTGGCAGTACAAGAGATCCGGGTTGTTTCGATCCCTGCGTCAGGAAGCTCCCCTGGAGAAGGCAATGACTATCCACTCCAGTATTCTTGCCTGGAGAGTGTCATGGAGAGAGGGGCCTGATGGGTTACAGTCCACGGGGTCCCAAAGAGTGGGATACAACTGAGTACCTAAGCATACACACGCTTCACAGCAAATGTCAAT
>NW_011494960.1:6384016-6392487 GCF_000754665.1 Bison bison bison
TTGTGTATGTGTGTGTGTGTGTGTGTGTGTGTGTGAAGTTGCTCAGTCATGTCCAACTCTTTGCGACCCCGTGGACTGTAGCCCACCAGGATCCTCTGTCCATGGGATTCTCCAGGCAAGAATACTGGAGTGGGTTGCCATTTCCTTCTCCATGGGATCTTCCCAACCCAGGGATCGAACCTGGGTCTCCTGCATTGCAGGCAGACGCTTTATCCTCTGAGCCACCAGGGAAGCCATAGAGAAGCTTTAGAGACTATAAATGGCTCACTCAAGTACCAAAACCAAGTATACACACAATGCCTTGGTCAATGCTCTTTCTACTCCAGCCCCTTGCCCCCATACCTGAGCAATGCTCTCTTCTGAGGAGTGGTGTACCTCTTAAAAATATGAAAGATAAGTTACAGTAATTCCAGGCTGGATGATTTGGTTTGGGAGAACACCACTGGACACAGCGACCTCAGCTTCAGACAGCAGAAACCAGAACTTTGCCCTTTCCATTTCCCATGCTTATCTCTGATAGAAAGTCTCATTACAAAACACCAGTATACCTTCCCAGTACAGATTGTGACACAGAGTTCCCATCACAGACCCTAAAACCCAGCCACCTGGGCTTGGAAGCAGCATTAAGAGCCAAGCCGTGGATTTGGGCACACCTAGAATGACTTCTACTCTGTCAGATACTCATACTGTGGAAGAGTGTTTACTGACCTGGAGAAGCATAATTAACATCTAAGGGGAAAAAAGTGAAATAGAATATGATCCCATGTTTGTTAAAAGACATTCTCTCAGTGTGAAACAGAACCTAGGAATTTGCATATCAAACAATATCTGTGCTTCTAGGTAGTGGTAAATGTTCATCTTATTCTGGGTTTTTAGAATTTCTACAATGACATGTTCATTCTTTTATTCATTCATCCAACCTTCAATGCAACAGCCACTACGCTAGATGTTGGGCACATGTTGCAGGGAGAGGGGACAAGAAATAACCAGATCCAGGCTATGCCTTCATGAAAATGAGACTTGTAATTGGGGGAAATGATTATACATGCATAGAGAGAAAGCTCTTATTTATTTGATTATAAAATCAGTTAGATTCCAATTAATAAAAGGGAAAGATTATGTACAAAATGTATAGTGAAAGAAAAGGGAAGGCAAGGTGTCACTAATCACCATAAAATTATCTCCTCCCAAGGAACAACAGTCCTCAGATGCTGACTTCATTACTCATTCCCATCCTGTCTGCCTTAAAATTCATAAAATGAAGAATAGCTCAGCTGCTAGAGGAAACTGCCCCTTTATTTCCTCCAGCCAGCGGGCTCTCCATTACTGCAGTAGGGAAGATGGGGGAAATTATTTTCTTCCTGTTTCTTCTACTTAGCAAGCTCATCATTACACATGTAAAAAGACCACCGATTTAATTAAGGATATGGACTCCTAATTCTGTTTGGTGTGCGTCCCTTCTTGCCAAGCCCACAAACTCTCATGAAGAGAGAACACGTTCCTACTAGCATAGAATCTGCTTTTTCCAGGCACCAGGAACTTCCCATTCGAACCTGTCTGTACTTAATTCTGAGTCTCTTCCCCCAAAGGCTGCTGCTGGCTGAGGCTATTGCTCTTCTGAAGCCTCCTGGTCTCTAACTGATGGAATGGGTCAAGATAAAGGATAGGTATTGAGGAACATGCTGGGATTATGTCACCAGCCCACCATCAGCAACAGGCCACGCTGAGAGTCAGCAACTGATGCTGTCTCTTCATACAACGTACAAAAAAGGCTCTGATTGTGTTTTAAGATACTTTATTTTCTTTCTTTTTAAACACTTGCAAAAGGGAGTACTGAGTTACCGACAATTCAAAACCCCAAATCTCTTATGGAATTGTGCAGTACTGGTGAAATCAAGAACTCATTTGGGGAGGGGAAATTTTGATGTTGTTGTTTTTATTGAAGTAGAGTTGATTTACAATATTGCATTAATTTCTGGTATATAGCAACATGATTCTGTTATATACATATATATATATATTTTTTTTATGCATATATATACAATCTTTTTTGTATTCTTTTCCATTATGGTTTATTATGGGATATTGAATATGGTTCCCTGTGCTATACAGTAGGACCTTGTTGTTTATTTTATATATAGTAGTTGTTGTTGTTTATTCACCAAGTTATGTCCAACTCTGCTACCTCGTGGACTATACACTGCCAGGTTCCTCCGTCCATGGGACTCCCCAAGCAATTATTCTGGAGTGGGTTGCCATTTCCTTCTCCAGGGGATCTTCCTTACCACTGAGCCAACAGGGAAACCCCAAATATAGTAGTGTGTATCTGCTAATCCCAAACTCCTAATTTATCCCTTCCCCCCACCCCTCTTTCTCCTTTGGTAACTAGGTTTCTTTTCTATATCTGTGAGTCCATTTATATTTTGTAAATAAATTCATTTGTGTCATAGTTTAGATTTCACACATAAGTGATGAGAGGGGAAATTTTTTAAGTCCCAATAATTCATCTTATTTTTAGTTTAAGTTTCAAGTGTTTAACACTAAGTACATCTTATGAATCATATTAAACCTTCTGTACTTGCTAGTCTCTTCAAATATCTAGGTTATTAAACATGTTTTTCAATTTTATAAAATAGAAAAATTTTAATTCTAGATGAACAATAAAAATGTTATTTCAAAAAGAGACTCCTTTCTCTTCTATATTCATTGCCAGGAAAATCTAACATGACATATACTGATTATGATTGAACAAAGTCGAACTTTTACAATTACTGGAAGAATCTGCCACAATATGATTAATTAGCAAAATACTTGTTTAGCTCCCTGTGTCCTAAATATCCTGGAACTCCCTGGTTTCCCTTAGTCTTTCTTCTGGAAACATGATTTACAACACAGTGGTTCAATAAACAAAAAAGTACATCCAGTTCCAAGTGATTGGCTCTGAAATTTACTTTGGACCAAGTTGATTCTCAGCCTAAACAGAGACTCACATCTCTCTTGCACAAAGTGTCTTTTCATACCCGCAGCAGTGCATGCTTGGTAGACTTGCTAGATGGGCACACTGCCCAAAGTAGAGCCCCCATTTTTCCGAAGCCCCCGGCCTGCTTCAGGAGCTCCAGGCTCCTACGCCAAGAGCCAGCCCCTATGCCAAGGGTCAGCTGAAAGTGTTCAAACTAGCCAACAGTTACTCCCAGGGATGAGGAACTTGCAGCAAGGAGACTCCAGGTCAGAAGAGAAGTTGGGACAGGTGTCACTCAAAGAAAGACTAGGGGCAATGATGACGTGAGCTTCTGCTTGGCATACCTGCCCTTCTTGGCACACAGAGGTGCCCACCTCCAGGACGTGTACACTTGAGAAAGGCCTGGAATTAGCAGCATTTGGACAAGGGAGAGGGTCTCAAGATCAAGGAAAAATAGCCCATGGCTTCCTGTGGTCCAGTTGGCTACAGCATCTGCCAAATCTGGTTCCCAACTTCCCCTAGGACTGTCCCTTTCCCCACCTCTAATCCTGTGGGAGTCCTCAGACAGACAGGGAATCATCACTGAGGCAAGGAAATACTTTGTGTTTGCTCAGACCTTCACCCTAACCCCATCCCATCTCCAGTGAGACCTGACTTCCTTTAAGGCCTCAGGGCTAACATCTCATCCTCTTTCAACTAGGCTTCCTGCCTGGCTGACTCAAGAGGTTTCCCTTTCCACTGATGATGTGTGCAGGGTTTTTTGTTATTTCTTTTCTTTTTTTTTCCTATTTTCAACATTTTGGCCCTTTTTCCTGTTTGAAATACTTGTAACAGTAAGTTTTTTGTTTTAAAACATAGATTTTATTATTATTATTCAGGTATGGTTTATTGTTGTTCAGTCATGTCCAACTCTTTGCAACCCCATGGACTGCAGCATGCCAGGCTTCCCTGTCCTTCACCATCTCCCAGAGTTTGCTCAAACTCATGTCCGTTGAGTCAGTGATGCCATCCAACCATCTCATCTTCTGTCATCCCCTTCTCCTCCTGACTTCAATCTTTCCCAGCATCAGGATCTTTTCTAATGAGTTGGCTCTTCGCATCAAGTGGCCAAAGTATTGGAGCTTCAGCTTCAGCAGCAGTCCTTCCAATGAATATTTGGGTATGGTAAGGCCAACAGATCAGAAGGCAGCTGCCACTAAAAAGAGTGTGTTACAGATCCCTGAAGAAGGGGGCACACCACGCCAAGTGGGAAGAAGGTGGCCACATGAGAAAGCGCCCAGAGTTCAGGGGACAGAAAGAGTGGGGGAAAGCATGAGCAAATGGCTTTATTGTGGTTTCTGTGGGAAGAACAGTGAAGCAGGGTGAGCAGGGTTAGCTAGTTTGAACACCTCCAGCTGGCTCTTGGCATAGGGGCTGGTTTCTGGTTGTCTACTACCTGGCTCTGGAGCAATTAGGGCAGGTAGATAGACACCCAGAGTGTGAGAGCCCCTTAAAGGAGGTGGTTGAGGTATGACTGACTTGGTTGGTTTTCATAGAAAAGGCTCACTCACAGGTTAGTTTACTATTACAGGTTACTTTACTGATCTCTAAGAATTGGCTACCTCTGGAAAAAGCAGTCCCTCCAGGGTCAGGGAGTCCCCAGAATGTGAAAGCATCAAAAACACAGATACAGAACAGAATAATGCAATTAACACAACTTCTGAGGCACCCTTGGAATGACTCAGGCCTCCTGCTGCCATTAAATGAGCCAGATTGTATGAGGCCCTTGCCAGTGGATGTTGGAGCCTTGCTTGGCTTGCTTTGTCATGTTAAAATCCCTGGAATCTCGCTTCTTTGACCTAACTGTCTCTAGTCTCAGTCAACCCAGCAGTCCATTCTTCCTCCTCTGCAGAGTGGTCAAGAATCTAGTGACCTCTCCATGGCAGGTTCTGCTATGTTCTAGAGTTCTCATCAGATAAGTACAAGTGCCTCCTTTTTTCTCAACTTTTACACATTTTTGCCCCCAGCCTGCCTCTCCACAATCACAACCCAGACAGTACACTCTCTAACTCCTCCACCTCCTGCTTGTATCCATCCCAGGGAAACCTTCACTCCCCAGTGTGTTCCATTCACTATTCACACTCCTCTTTCCCTGGCCTGCTCCCTACCTCAAGTAACAAACCTGTTCCTGGACACCACAGAGTGCTGGCCACACTGCTCGCACTGGTGCAGGGAGGATGAAAGAGCATGCCTACTGGGTCCTCTCCTTCTCGGTCCCATCTCGCGTGAATCATCCCCAGGTGTGGCCCAACACCATTTTAACATTCCCCTTAGGATGGTGAAGCAGGGGATGGTGCACACACTTCTCCGTGGGCACCCATTACTTGATGTGAAATTATTTCATCCAGACCCGGGGGGAGAAGGATCTTTAAAGCTGTGAGGATCCCCTTCCCTGATGCCTATTTTGAACATAACTGGCACTACAAACAGCTCTCAGTTCTCACGGCCCCAGGGATGCCCCCTCTGACCTGAAGACACAGACACAGCATTCAGGATTGTCTCCCCACTTGGGCTAAATCTCAAGCTCATGCAACTCAGAGACTAGGGCATGTCCCTTCTTGGCTCTTATTTTTTAATTGGCATCATTATTCATGGCCCTTCATTCATCCATAAAGAATAAATCTGTTGGGTTCCTAAAAAAATTCCCCTGGGAATTTTTGATTAGCACTGAACTGAATTTATATATTAATCCAAGGAGAACTGACATCTTTACTAACATCTTCTCCATGAACATGACATTCCCACATCTCCACTTTTTATCCCTTAACAAACTTAAATTTGTTCTATAAATATTGGTGTATTTTTAAAGCTTTTTGCCTAGATAGTTAATGCTTTGATGCTATTTTGTGTTGTATTTTTTAGCTGTTAAAAATTAGTGTAGAGAAATACAATTGATTTTTTTATGTGAAACATGGCAATCTCACTGAATTCTCTGAAAGGCTTTGTTATGCACACGTGTTCAGTCATATTCAAGTCTTTGCAACCCCGTGGACTGTGGCCCACCAGCCTCCTCTGTCCAATTTATGCTGATGGATTTTCTATGTAAAAGGTTGTATCATCTTGAAATAATGATGGTTTCATTTCTTCTCTTCCATTTCTTACCCTCCTCCTGTTTCTTGTCTTAGCAGTGGGTCCTCCAGGAGAATGTGAAATTAGTTGATCTGAAGAGGAATCCATGTCTTATCTTTGGCCTTCTTGAGAATGCACCTGAAGGTTTTTTTTTTTACACATAATATCTGCTGTAGAGCAATGATTCTCAAACTGTTTGGCCTTAGGGTCCCATCATACTCTTAAAAACTATTGAAGACCTCAAAGAACTTTTATTTATGGAGACTCTTATCAGGATTTATCACACTAGAATGAAAAAAATGTTAAAGAATATTGAAACACAATAATATATCATTCATGATATTATGAAGTTTTATGAAAACTTCATAAAAAGTTAATTTATGAAAAACTATTTGCAGAGTGTCTAATAAATGGTCAAATAAATAAAGATAATAATAAATCCATTATGTTAACATAAATAATATATTTTAATGAAAATAATCTTTTTCCAAAATAAAAAAATGATAACAAATATAGTAAGTTTACATTAAAAATTAAAAAAAAAAATCTGACTTAATCAAAGATAGCTGGGTTCTCACATCTGACCCTGCACTCGATCTGTCATAATACATTATTTGGGTTGAAGTATGAACCCAAATAAGGTGAAAAAAATTCAACCTTACACAGAAACACAGATGGAAAAGGGCAGAGCATTTTAACAGTTTTAAGATAATTCAGGCTATTCTTTGATATGATACCAGAACTTGACAAGTGGTAGTTTCTTAAAGGTCAGTTGAATGCAGAAATCTAAAAGTGTATCAATAAACGTTTAACACCCAGTACATTCATGAAAAAATGAGAATGAAAAAGGAAAAGATGATTACTGTTGAATATGATTGTGAAAATAGTTCTGATATCATAGACTCCCCCTGAAAGGGTCGTAAGAGATCCTCAGGTTTGCAGAGAATACACTGTGACAACTGCTGCTATAGATTATTGACTTAACCTTTATCAAGTTGAAAAGGTTCTCTTACTTTATTATACTTAAAAAAAATCATTAGTAAGTGTTGACTGTTATGAAACGCATGGCTGAGAGACTGAGAGGGCTTTCTGTGCCCTGGAACTGACAGCTCAGCACTGGTGCACGGAGCAGTGGAAGGAGCTCAGGGCACCCATGAGGTTCCCTGGGGCTGGTCTGTCGGTTTTGAAGCTCAAGGGCTTTGGACATGAGCTCAAAGGATTTAGTTTCTAGCAGGGACCATCCTGAGGAAATGACCAGGAAAGCAAGGTGCAGGCTGGAGGCGTCATCCCTAACCACACACCTTCCAGCAGCCTGGAGGCCGCCATCTTGGAGCGCCGCAGCCCAGGGTCCCTGCCTCAGTCTCTCCACTGCTGACAGGACAGCCGTCTTCCCCATAGTGGCCACCAGGCAGATCAGGCCTCCATCATTTCCTCAGGCTTGCACAACCAGGGAAATGACCTGTGGATGAGGACAGCCATTGGTGTCCGGTAAGTCACCCTTTGCAGATATGTAGGAGAAATGACCTGCAGGGACTCTCCCCGGGCGCCAGACCAGCTGTTCTCCTCACCCCTGTCCCTCCCAGGGATGGCTCAGAATAAATACAGCCACCTCTCCGCAGCAGGCACGGACCAGTGCTCTCCTCCACTGGGGATCAGGTGAGGAACCACTTCAAGGAGCCATTTCTTTGAAAACTCTTACTTTAAAACATAATTTTTCTGATTTCTCTTTCCCCTATATATGGTCAGTCCTGGCAGAGTGGTTCATGGGAAATGCTTTTTGATTAACGAAAGGCTGCTTTAGTAAGACACAGCTTGGACCCAACGGTCCTCTTCTTCCATCAAAGCCATCTGGGTGACCTCTTAGACAGTCTTGGGTTCAGGGCTGGTGGATTCAGAATTGAGGGCCTGAGGCTGCGAGTAAGGTCCTACTGCAGTGTGCCTAGTAGGACCACTGAGAGTCTAGTAGAGATGAACAGCCAGGCTCTCCTCGACATACAAACCCCAGGCGGAGGGGGTGCGAGGCTTGTCCGTGTCTCCCTGACCCTCTCCTCTCCTTTCAGCACAATGAAGCTCTTCACAGGCCTCATTCTCTGCTCCTTGGTGCTGGGAGTCCACAGCCAGTGGATGTCCTTCCTTGGTGAGGCTTATGAAGGTAAGGCCGATGGAGGGGCAATGGCATTCTTGGGCCTCTAGGCTTCACCCTAAACACCCCTGAGGGTTGGAGCTGCGGTCCTAGGAGGTGTTCCCGTATGTGGTAGAATGTGCCAGGTGTTGGGGGAGCTTTTTTCAGAGAGTTTGAAAAGCACAGGATTTATGTCCATCAGGTACTAGAGAAAGAACGCGCATCATTTCCAGCTGAAACAGCAGTTTGAGTGGAAGACACAAAACAAGTCTGAAATGGAAC
>NW_011494960.1:6393170-6393362 GCF_000754665.1 Bison bison bison
TGTATATGTACCACAGCTTTTTTATCCATTCGTCTGCTGATGGACATCTAGGTTGCTTCCATGTCCTGGATATTATAAACAATGCTGTGATGAACATTGGGGTACACATGTCTCTTTCAATTCTGGTTTCCTTGGTGTGTATGCCCATCAGTGGGATTGCTGGGTCATATGGCAGTTCTATTTCCAGTTTTT
>NW_011494960.1:6393462-6410341 GCF_000754665.1 Bison bison bison
GAGAGGACACTGAACTTTAGAGCTGGTGGGTCAGTTGCCCTTTTTCTGCATCTGATTACCCTGTTTCTTCAAAGCCCTCTTAGGGAGCTCACCTTTATCACCTGCTGATTTAATTCTGACGGTTGCCCATGAGTAAACATGCCCTGAGTATTCAGATGTACTCAGGCCCGAGTTAGTCCCCAGGGCTGGATTTCTCCCCTTGACCAGGCTGGGAGTATCCTATATCCACAGCCTTTCTCAGTATCGTCCTTCTTCTCAAGCTCTGGTCAGAGCCTCTCCTGCATCTTTCCAGGTGGAGGTTCATTGTATAAACAAATATCCCTTAAAGAAAGAGCATTAACCTCTTCTTCACAGACATCACACACCTCCAGAAACAAAGTTCCAACAGACTTAGAATGAAATCAAACAGAATAAACCTTGCACCAAGTGTGGTACTGTCAACTTCAGATCAGGGAAGTAAGTGAGAAGTAAAGAAGTATTCATTTCAAGCCAATAAAATAATCTCCAAGGGCTTGGTCGAAGGCTGAAACCTAGAATCAGTTGGAGGAAATTATTTATTTCTCTTTCACCAAACACGATCAGATTCATGTCATCATTTTGTTTTCCTCCCAGGGGCTAAAGACATGTGGAGAGCTTACAAAGACATGAAAGATGCCAACTACAAGGGTGCAGACAAATACTTCCACGCCCGCGGAAACTATGACGCTGCCCAAAGAGGACCGGGGGGTGCCTGGGCTGCTAAAGTGATCAGGTACCAGGGTCCCTGGGGATGCAGGGATGGGTGAGCAGAGCTTGGCTGCTTAGGACAACCTGGAGAGGCTAAGCCTTGGAGAACTTTCCAGTAGGGCTGTGGGCCCTCCTACTATTAAATACCCTCCAGTGCCCAGTGTGAGGTCTGAGGGGCTGAAGAGCAGAGCAAGGCTGGTGAGACCGGCGACTCTCCACCCTTCCTCTATGGGTGCTGTTCACCCAACATACAGGGGACTTGCACTGAGGTGGTAGTGCCTGGGGACCTCAGGGTTGTAGCCCCTCTTTCCTTGGCTCCTCTCAGAGCCATTGATCCCTTGGAAAGAGGAGAGATGGGAGGGGTGAGGCTGTGGCTCATAGTCCTGGATTAATCCCCTCCCTGCCCTCCTCCTTTCCAGTGATGCCAGAGAAAATATTCAGAGATTCACAGACCCTCTGTTTAAGGGTACGACCAGTGGCCAGGGTCAGGAGGACTCGAGGGCCGACCAGGCTGCCAACGAATGGGGCCGGAGCGGCAAAGACCCCAACCACTTCAGACCTGCTGGCCTGCCTGACAAGTACTGAGCTGCCTCTCTCTCTGCTCAGGGGATGGCGAAGTGAGTCCCCAAGGGCAGGGATGCTGACCTAGAGAGTTCTCTGTCCTCAGAAGGCAGCAGATCTAATAAATGCTCAAGAGATGGAATACTGAGACTGTGTGTCATTCTTGGTATAAGGACAGCCTGTTAGTTCCAGCACTGATGGCCGGACACCGACATGAAGGCTGAGCTTGTGCCTTCAGACGTGTGTTTGGTTCTGGCACACAATCTCAGCATCATTCAGGACAGACGCCCTCTCCAGCCTTCCCTAATCAGACCCGCTCCCTCTCCAGGCCCCTCTGGTGACACGGGGGCCATTTCCAGGCCCTTCTCAGTCAGGCCTTCTCACTGCCTGCCATTGTGTCCTGTCCCCTTCACTGTCGTGGGGTCTAGTCCCCTAGCCTGTCCTCGGTGCTCTCTGTGTGGGGCATGGACACAGCCCCAGGAGGACTGGATGGTGGAATCCTGCTCCAGAAACTGCCACCTTGATCTCCTGTTCATTACTCAGCAGCTCTTAGAAACCCATCTATGAACCGGCTTCTTTCTGTGCCATTCGGAACTCCCTCCAGCACTGTTTCCTGCTAGTTTATATTTTCTGGTCTTATTTGAAGCCTAAATGAAGACATAGAGCCTCCTCGCTTGTGAATGTTTCCTCATAGCCTCTTATTTTAACTAGCTCACTTGAAGAAATATTAGTGGGCAGAGAGCAGGACAGAGAGTCTACTTCTGTAAGTGAGTGTCCAAAAACCAGTTAGTGATTTATAAGGGGAAATTTTCATATAAGGTATTATTAACTGGTTGTAGGATTAACTACTAAGAGATTAAGAAATACAGAAAGAGGTTTTGATCTTGTTGGGAAGCCTGTAGCCCATGGGAAGGCTGGTAAAGATTGCTGGTGTCCCAATCCAAAGCTGACAAGTAAGATGTCCCCCCTGTACCCATGAAGCTTGGTATGGAACCGCTCAGTGGTGCAGTTGAACTCACTGGGCATGCAGCTGCGGTTTCCTGTGAACTCACCTTAAGGCAGCACACATGGGGCAGGGTTAGAAGGCCTCTGAGCTCCCTGGAAGCCAGCCGTGGAAAGGGCAGTGCTTCGGACTGAATGTGTCCCCCCTCCCCAATTTCTATGTTGAACCCCAACTCCTAATGGAGCTGTTCAGATCAAAGAAGTAAATAAGGTTAAATGAGGTCATAAGTGTGGAAGCCTGGGCTGGAAGGATTAGGATCCTTATAATGTTAGAGACGTCAGAGAGCTAGCTTTCTCTTTCTCCTGTAAAGACACAACAAGATGGTGTCCATCCACTGACCAAGAAGAGAGCTCCCACCAGGGACCAAGTTGGTTTGCAATTTGGTCCTGGACTTTCCAGCCTGCAGACGTGTGAGGAATGAAGTTCTCTGGTTGAAGCCACCTAGTCTGTGGTATTAATATATTGTTAGGGAGACAGAATGTTGCTGAACACCTTGGGAATCCAGCTGTGAGGCCACAGCAATTGCTGGGAAACTTCAGTGGCTGGGAATAACATAAAAACTCCAGAGTGCCAGTGGGTGTCCTGTGCGTGAGAAGAGCACCCCGGGAGCTGGATGGAAGGAAGGACACAGGACCTGGAAGAGATGGCGGTAAATCCTACTTGTCCCTCCAGAGCCCTCTACTGACAGATTAACATCAGGCCCAGTTGGCATGGGAGAAATGTTGCCTCAAACTGGAAACAATCCAAATGCCCATCAAATGAAGAGTGGGTAAACAAACTGTGACATGTCTGTACAATGGACTTCTATTCAGCAATAAAGGGGACAGAATAAACATGACTGTTTCTCAAATTATTATATTGAGAAGAAGACTTCCACAAGAGTGTATACTTTATACGAAGTTCATGAACAGGTTAAAAAAACTGATATTTAATGATAAAGAAGAGTAGTTGCCTCTGGAGGCAGAGGGGATAGCCTGGGAGGGGCTGAGAGGGAGTTTCTGAAATGATGGAAACCTTCAAAATCTCTTGAGGATGTGGGTTACATAGGTGACTGATTTGCCAAACTCATTGACAGGTGAATTAAGACGTGTGAAATTCATTGTATGGAAGTTGTACTTTTCTCTCAGTCCATTCAATCTGCTATAACAAAATATCATTAATCGAGTGCCTTATAATCAACAGAAATTTATTCCTCACAGTTCATGAGGATGTGAAGGCCAAGATCAAGGTGCTAGAAGGTTGTGTCTGGTGAGACTCTACTTCCTTGTTCATAGATGGCCGTCTTATTCCTGTCTTCTCATGTGGCAGGAAGGCAAGGGAGCTCTCTGGGGTCTGTATTATAAGGGCACTAATCCCACTCATTAAGGCTCCACTCTCGTGACCTAATCACCTCCCAAACTCTCTACCTTCAAATACCATCACATTAGGAATTAGGGTTAAACCTATGGGTTTTAGGGGGACAGAAACTATAGCAACAACTTAAACATAACAATTATTAAATAGAAAATGCATCCCCAATAAATAAATGTCATATATTATAATAATTAAAAATGCAGATGTATAACTAAATTAGTAAAATATATATTGTGAAGCATTTAGGAATATAAAAGTAAATCTTATATGGCCTTGCCCTAAAGGGACATGTCGTCTATCTATAATCAGTGGAAAATTGCAATGAGGGAGGAGAGGGAGCATCCCGTCAAAGTAGGTTAAAGGCACAGAGCAGGCAGAAGTCTTGTACTTGGGGCTTTAAGAGGGCAAGGAAAGGAAACTGCATGAAGAACTTTTTCATGAAGCATACATTCTGTAGTTGATTTTTCTGATGAAATCAGTAAAGTAATAAACTTAAAGATAAGTGATCTAAATCTGTTAAATAGAGATTTATCACAGGCTTGAACTAAAAATTCACTGACTTATTTATTTACTAAATCCTTTATTCAATAATTATTTAACAAATATTTGCTGTGTTTACTCTATGACAGGCCCTGGGTGAAGCTAGAATATTTCTTGTCAAAATTAGGGATGATTCCCTTTTTGGGGAGTAGATTGAATTTTGAGCTTCCCTGGTAGCTCAGGGGTTAAAGCGTCTCCCTGTGAAGTGAGAGACCCGGGTTCGATCCCTGGGTTGGGAAGATCCCCTGGAAAAGGAAATGGCCACCCACTCCAGTACTCTTGCCTGGAAAATCCCATGGACAGAGGAGCCTGGTGGGCTACAGTCCATGGGGCTGTAAAGAGTCGGACACGACTGAGCGACTTCACTTTCACTTTTACTTTCAGACTGAATTTTAATTCTTTTAGTTGTTTTGAGATGGAAATTGTAGGACATTTAAGGAAAGAGTTGTCAGAAACATTTAAATTTGTCCTTTTGGTTGAATGCAGTGGCCAAACGTATTTACACTTTTCCTGTACTGCTTTCCACCTTCTGCTTGAAGTGGATTTCTTCAAAAGTGGAAGCAGTCCTGGACCCCAGAATTGGCAAAGTTCCCCTGCGGATGGGGGGAAGGCCCCTGGATAAGGTAATCCTTCACACACTGCACTTGGTTTAACAGGCATTGTCCCACTTAATCATTATCAGGATGATTGCTGTCTTAAGAAAATTGACCACACTGATAGGGCCAAAGTTGGTATACAAAACCACGTCTCTATGACCTCAAAGCAGAGTCTATCCTCTGCCCTGTGATTATATCACCAACAGGCCTTGTGAGCAAAAGTCACGGAAGGGGACAACACCCATGTAAGAAGACTGTGATGACCCAGACCATTCTGAAATACAGATTGCAGTTACCCCTGTAGGCAAAGGTGAGGTGCAAAGGTTAGATGGAATAGTTGGTAGGAGAAGGTATATGTTCACAGCAACAGCAGCCATGTGACCAGTTGGAAAGGATTGTCTATTGTGAGTATTTCTGTAATGTGAATGTTTATATACATATATATTTCACAAATATTTTTCTTCTTCTCATCTATTCCTTTATCATCATACAGAATATGTACTGCTGCTGCTGCTGCTGCTAAGTGGCTTCAGTTGTGTCTGACCCTGTGCGACCCCATAGACGGCAGCCCACCAGGCTCCCCCATCCCTGGGATTCTCCAGGCAAGAACACTGGAGTGGGTTGCCATTTCCTTCTCCAATGCATGAAAGTGAAAAGTGAAAGTGAAGTTGCTCAGTCGTGTCCGACCCTCAGCGATCCCATGGACTGCAGCCTACCAGGCTCCTCTGTCCATGTACTAACAACAGTTAACTGTATAGCTCAGTGTTTAAGTTATAGGATTTCAAAAAGGGAGAATAACTCACTAGAAAAAGAATAAGCATAATATATTAGAAAAGCAAAAAGAGACTTTATCCTCTTTGTGGAAAAATGTTGGTATGTTTCAGATGTATATGGAATAAGTACATCATGTATGGGAAGCTTGACTTTGCTATTGTCTTTATTCGGAATTAGCTATGGGTTAGGGAGGTGGTTACTGATGCTGAGTTGACAGGGAGTGGACTGTGATGGGTCTGAAGTTGATGTGTCAGTTTGGTTAGGCTAAATAATGTTTCCCACAACTCCTTTCTCTTTATGCTTCTACGTAAAGTGGGCATCAAGAGCCAGTTTGCACAAGATGCGGTGGTTGGAAAGGAAGCAGCAGTTCTGCTGTGTCTATGTGTGGAAGGTCGGTGCTGGGGGACCAGGACGTTCATGAGCGTTGTGGCTTCTCTCTCGGTTCATCTCATTGGCACAAGGCAGCTGCTGGGCCTACAGCTGCTCCACCTTCCCCTGACACTCCTGCGGCTTCTCTGACTCCTGGACCAGGTGGTGGTCAGCTCCATAGGAAGGGAGCCAACCTCTGCAGACCAGCAAAACCGCAGGTGCTGAGAGAGACTGACACAAGTTCTGGCTGGTTCTCATGGGCTTTATGTCATGCTCCTGAGTTCTGGCTTGTCCTGTGGGCTTCAAGCTCTAGCATCAGACAAACAGGCAACAGCCTTACAGAGACAGTCTAACCAGAACCTACAACTGTGTCCGATCAAATATATGTACATATTTACACAGTGATACAGAGAATCTTCTGTAAGTACTACTTCTCTGACTGAACCCTGGTTAATACAGAATCGCTACATGGAACTACTGACACTGCCCTGGTTTCCTGAGGAAGGCTCCCTCCGCTTTTCTTCACCTCAGCTGTGTCGTCCAAAACCCTCAGAAAAGCCAACTTGAGGGCCAGCCGCCCCTGCCTCTGATGCTTAAAGGAGTCAACAAAAAAGCAAATGATAGAGCTGGCACTGCTATAAACAGGACCATCCCTGTCTTAAAATAATGTAAGAACATGTTGAAATCCTCCTGAAACTGGTACAGCAGAAAACTTTGGATGCCAAAATGCAGGCTGCTGAGGAGGAAGACCAGCACTCTGAGTAGGATGACCACACACAGCCTGGTCAGCTGCAGCTGCTGGGACTCACAGAGGATTCTGACCAGCAGGGCCAGGCTGGAGCTAGCAAGAACCACCAATAAGAAAATCAGTTACCCAGCAATGATGAAATCAAATACTGGACACGAATCACAGTCAAAATCCCTAAAAGGAAGCCACAATATTTCTCTTCCAGAAGATTCAGCAGCAGACACAGGGCCCAGGGCTGGCACATTTGAGAGCTGATGTGTGTCTTGAGCACCAGCAGTGGTACCAGATGGGGCCCAGGATGGACAAGCAGCGCTCAGGGCTAATGGTGCTGAGCAAGGTCAGGCCCTTGAGGTAGGCGAAGGTCAGCACAGCGGTGAAGCAGTTGGCGATGGAGCTGGAGACAGAGTGGAAGGAAGTGAGGAGTGTCTCCAGGAAATGTGCAGTCTGGAAGGTGAGGGAGAGGAAACCAGCCCTGCCTGGTTGAGGATGTAGAGGAGAAGGCTTTCCTGTGCACACAGAAGCCCAGGAGCCAGGGCAAAATGGTGTTTCATGCCAGGACCAGGGCGGATATGAGGGCAGCAAGGTCAGGGTCGGGATCTGCATGTCTACGGTTTGATGAAGGGCCTGGTCACTTCCATTCGTTGCTGTGGTTTTGGTCCCCTAGGCTGGGATGACTGGATCCAAGCTCAGAAACCCTACACTGTGCCCCTGGGAACACAAACAAGACGTGAGCACCTGCTGTGTGATCATTTACTCTCAAGGCCACCCTGCTAGGTGGGAGTGACTGTCCCTGTGTCACAGAGGAGAGAACCAGAGGTTTGCAGAGATTAAGGTACTTACTGAAATCTGTATAGCCATGGAAACCTGGAACTTGGATTCAAATCCAGTTCTCTCTGAGTCAAATGCCTGGGCTTTCTCTACTATAACACGAACCCTCCATTGACATGGGAGTGTTATGGAGCCCTACCCCCACCAGAACTCACTGCCCAGAGGTTATGCAAAGTCCCCAGAATTTCCTGAAGAGGACAGGTAAATGTCTGGGATAGAATCTGAGAGCCCAGGAGAGGGCGTTGGGTCAGATCATTACTTCTGTCCTGGGCCAGAAGTTTCCTCCCCGGTGCATGAAGTCAAGAGGACGTAGAGTGACTGCAGGCCACCCTCATGACTGAGAGAGGCCCATCCACTGGGGAGAAAGAAGACTGTGCTTTAGGGACATGAGACGCATGTGATCTCTTGCTAGGAGAGGTGCGAGGGTGGCCAGGCCAGGTGGGTCAGCAGTGGCTCAGTGTGTCAGCTCCATGAAGACAGGGGAGCTTTTTATATTCCCACAGTGTGTTCTCAATAAGTATTCATTCAGTGTGTGAATGAATAAATGAATGCTGCTGCTAGTGCTGCTAGGTCACTTCAGTCGTGTCCGACTCTGTGTGACCCCATAGATGGCAGCCCACCAGGCTCCCCCATCCCTGGGATCTCCAGGCAAGAACACTGGAGTGGGTTGCCATTTCCTTCTCCAGTGCAGGAAAGTGGAAAGTGGAAAGTGAAAGTGAATTTGCTCAGTCGTGTCTGACTCTTAGGGACCCCATGGACTTTCAGCCTACCAGGCTCCTCTGTCCATGGGATTTTCCAGGCAAGAGTACTGGAGTGGGGTGCCATTGCCTTTTCTGAATAAATGAATGGAGGAGCCCAATGAAGTTGAGGATTTGGAATATAAGTTAGTATAGATGTACAAATAAAGGCATTAGGACACACATTTGTAACATGATGAAGATCTCATTCCTGTGGAGAGCTGTGTGTGTTTAGAATGACATTCTGCCCAAATAACCTACATTGATCACTGAGGTGCCTTCGAAGTGAGGACTCTACAAGGCTTTGTTGAACACCTAGAATCATTTCAGTGCATAATTTAGGGGTAGGATTTAGGGCTGAGCTGCATACAGTGGAGGAAGAGTAAATGAGGCAAGGTCAGAGGCCCACTAAAAAGAGGAATTTCAAGTTTGGCGATGTCTGGGGGGACTGGGAAGTGGGGTGCAGGGTATGAGCAGCAGAAACCCACTCCATTTTCTATCCTGGGGGATCACTGGGAGAGTTTGGTTTGCTGAGTGAGCTTTTGTGCAGGATGAGTCTGTGAGTCTATGAGGAGAAGTAAAAAAGCTGCAGGGCTTGGAATGTAGAGACGCTGCTGCAGAATTCACTCAGAGAAAGAGCACTAGCTCACCTCTGGGGGTGGGAGAGCTGATTGAGAGTTTATCAGGTATGGTCTCCTTTACTCCTCTGAAGAGCCCTATTGAGGTAAGAACTAATATTGTTCCCATTTTACAGAGGATGGAATGAAGCACAATAAAGACGAATGTTTTGCTCCTGGTCTCACACAGGGTGAATCTGAACCCAATAGGGCTCCTTAGGGTCTACAATTTTGATCAGCCCCCCAGACCCACCACTGCTGTGGTGCTGATTACATGTGGATGTGCGGAAAAGCAGAGCAGTGACTCCCAAAGTAAATCCAAGGTGGCACTCAATATTGTGGCCTAAAAAAACCAAAACCAAAACTAAAAATGACTAATATAAGCAAACTCCAAAACACAGAGGTAGAGAAGCCCGTCAAACAGAGAACGCAAGACGTGAGTGGAACTCATTTAGGAACAGACAGCAGAATGCAGAAGCCCTTTCTTGCTTCACAAAGGCTCTGGAATCCAGAGGACTCACAGGGGCAGGAGACCTCCAAGCGGGAAGAGGACATGTCCTCTGCTATGGCCCAGAGAGAAATCAAGGGCAGAATCATCCGTGTTTCCCTCTCTTAGAGAAGCAAGATCCCACAGCCCTGACACTGACCATAGAAGGATGTTGGTGGGGAACCAGAACCTAAGCCATCCCTGCTTAGGGCACTTAACGGTTTGTGAATCTATTTTCTTTGGTATGAGACATATATATGTATATAGTCCAAACTGGAAGCTCCATAAGGACTAAGTCTCTCCCGTTGTTGTTCACTATTGTATCCCTGGCATCTAGCATGTTCCTTAAAGATTGTCTGTTGTCATAGCCTCATTTCATAGAGGAAGAAGCTGAGACCTAAGGGGTCAAAGGATGTTCCTGGGATGTCACTGCAAAGAGCAGGCCCAACACCACCCCGTCTCCTGCAGCCCTGTCCCAAGCTTTCCTACTGTTCCCTGCTTCACCATTCATTATTTGTGAGGAGCGCCTGAGAAAAATCTTCACGTAAGGATTTTCTTCAAATACTCCCCCAATACCTGTTCTCCTCTTCTGTTACACACTTTCTGGCCAACTGCTCCTTCCTTGGTCCCTTTAAGCCTCGAGGTGGAAATGTTTCACAACTGCTTGCCTTAGGGGGCTTCTCCATGCATTGTCACTTTCCCTAACCCCTGCCTGTCTCTGCAATTAGCCCCCTCATGCAACACTCCTCAATTATTCCAGTTTGGGCTGTTTCCTCCTGGGACTCTGCCAGATCCACAACAGAAGAAAACTTTGAAAAGCCAGGAAACAATGGAATCTGGGTACCAGCAGTCCAGCTCCAGGAAGCAATGCCTGTGTGTGACCTTGTTCCCTAAATTAACATAAGAGGCAACATTCTCTCCAAGACAGCAGATCTGAATGGTTGGGATCAAGGGGAGAGTGGAGATGAATCAGAAGAGAGAAAGGTCCTGGTTGACCCCATTTGGATCTTCCACCATCGGAGCTGCCAGCGCGCAGAGATGCTAGTAGAGAGCTCCATGTCTCCTGCTTTTAGATGAAGGAAACACCATGACCCTCAGCATGTAGCATCGCAATGTGAAACAGAGACATGGAAACTTAGAGCAAAACCCATGACTGGCTTTGGAAATAAGACTGTTCTTGGGATACATCCTTATCTTTCTTCCATTCTTCTGGCCAGAGCGGGAGAGCTGACCTCCGCCTGTGCTGAAGGGGGAGAGCCTCTCAGGGATTGAGCGAAGCCAGAGGACTCATCTTTGTCCTCTAAACTGGAAGATGTGTTCAGGAGCTGGAGTGGAGACCAAGCAAGATTTTCAAGATGCTGGACAGACTTGTGATTTCCTGTAGAGGGCTTGTGAGCCATTCAGAGACCAGAGCTGTTTGAGATGTGATCCCTCATTGAGACCTTTCTCTGCATTTGCCCCACTTCCACTCACTTCATCCTGCCCCACCTGGTCCACTTTCCAGTGAGTCATTGCTGTTCTGGAACTTGTCATTGACAACTATGAGCCTGGGTAGCAATGTCAATCAATGTGAACATGCAAGGTGAGGATTTATAACTAGAGGATACAGTCTATCGTAGGATGATTGAAAGTTCACCATGGCCTGACCCCATTTTTTTGTTTTCTCTATCATAGCAGTAATGCATTGTTTCAGAATGATTGGGAAATGTATGCAAAGGGGAGTCTTCCCAAATCCCACTCTCTAGAGGCCACCATTTGTTGTACTTTCCATTCTTCTTACTACTTTCAAGTATCATTAACTTTGAATACTTGAATTATATTGCTATTTTTAAATTTACCGATATTAACAACTGGATAATGAGGCTCCCTTTATGAAATGTGAAGAATGCAGCATACATAACATGTCTTTTTTCTTCCTCCAATTCACAATATTTGCTATTTTTTTAGACAAGATAGTCTGTGTGTCCAGTCTTTTCAGTCTTATGTCCTATGACTTCAATTCATCCTGTAGCCGTATTGAACTACTTATCATTTTTAAACATGTGATTTGAATTAGGAACTATTTCATACATTCAAATAAGTTCTTCCATGCATTCATTCAGCAAATATTTAGTAAGTACTTGTTGCGTCCCAGGCATTGTTTGAAACAGTGGATTTTTGGTGTGAAGAGCAATCAAAGTAAGATCCTGGCCTTTTGGAGCTTACACTCAAAGGCCTGGCTGAGCTCCCTCAGAATGTGAATAAAGGCTGAGAAGAGGTGAAGGTGAAGCAAAGGGTCTTCATCTGTTAGAAGTCTGGAGGAGGAGGAGCCAACAAAAACACTGAGGAGGAACAGCTTTTGTGGACGGAAGGAGACCAGGAGAGTGTGGCATTCCTGAATCCCAGTGGACACAGTTATTGATCAGCCGTGTCAGATGCTCCCAAGTAGTGGAGAGAATGACCTTTGGATCAGCAGAATGGAATCCTTGCCAACCTCACCAAGGTGGCTGCAGTGAAGAGTGGTCCGAAGGACCAAGTGGAGTGGGTTTAAGAGAGAATATAGCTGTGGAATGGGACTCCTGGACACCCCAGACACCGGCTGAAACATCGCCACAGTCAAGGAGAGCACTGGGACAGGTGCATGAGCCACAAACATTGTTTAATCAATCAGCTGTGCTTCTGGATACAAAAATAAGTTTAAAAAATTATAGAAAGTAAATCCCAACTACTTCCTCTGAAAAGGAAGAATGATAAAGGCATTTAGTGCATTGAATAAAGCCTCAATAAATAGAATGAGACAGTACTGACCTAAACATAGAAAACTTGATTCTCACAACTCAGAATTAGACACAAGTGTATATGGTAATTTAGCTTTAAAAGTTGCCTGTCAAACTAATGGGTAAAACAGGGACTAGTCAATGGATGGGATTGAGACAACTGGGTGGCCATCTTAAAATGAAATTGAAAATATACTTTCCAAATGATGTTAGGTCAAGTTCCAAATGTACTAAATATTTTTAAATAAATAATAAAATATATAATTCATAGAGAACACACGGAAAAATTATTTTATAAATCAAAGCAGGGAAAGCCTCTCTAGCTATAGGACAAAATTCAGAAGAAACTAAAGAAAAGACTAAAAAAAAGACAAGAATATAAGGAAAATTTTGGTAAACATGAGCAACCATAATCAAAGGGTAAATAATAAGCTGGGAAAGTGTTTGTTACTCATAAAGTTCTAATTTTTTCTATATAAAAAAGTTCTTACAAATTGATAAAAAAATCCAACAAACCAATACAAATATTAAAATACAAGAAATGAATTCACATTTGCTAGAAAATACAAATGGTTCTTATACAGAGGAAAAACTGTGAAACCAAACTCATAACAATAGAAATGCAAATTAAATTACACTGAATTATATTTTATTTACCAAAATTTCAAAGACCAAAAAGTTTGATAGACGGTTGTTTGGGAGATGCTGTGGGACATTTCTGGTGGGACTGAAGATTTATAGAGCTACTGACAGAAGGCAATTTGCAACATATATAAATAAATGTAAAGAGCCACACTTTCCCCCTATAATTCCTTTTTTAGAAATTTATCATATATACATGTGTGTGCGTATATATATATATACGCACACACACAGAGTTAAAAGTTCATGGTTATTTGCATTAACAGAAGACTAGAAACATACAAAATGGCCATCAGTGTTGTATAAATTGTGGTCCATCCATACAATAGAATGCTGTGTAGCTATTTTTTTTTAAAAAAGCAAAAACCCATGGAGGACCTCCAAGATATATTAAGTTAAAAGAGTACAAAACAATGTATATTTGTATGAAAGGGATGTACACACACACACACACACACACAGATCTTTTTGTTTTTTTTTTTGTTTTAATCTGTATCGAGGGTACTGCCTCGAGGGTACTGGTTTTAATCTGTATCGAGGATACAGTACAGTACCTCGATACAGTACAGGTTTCTACCCTACTTCATGCCGTTCCTTCTGTTCTCCCAGAATCATTAATCATTACCTCATATCATTGCTGGTGGAGTTGACAAATCTTGCTTGTCCTGTGTCCTCACATACCTTTGACAGAAATCCCAAGAGAAAAGTAAACATTTCCTTTGCTAATCATATTGATCACCTCTTAACAGCATAATACCGATGTGTAATCTTGTTGGGGGTGGGGGGAGATCCTTTTCCAAACAGGGATGAGAAGGGAGTAAAGTGGAGAAGAACCCATGTCCTCCCACACTTGATTCTTCAAATACAACTCTCTTCTGTTCAAATACAACTAAAAATAGAATAAGTCAATTAGGAAAAACTGCCAGAACACAAATGTCTTTAATGACTCATTTGAAAAAAGCTGCTTGAGAATAAGGAAATACTATTATTCAATATGCTAATTTGTTTACACAGAAGAATTGAGCAAGAGGGACATCACCAGTGCACACTGGATTTAAGACCTCTCTGCCCACTAACACCAAAGCCAGGAGAGATACCAACTACTGAATTTCAGCTGGAGAAAGGACACAGGTGAGACTCTCTTCTGGGGAGTAATTCTGTTGTTTTTCTATTTGGAGAGCCTTTTCTCCCATAATTGATAAATTTCAGTTGGGGAGAAGTGTTTTCTACTCATTATTGGGTCTGCTGGGCAGAGCAGGACCTCAGGAAAGGTTATGAATCTACTTTATTCTTCTTTACTGGATGACAGATTGGCCACGAACAAATAAAACACTGGTAGAACCCTCTTAGTCTTTCTAGAGATCTGGACTGAGAATTAAGGGTTTATGCTTCTTCCTAAAACCTACTTCAAGTTTTCCTATAGTAATAATTCTAAAAAGAGTAAATGGGAATTGGGAACTAAGCTATCTTTGAAATTCAAAATCGCAAAACATATGTCTATCTTATATATCATAGTTGTGCATCTCTGACCTTCTCTTTCTTTCACATCAGCACAATGAAGC
The DNA here is from genome assembly GCF_000754665.1 of Bison bison bison. Classification (NCBI taxonomy): domain Eukaryota; kingdom Metazoa; phylum Chordata; class Mammalia; order Artiodactyla; family Bovidae; genus Bison; species Bison bison. Next base: position 6,407,762 of record NW_011494960.1, read on the forward strand.
TTTTAATAGGCATTCTTTTCTGTACCTTGATCATGGGAGTCACCGGTGACAGCTGGTATTCATTCTTCAAGGAGGCTGTGCAAGGTAAGAGCCCCAGAGGATGAAGGGCACACCCAGCTGACCCCAGGATTCACTCTGAGCAGAGGCCACACACCACACACCTGTCAGATGTGGCTACTCCTTTGAAAAACCACAAATGGGTGAGAGCTGGAGGGTTTCTCCTTCCATGCTGGTCTGACTCAGCACCCACCACGGGCTTCTCCAGACCCCAGGTCAAAGATGCTTTGAACCCAGCCTGTCCTTGATGGTAGTGGGCAGCGAGTAGGACTTCCAAGGCAGCCAGGACTTCCAAGGGGTGAGCTTGTCGCTGTTTAGTTGCTAAGTCATCTCCAACTCTTTTGCAACCGCATGGACTGCAGCCTGCCAGGTTCCCCTGTCCATGGGATTTCCTGGGCAAGAATACTTGTGGGGACTCATAACTCAAATTTTTCCAGTCTTGAAGTTTACCTGTGAACTTGGTATGTCCCCAAGGGTGGAATGTCCAGGGAAAGAGTGACCTGAATAAACGTCATGCCCTACTCTGGGGAGAGAGGGTGCCTGGGAAAGAGAAGACCTGTGCTTGGAAGGAAGATCCCATTCTGTACCCAAGCAAACGGCCAATGGTTGCAAGGCAGAGCTCATGGAAATCAAGCCCTAATGCCTATCCACACAATAAAAAGAGCAAATTCCCACTGATCTGCCATGCTAGGACTGAGATAAAGCCAGGAAGCAAACCTAATCTGCCATTCTTTTATAATTATTCTTAAAGATTTATTGGTTTACTTATTTTGGCTGTGATGTGTCTTTGTTGCTGTACAGGCTTTCTCTAGCTGTGGTGAGGGGTGGGGGGCTCCTCTTTGCTGCAGTGTGCAGGTTTTCTCGTGGTGGTGGCTTCTCTTGTTGCAGAGTGCAGGCTGTAGGTGCGCAGGCTGTAGGTGCGCAGGCTGTAGGTGCATAGGCTGTAGGTGTATAGGCTGTAGGTGTGTAGGCTGTAGGTGCGTAGGCTGTAGGTGCATAGGCTGTAGGTGCGTAGGCTGTAGGTGCGTAGGCTGTAGGTGTGTAGGCTGTAGGTGCGTATGCTTCGGTAATTGTGACACAGGGGCTTAGTTGCTCTGAGGTATGTGGGATCTCCCCGGACCAGGGATACTTGTGGGGACTATGTGTCCCCTGCATTGGCAGGCAGATTCCTAACCACTGGACCACCAGGGAAGCCCCCAACCTGCCATTCTTGATGGGAAATGAAGCTTATTGGCTACTTGTTAAAACAAGAAAATTATGTGGTCAATTGTTGCAATACTTTGATCTGCATGTATTGTTCTTAATTTTGTTTTATTTTCAGTATTTCTTCTTCAATGCTCTTCCTTTTTTATGTACATCTGAGTTTCTGACCTGTACTATTTTCCTTCTCTCTGAAGAACATCTTTTAGCATTTCTTTCAAGGCAGGTCTATTGCCAACAAATTTCCTTAATTTTTTGAGAAAGTCTTTCTTTCTCCTTCACTTTTAAAGTGTAACTTCACAGGGTACAGAATTTTAGGTTGGTGGTTTTTCTCTCAGCACTAAATATTTCGCTCTATTCTCTTTTGTTTGCATGAGTTCTAAGGAGAAGTCATGTAATTCTTGTCTTTGTTCTTCTATAGGTATCTTTTGTTTTCTTTTGACTTCTTTCAGAATTTTTTAAAAAAAATCATTGATTTTCTGTATATGCCCAAGTGTAGATTTTTTGCAGGGGAGGTTTTAAGGGTTTCTTTTTTTCATTCTGCTTGGTGTTTTCTGAGCTTCCTGGGTCTGTGGTTCATGTCTGACATTAATTTGGGGACTTCTAGGTCATTATCATTTCAAATATTTCCTGTCTTCCTTTCTCTGTTTCTTTCCTTCTGGTTATCCCACACACATATGTTATACCTTTTGTCGTTGTGTCTTAATACTCTAAGAGATCAAAAGATTTCTTTTTAAGACACCATGGTGCTTGTGTATTCTGTCCTGGTTTTGGCAATCTTCATTCTCTGCCCTTTGATTTTTGAGTATTCTAATGAGATATCTTCTGTCGTGGAGATTCTTTTCTCAACCGTGTCTATTCTGCCAATAAGCCAACAGAATGCATTCCTTATTTCTGTTATGGTGTTTTTTTAATTAAAAAAATTTTTTTTAACTTTACAATATTGTATTGGTTCTGCCACACATCAACATGAATCTGTCACAGACGTACACATGTTCCCCATCCTGAACCCCCCTCCCACCTCCCTCCCTGTACCATCCCTCCGAGTCATCCCAGTGCACCAGCCCCAAGCATCCTGTATCGAACCTGAACTGGCGATTCGTTTCATATATGATATTATACATGTTTCAGTGCCATTCTCCCAAATCATCCCAACTTCTCCCTCTCCCATAGAGTCCAAAAGACTGTTCTATACACCTGTGTCTCTTTTGCTGTCTCGCATACAGGGTTATCGTTACCATCTTTCTAAATTTCATATATATGCGTTAGTATACTGTATTGGTGTTTTTCTTTCTGGTCTTACTTCACTCTGTATAATAGGCT
>NW_011494960.1:6410441-6410850 GCF_000754665.1 Bison bison bison
CACTGTACAACACTGAGATATGTTATTCTTCTTCCTTGTTTTGTTGTTGTTTTTCACAATTATTATCTGCAGTATTTGGCTGAGAGGGATGAAGCCAATAGTCTTGTGAATGATGAAATGCCCAGTTATGAGTTCACTTTTGATTACATGTGGTTTCATGTCTTAGACTATTTCAGTTAAGCTTATTTTAACAAAAAGGAAAAGCACAAGCTGTATTCTCCACTTTACAGAAGGAAATGAAGGTCAGAGAGGCTGTATCACCTGCTTAAAAAAACACGTTAGGATCAGGCTTAAAATTCAGGTTTTCTGACCCTGGTTAGTATTTTGATATTCTGTGTGTGAGACAGTCCAGTAATCGAGTTCAGAGCATGTTTATTTTTCTCTGTGGCTGAATTACCTCCTTTAGACC
>NW_011494960.1:6410950-6412402 GCF_000754665.1 Bison bison bison
AAATGTATTCTTTTTAATGGCTGAGTAATACCCCATTGTGTATATGTACCACAGCTTTCTTATCCATTCCTCTGCTGATGGACATCTAGGTTGCTTCCATGTTTTTTTCATCTCTAGCATTAGTTTTTTCTTTCTTAGCAATTCTATCTCTCTGCTTACATTACCCATCCATTCTTGCATGTTGACTACTTTGTCTTTTGATCTCTTAGAGTATTAATCATAGGTGTTTTAAATTCCCAGTCTGGTAATTCCAACATCCCTACCAGGCCTGGTTCCGATGCCTTCCATGGCTCTTTTAACTGTGTTGTTTGCCTTTTGGTATGCTTTGTAATTTTTTCTTAAGAACCAGACTTGATGTACATGATAGAAGGAACTGCTCTAAATAGGCTGCCTTTAGTCATCTGGAGATTGGGGAAGCATTACTGTGTGCCATGTGCTAAGTTGCTTCAGTCGTGTCTGATTCTTTGCAACCCCATGGACTGTAGCCTGCAGGCTCCTCTGTCCATGGATTTTAATAGGCAAGAACACTGGAGTGGGTTGCCATGCCCTCCTCCAGGGATCTTCCCAACTCAGGGATCGACCCCTGTCTCTTATGTCCCCTGCATTGTCAGGTGGGTTCTTTACCACTAGCACTGCCTGGGAAGCCCAGTCCTATGATGAGATCTCAGTAGTTTTTGACGAGCCCGTGGCTCTGGACTGTGAACCTCACAGGTATTTCTGGCTTTTTCTACCCTTCAACTGGGGCAGGATGGCAGGAGTGGGCTGGAGCTGGTTATTTCCTTTCCCCAGGTCACTTAGATTCTGATAATACAGAGTTTTCTGAGGGAGGCCTATTGAGAACAGAGAACTCTGGCATGTTTCAAAATGGTTCCTTTTCCTCTCCTCCTGTGAGCAGCAGCCCAAGGGAAATTTTTTAAAATATAAATTTATTTATTTTAATTGGAGGCTAATTACTTTACAGTATTGTAGTGGTTTTGCCATACATTGACATGGATCCACTATGGGTGTACTTGTGTTCGCCATCCTGAACCCCCCCTCCCACCTCCCTCCCCAGCCCATCCCTCAGGGTCATCCCAGTGCACCAGCCCTGAGCACTCTGTCTCATGCATTGAACCTGGACTGGTGATCCATTTCACATATAATATACTTGTTTCAATGCCATTCTTCCAAATCATCCCACCCTTGCCCTCTCCCACAGAGTCCAAAAGACTGTTCTATACATCTGTGTCTCTTTTGCTGTCTCGCATACACAGTTATCATTACCATCTTTCTAGATTCCATATATATGCGTTAGTATACTGTATTGGTGTTTTTCTCTTCTGGCTTACTTCGTTCTGTATAATAGGCTCCAGTTTCATCCACCTCATTAGAACTGATTCAAATATATTCTTTTTAATGGCTGAGTAACACTCCATTGTGTATATGTACCACAGCTTTTTTATCCATTCGTCT
>NW_011494960.1:6412502-6412984 GCF_000754665.1 Bison bison bison
AAAAATGTCCATCTAGTCAAGGCTATGGTTTTTCCAGTGGTCATGTATGGATGTGAGAGTTGGACTGTGAAGAAGGCTGAGAGCCAAAGAATTGATGCTTTTGAACTGTGGTGTTGGAGAAGACTCTTGAGAGTCCCTTGGACTGCAAGGAGACCCAACAAGACCATTATAAAGGAGATCAGCCCTGGGTGTTCGTTGGAAGGACTGATGCTGAAGATGAAACTCCAATGCTTTGGCCACCTCATGCGAAGAGTTGACTCATTGGAAAAGACCATGATGCTGGGAAGGATTGGGAGTGGGAGGAGAAGGGGATGACAGAGGATAAGATGGCTGGATGGCATCACCGACTTGATGGACATGAGTTTGAGTGAACTCTGGGAGTTGGTGATGGACAGGGAGGCCTGGCGTGCTGTGATTCATGGGGTCACAAAGAGTCAGACATGACTGAGCGACTGAACTGAACTGAATTGAACTGAACCGGT
>NW_011494960.1:6413084-6420444 GCF_000754665.1 Bison bison bison
CCAGCATTTATTGCTTGTAGACTTTTGGATAGCAGCCATTCTGACTGGCGTGAAATGGTTGGAAATTTTTAAACAATATTTTCTGTGAGAATCTGGTTGAGCTCTTGAAGGTAACTGTCACAATATTATGGGGCCCAATAATAGCTGGGCCCCCCAGGAGGTTTTAGTCTCAGAGTTGTCTCCACAGAACCTCCTGCAACTTGTCAGTTCTGGTTTGGGTCTTTCTACCTTCAGCACAGGTTCGCTCACCGGTTTCTGCTCCTGAGTTTCTGGTCCAAAAGGCCTCCTTTCTCTATGTCGGTCTGTTTGTCTCTCCAGCCTTGGAAGCAATGCTATGCCCTGTGTCCTCCCCCTCTTATGGATCCAAGAAGAGTTGCTGCATTTTCAATCTGTTCAGCTTTTTAATTGTTACAATGGAGTGCTGACATTTAAGATCCTTATGCAGGACTGGAGGTGATGCTATTAATTTTGCAACTGAATTCTTTATAATTTTTGTCTTGATATTTGACAAATTCAGTCTTTCTGATTTTGAACTCATGTGCTATTCTTTCTTTTTCATTGTATTCTCTGAATACCAGGTTTTTTTAAAAAAAGATTTCCATTAAAATTTTTTTTATTTATTTTTATTGAAGTATAGTCGATTTATAGTGTTTCAGGTATATAGCAAAGTGATTCAGTAGTGTGTGTGTGTATATATATTCCTTTTCAGATTCTTTTCCATTATAGGTTTTACAGTATATTGAATATAGTCCCCTGTGCTATATAGTGGGACTTCCCATGTGGCTCAGTGGTAAAGAATCCACCTGCCAATGCAGGAGACACAAGAGACGCAGGTTCTATCCCTGGCTCGGGAAGATCCCCTGGAGGAGGAAGTGGCAACCCTCTCCAGTATTCTTGCCTGGGAAACCCCATGGACAGAGGAGCCTGATGGGCTACAGTTCACAGGGCTACAGTCCATAGGGTCACAAAGAGTCGGACACTACTGAACACACACGCAGGTACTGCATGGTAGGTCCTTGTTCTTCACCTGTTTTATTTGAATATCAGTTTTTAAAAATTATTTACTTATTTTGGTTGTGCCGGGCCTTCACTGTTGCACGAGGGCTTTCTCTACAGCGAGTGGGGGCTACTTTTCATTGCAGAGCACAGGCTTCTCATTGCGGCAGCTTCTCTTGTTGCTGAGCACAGGCTCCAGGCACACAGACTCAGGAGCTGTGGCTTGTGGGCTCTAGAGCGTGGGCTCAGTAGTTCAGGCATGTGGTGTGTGTAGTTGCTCCGTGGCATGTGAAATCCTCCCAGACTAGAGATCAAACCCATGTCCCCTGTGTTGGCAGGTGGACTCCAATCCCTGTACCACCAGGGAAATCCTGAATATCAGTTTTTAAAAAGAGTTTTGGGGGGCCACTGCAAAGTTTCTCTGCACATAGTAAAGAATATTTTATTCCTTGCTGCTGCTGCTGCTGCTGCTGCTAAGTCGCTTTAGTCGTGTCCGACTCTGTGCGACCCCATGGACGGCAGCCCACCAGGCTCCCCTGTCCCTGGGATTCTCCAGGCAAGAATACTGGAGTGGGTTGCCATTTCCTTCTCCAATGCATGGAAGTGAAAAGTGAAAGTGAAGTCGCTCAGTCGTGTCTGCCTCTTAGCGACCCTAGACTGCAGCCTACCAGGCTCCTCCGTCCCTGGGATTCTCCAGGCAAGAACACTGGAGTGGGTTGCCATTTCCAGAGCACCACAGTCCCACCCAATTCAATCGAACTGTAAAGGGCTCACCTTACAGTTACACCGGGATCCGATCCACAGTAAGGACTATGCATCTCAATCTAGGATTTCAAAGGATCACTTTGTCAAGAGTCAAAATCTGAAAAGTAGGGGAGAATTCTTATCCCCCGACTTCTCCAACATGTCCCCATGTTACTGTTGTTGTTTTGTCTCCTGACAGGGGCTTCGGACTTGTGGAGAGCCTACTGGGACATGAGAAACGCCAATGTCCAGAATTCAGGCAGATACTTCCGCGCTCGAGGGAACTACGAGGCTGCTCAAAGGGGCCCTGGCGGTGTCTGGGCTGCAAAAATAATCAGGTAACAGGGGGTCCTGAGGGCGCTGAGCGGCGCCTGTCTGTTTCCAGAGAGTCAGGGGGCTCTGTGGCCCATCTTCCTCCTGCCCCCGCTCTCGGCACCTGCATGGCCAGCAGAGCCAGGGCAGGATATGGGTGCGGAGGTGTCTCCCCTCACTGCCAAGGAGAAAGCGAGGAGTCACTAAAGAAGCCTGATTCAGGGTATTCGAAGAACCAGTAACCAGGGCTTTGCCCAATAGGGTGTGTATTTTAGCCCTCCTTCCTGAGGATGGGCTTTTCTAGCCTCCTCTCAAACACACTTCTCTGTCTGCAAGAGGAGAAAGGAGTCAGAGGACAAAGCTGTCTCAAGCGACCCAGCTGAAATTCTCCTGTCTCCCTTCCTTCCAGCAATGTCGGGGAGTACCTTCAAGGATTCTTATACCAGATTTACCTTGGAGACAGCTATGGGTTGGAGGACCAGGTGTCTAACCGGAGAGCTGAGGAATGGGGCCGGAGTGGCCAAGACCCAGATCACTTCAGACCTGCGGGCCTGCCGAAGAAATACTGATCCTGCTCCCTCTGTTCTGGAGGGACGAGGCTATGAGCCACACCACGCTTCTCCAAAAACAGGGAAATAGTGTCACTGAGCTCTGTCACCCCAGGAACTGAGACAGGTACCCAGAGGTGCCCAATAAATGTTTGTGGAACTGAACATGTTGATGGAAGCTGGAGTCTTCGAGTCAGACTCTGGGGAGAAAGGCCTGCTGGCACCATATGGACAGTTAAAGCTCTGGGGAGGACGAGCCTGTGACCGCAGGGCCCCAGGAATCCCTGGCGACCTGGACCCTGCCCTGTGCTCACACGACCCCATTGAGCCCCGGGACTCTCAGAACCCCATTTCTCCTCCTGAGTAAGCCTGCGCTGGGAGAGCACTGGCCATCACGCTGGGCTCCTCAGTGGCTGGGGCCTGACCCTGGCACACGCCTGGGCAGCCCCATCCCCACTTCTTCCGCCCCAGTCACTGTGTTGCTGCCTCAGGCCTCTCTGTGTCCCGACTCTCCACTGCCCAGCTGGTTGCATCCTGACCCACCTCACGCCAGGCCTTATCCCCAGGGATCTCTTCCCAAATCAAGAAGGCACATTTGCTTTGGGAAGACGAGTCCCATGACACCTGTCCTGGAAACTGCATCTTAGACTCCAGTTATTTCTCATCAACACCAGAGCCTACCCCTGACTCAACTGTTAACTGGTCTCAGCTCATTTTATCTAAGAAATCATTCTCAGATGAGTTTCCCTTACCTTTATCCTCACTATCTTTGGGTCAAACAAAATGCTATTTTCACTTCTAGGGTGAATGTCAGTTATGTGGATACACACTTCCAATGCAGTTTAAGACAAGCCTCCTCAGAAGCACAGACTGATGGCGAGCCAAACTCTGCTGGGGTGTGCGAAGCTGAGTCATTTTCTTTCATTGTAAATGTTCTAACTCTACACGTGTTATTTGATTTACCACAAAGGCTTTGCAGGTCTCAGTTGAAGAAATGAGGCTTGGAGATAAGTGATCTGGACTTGCTCCAGGTCACACCTGTAGTAGGTGAGCAGCCAGGACTGCAGGCTGGTGTGTCTGACTCCAGGAGAGCAGGGATGTGTTTTTAAGACCGAGAGTTTCAGAGGCGGGGACTCTCTCCTCCACGGATCTCCAGCATGAGAGCCCTTGTGCCCAAGAGATGCCTGACTGGTTACAGACACACTACAGCTTGTTCTCCTCATGCGAACAGTGCCTTGCAGACTCCTTACCCTTGGTATCTGCTTCCTTAATAAATTCCCACATTGAAAACCCAGACTTCAGTCCACATTAGTTCTCACTCTTGAGCATTTTTCTCTTCCTTTTGTCTTCAAACTTGAAAGTGTGCTCACCTGCATGTTCTGCTTCCTCACTTCTGACTCACACTAGAACCCACACCAGCCTGACCTCTGTCCCCACCGCTCAGCAAAACAGCTCTGGTCACCGCTGACCTCCATGGTGCTAACTGACAAGTTCCTTTTTCATATTAGGAAGGCTCTGAGACATGCTCAGCACAGTTGTCTTCTCCCTCCTTTCTGGTAGGTTCTCTCTTGGCTTTTGTTTACCCTCCTTTTGTTTCCCTTTAATTTCCTTTATCTCCTTAGCTGAGTCTTTTCATCTCCCCAAACCCTAAGGGTGCTTCAGATTTGGTTCTGGATTCTTACTTTTTTTTTTCACTTTTTGTGTCTATATTCTCCCCAACAAGTGTACCAAATAGTATCTATATGCTGATGGCTCTGAAAAGGATACCTCCCTGCTCAGAACCTGATTTCCCAGATCTGTGTTTATAGACACCTCTGCTTGGATGGCTTCCAGAGATCTCACACTTGGTGTGTCCCAAAGGGAACTCTCATCTGCCTCCAGAACTCTTCACCCTCAGGCCTCTCCATTTCAGTAGATGACATCATTGTTCCTTCTGTTGCTCAGCCCAGAAATTGAGTCATGTCCTTGATGCTTCTCTTCCCTTTACCCCACACCCAGTCCACTAACAAGTCCTGTGATTCAACTTCCAAAATTCATCTCTAGTCCGTCAGCCTGCTCTCATATGCATCTCCATGCTCCTGGCCACACCATTTCTCACCTGGGTTTCTGCAACAGCTGTCTATCTAGTCTCCACATCTTCATGGTTTTCCCCTCTGCTTAAGTTGATTGTATAATTTTTCATCTAAACCAATTCACTTTCCACTGAGGAAAAGGGCCTTATTGATGACTATACATGGATGGCAGGAGTAAACTGAAACTGTCCTGGGTAAAAGAGAACCCTACCTCTCAGTCTAGCATACAAATTATATTCAGATCATGTCTCTTCCCTGCTTAAATTCTTCCCTGGGTTCCCATTTCCCTCAGAATGTAATCTAGTGTGAGCTGTCCCTGGCCACCCTCCAGCATCATCTCATGCCACACCCTCCCAGGCTCCCTGTCCCTTCATCTCACCAACAAGCCAAACTTTTATTTGGCACAGGACCTTTGCATATGACATTTTCTCTGCTCAGAACACTCTTCTGCTTGGTCTTCACCTGACTGTGTGTTTCTCACCTGTGGAGCTCTCCTGAGATCACTCTTTCTTGAGAGAGGCCTTCCTGGTCACCCTGGCTGATCTACTCTGGTTATTCTGTACTTTTTGCCAATTTCAACATGTGAAATTCTTTTACTAATTTTTTGGTTTATTCTTCTGACTTCTTTTGGACTTTGTTTTGGTCCACATTCATCCCTTTTACTATAAAATCAGTGAGAGAAGTGACCATTTCTTTCTTGTTTATATCTGAATACCCAGTCCTTGCATATAATGGAATTTCAACAAGTGCTTATTGGAAATTAATAAATGAATACTTGAATTCATGTATTGTTTTATTAGTAAAATTTTTTCTTTCAAAGGAGGTCAGACTGGCTTTAAGAAACAGGAAGGAACTAAGAAAGAGGGAGAAGCTAAAGAAGGGACAGTAGAGTCAGAGGAAGCAGGAGGCAGGGGATCAAGCCACAAGGGATGGTGGACCCCCAGAGGAGCAGAAACTTCTCTTGCTCTGCGGAAGGAAGGAAGGTGAAACGTAGGGCTGGGGAAGCAGCACATTTGAGATGCAGGACATGGGACCTACGGGAATTTGATTGTAGCTCCTCTTGATGTAGGTGACTGTCCCCGAGATTCGTCACACTCCAGGGTATTTACCTGTTTTTTGTCTGTTTTTAAAGCAAGTACATAGAAAACGCAAGGCTAAAGGCATGTCTCTCCTCCTGTGTGTCATCCTTGCATCCACAGTGCCTGTCACAGTGCCTCAAACATAGTAGTTGCTTTATGAATATATGTTGAATGAATGAAGTCTGAGAAAAGGTAGGGTTCAAAAGAGGTCAGAACTGGTAGAGGGGTTTGAGAGCTGTAGAAAGTATGGATGTTGGATACAAATTTGGATGTGGAGAATGTGGTGATGAGTTACTTTGAAGTGACAGCTAAATCTGTACTGATAACATACTAAATACCAGCCAAAATGATATAATTTTACTTCATCATAAAAATAGTCATGTATGGATGTGAGAGTTGGACCATAAAGAAAGCTGAGTGCTGAAGAATTGATGCTTTTTAACTGTGGTGTTGGAGAAGACTCTTGAGAGTCCCTTGCACTGCATGAAGATCCAACCAGTCCATCCTAAAGGAAATCAGTCCTGAATATTCATTGGAAAGAGTGATGCTGAAGCTGAAACTCCAATACTTTGGCCACCTGATGCTAAGAACTGACTCATTTGAAAAGACCCGGATGCCTGGAAAGATTAACGGTGGGAGGAGAAGGGGACGACAGAGGATGAGGTGGTTGGATGGCATCACCGACTCAATGGACATGGGTTTGAATAAACTCTGGGAGTTGGTGACGGACAGGGAAGCCTGGTGTGCTGCAGTCCATGGGGTTGCAAAGAGTTGGACATGACTGAGTGACTGAACTGAACTGAAAAATATTTTAATCTAGTGATGCTTTGCACAATCCCTCACAGATATGAAAATTAGGAATCCTACATGCAAGAAATTATTAGTCATTGCGGTAGCTGATGAGAAGTCTTGAAGAAGGAATAAATATTTTGAATGTCTGAAGTTCTGTGTTGACTATCGAGGGGCAAGTTAGCAGAGAACACTGTGAGACTAAAGAAAGGCAAAAGCACACACTGGTTCTCTGATACTGAGACCCTTAGACTGAAAGCTGTGTTACTATTTGTATACCACCAAGAAAAATGTTACCATTTAAATTCAGACAGAATGTTTTCTTATCACCATGAATTTTTACTCTATACATTTTGAAGGGGTTCTTTTGGACTTAGATTTTAATCTTACTTCACTCTTGTGTATAAGCAAAAAGGAAAGTATACACAAAAACTAATCCTAAAGCAACGACAACCGTTTCATAAGTGCTTCCTAATAATTGGGGCTTCTCTTGTGGCTCAGCTGGTAAAGAATCTGCCTGCAATGGGGTAGACCTGGGTTCAGTCTCTGGGCTGAGAAGATCCCCTGGAGAAGGGAAAGGCTACCCACTCCAGTATTCTTGCCTGGAGAATTCCATGGACAGAGGACCCTGGTGGGCTACAGTCCATGGGGTCGCAAAGAGTTGGACACGACTGAGCGACTAAGCACAACACAGAAATTACCTGTGGGAGTGGGGTGGGGTTGGTGTAATCTCCCTTAGTCCTGTAGGGGTAGACGAGGGAGCGATTACAGATTCTGTGGGTGGGGGGCGGTGGGAAAAGGGAGAGACAGAGACAGGGAC
>NW_011494960.1:6420544-6420991 GCF_000754665.1 Bison bison bison
GTGCCATTGCCATACTGTCTTGATGACTGTGGCTTTGTAGTAGAGCCTGAAGTCAGGCAGGTTGATTCTTCCAGTTCCATTCTTCTTTCTCAAGATAGCTTTGGCTATATGAGGTTTTTTGTATTTCCATACAAATTGTGAAATTATTTGTTCTAGCTCTGTGAAAAATACCATTGGTAGCTTGATAGGGATTGGATTGAATGTATAGGTTGCTTTGGGTAGTATACTCATTTTCACTATATTGATTCTTCTGATCCATGAACCTGGTATATTTCTTTATCTATTAGTGTCTTCTTTGATTTCTTTTACCAGTGTTTTATAGTTTTCTATATATAGGTCTTTTGTTTCTTTAGGTAGATGTATTCCTAGGTATTTCATTCTTTTAGTTGCAATGGTGAATGGAATTGTTTCCTTAATTTCTCTTTCTATTTTCTCATTATTAGTGTA
>NW_011494960.1:6421091-6435252 GCF_000754665.1 Bison bison bison
TCAGAATTAGACACAAGTGTATATGGTAATTTAGCTTTAAAAGTTGCCTGCCAAACTAATGGGTAAAACAGGGACTAGTCAATGGATGGGATTGAGACAACTGGGTGGCCATCTTAAAATGAAATTGAAAATATACTTTCCAAATGATGTTAGGTCAAGTTCCAAATGTACTAAATATTTTTAAATAAATAATAAAATATATAATTCATAGAGAACACACGGAAAAATTATTTTATAAATCAAAGCAGGGAAAGCCTCTCTAGCTATAGGACAAAATTCAGAAGAAACTAAAGAAAAGACTTTAGTCTTTTCTCCTGTTCGCAGGAGTTGTTGATGTGAGAGTGTGTATCCACCTTGGTAAAGAAGTTAAAATAAAAAAGAAAAAAAAACAAAAAAAAAAAAAAACCCTCCCCTCTCTCCCCAGCTCCTGGCCAGGTTCCCTGTTGTCCAAATCCAGCCAGGGCCAGAGCAAAGGGCTCAGGTGATATAGTCTGGACAGGCCAGGGTAGAAAGTGGGATGGTGAGTGAGTGACTGGTGGGGCAAGCAAGAAATACCCACACAGCTGAAAAAGCTAATCTCATAACTGGAGAATTTAGGGTAATGAACTTGTGTCCAAGACTCTCTTGCAGTGTAATAGTGATGTGAGGACTGCCTGCCTAGCCTCCCCTCCTAGGTTCAAAGTCCAATGCTGACACATGTTCCCAGTGCTGCAGTGCAATCAGAGGGCAAGGTGGGAGGACATGGAAAAGAGTGGCTGTTGTCTGGACAGCATCGCAACTAAGGCTAACTCTTACTATGTACAGATTCAAAACACTCTGGTTCTTCAAGAGTACGTATTATCTTAATATACCCAGTTTACAGAGGATTCTCAATTTAGGGGACTTTTAACAACAAGTGGATTTATTTTCCAAACTCTGCTTTCCACTAGGATTTTTCAAACGTTCATCTTGATCCTTATGATTTGGGTCATTTTTATTATAAGTATCTGCAGCACTGTTTCAAGCTTCAGTATTCTATCTGCTTTAATGTTTTCCACCCCTCCCCTACTACCAACCTCGTTGTTGGCTAGATTTGTAGCTGGAGGCACTTGGAGGGTGAGGGTATAGACAGCTCTTTCTCTATTCCTCCTGTTCCAGCAATGTCGAGGTGTGCAGAGAAGGCCAGTTCTGAGGTGTCTTCCCACCACACCTCCCAGATCTTGCATAAGGGTGGGAAGAGCCATTTGGCCTCATTCTGGTTAGGTGTGCTTCTAAATGATGCTGATATTCTCTGTCCAGGTGAGGGTCTCCAGGAGGTCGTGGGCATGCTGGTGCTCCTGAGGTGAGTCCAGCTTCACACCACTCCTCAGCCATGGGGGACCTTCCCAGAGAGGAGCAGGTTATCCACAATGGGTTCTGATGATGGTGCACCTCATCACCATGGGTTCTAATGAGGTGTCACCTCACCTGGCCCAGCACTGCATTTTCTCTACCTTCAGTGGTCTTTCCAGTGGATTCCAGTGGACCCCCCCAAAATGACTGGGGACCTCTTCTCTTCCTGCAGAGACGGCAGATAGGAAAAGGCTCACCCCATCTCCTTCCTAGTCACAATCCACCACTGCCTTTTCAACTCTACTGGCACGGGTGCTCCATGTTTAGAAACTTCCAGAATATTCACAGCTCCTACACATGTAGACTCTCTCGAGAACTCGCCACACTGCCCTCTGCTTGGATAGGGGCATCAGAATGAGCTGGTAGTGTCCGCAGTGGGCACGCACCCGGCTGAGAGATGAACAGGCATTTTTGTTTTCTTCTTGGCACCCTGAATCAATTGCCAGAAATCGCCTGCCTCCGCAAATGCTGCACTCCCCGGGAGGCTGACAGCCCTGCCGTCTCCCCTCCCCTCCTCGGGCATGTCCTACGTGGACCAGGGGTGGGGTGGTGGAGGGGGCGGTGCTGACGGTGGAGCCAGCGCTGCTGCCTCTTCCTCGGCTTTGGGAGCTCACGAGGTCTGGCGCTGCTTGCTGGATGCCCTCTAGGGGGTGGGGTCCTCGGAGCCACTGTCCTCAGCTGTGGGTGATGGAAACGCAGCAGCACTCAGCAGCCTGTTTTCACACCCGGCTGCCAAGGGAGCCCTTGCACAATCCTCTAGTTTCCCAGGGTCACTTTTCGAAATCTGTGATTATGGGAGAGAAGAGCCAGGTCCTCTCTGAGAACAGTGTGTTCGGTTTACACACACATTTATTACATGTGGAGTCCTGTCAAACCACACTGTGTAAAACATGTTTGCAAAATCTCCCGTGAGTAACTCACTTGTACCTTTCCTGAAAGAACTGGGCAATGGACCAGAACTCAGGCTGCCCAGGGTGCCTCGTTCCTGAACCATCCGACCTGGGAGGAGCCAGTGCACTGAGACCTTCCTTTACTCTCTGCAGGGTGGACTTAGACCATCCAAAACAGTCTCACGTGGAGTCTGCAAAAACCTCGCTTCACCCTTCAGTAAAGATGCCTATAGAACTCCTTCCTCCTTCTGTTCACTCTTCAACTCCCACTTCATGGTCCCTCAGTAGGAGGCAGGAGCTGGGCCAGGCCTTGGGGATCTGAGACAGACAAGACCAGTGCTCTCACGTGAGGAACATTCCACTGGAGAGTTATGATTAAGCTAATCAGTATTTAAGAGAATTGAATTAAAATATATCGTACATTTATTTGTTTATTTGCCAAAACATGCAGTGTGAGCTCTATGACCTGAGGCTAAGAATCGCAAGGCTCCATCCTCACAGACTAGATCTGAATTTCAGCTTTGCCACTGTGACAGGTAAGGGTAGTAACATGCAAACATTATCATGGTGAGCTGTGAAATGAAAAAGCAGAACATAAAATGATAGTATTATACCACCCTGTTTCCTTTATGTGTTCATATGTCTACATCCACTTAGATAATAGACTGGAAACAAAGTTTCTACAGAGGTTCTTCCTGCCCCTCCCCCTCTCATCCAGGCTCAGGAAATTAGTATTGCTTTTATTTTTGTCTTTATGCTTATTTTATACTGTTCAAGTTTCCTCGCTGAAGATGTTCATTCAGTGAGATTCATCAAGCCTGTCTGTGTCGAGGCTTTTCCTAGGCACTGAGTATGGTGGTGAAGAAAACCAGCAACTTACTCCCTGTTCTCATGGGGGTGAGATAAGGAAAAACAGCAAATGTCCATTTACACTGTAGTTTACATATATATGCTTCTGTGTCTACACACACACACACCCACAACATCACTAAATGTGCAAACACATATATATACATAAATAATGCACATGAATTCATAAAGATTATGATAAGATAAAAATTGACAAATGTGTCAGAGTCACAAGTAAAAATTCATGATGGAAAATAATAGGGAAAGGACGTCAGTAATTTCATGTTCCATATTCTATCTGTTAATAATCCTACTGTGACTTTTTGTTTTCCCTATGATTTCTTTTTCTCTCAGGACTGTACCTCTTTTAGGGTTAAACACTGTAGTTTTAGCAGTTGGCCTGGGAAACTACAGGCCCTACTAATCTCTGGAGAAAGAATTTTCCCCAAGATAAGAAATAGAAAATGTTCCATCTCTTCTGCAACTGCAAGAACAGCAAATGGAAGAACAAAACCTGTATTGACAAAGCTTATTTCTAACAAAGGAGTTTTGTTTTGTTTAATGACAACAAAAGAGACATCAGAGATAGTCACTATGTCCCGTGACAGCAACCCTCTAATATTTTATTTATAACGTAGATATTAATTTATGTCTTTGAAGCAAAATTCTTTTCTGATGGAAGCTGTTAGACTGGAAAAGCAGATAGCTCATTCATGCCAAGGCAAGAGCACAGAGCCATAGAAATCCTCCCCATTGCTGTAGGATCTGTGAGCTGGGCTGCCCCCCTGGACAGCAGAGTGACACTTCACTGTGAAACTAAGCCTATGCACGCCAGCTCTGTCCCTCCTGTGATACACATGGCATGGCGCAGGTATCATTTGTATTGATCTGACACTTAAAACATGACTGCTTGTCAGTTTACTTTTCTGGTTATTAATGACTTGTGCATCTCTTTCTGAGCTTATTTCTTATTGCGTGTTGTCTGTAAACTATTTTTTTTCTAACACTTCACCCATTTTTCTATTGGGGCTGCCATCTTTTCCTTACTGACTTATAGAAATTCCTTGTATTTTTGAAATATTAATCCCTTGCCATATTTTAAATATCATCTTTTCCCATTCTCTATCTACAATTATGTTCTTATTTTTGATGTAATCAAATTCACCCCTTCCTGATTTGGGGTTTGTGCCTTTGAAATTTGAGAATTTCTACACCATCTCTCGGAGAAGGCAATGGCACCCCACTCCAGTACTCTTGCCTGGAAAATCCCATGGACAGAGGAGCCTGGTAGGCTGCAGTCCATGGGGTTGCTAAGAGTCGGACACGACTGAGTGACTTCATTTTCTCTTTTCACTTTCATGCCTTGGAGAAGGAAATGGCAACCCACTCCAGTGTTCTTGCCTGGAGAATCCCAGGGACGGGGAAGCCCGGTGGGCTGCTGACTGAGCGACTGAACTGAACTGAATTGAACTGAACCGGTGTTAATGTTACTGAGGTTTAGTACAGTAGTAGAATTGAGCACACTTTGTAGAGAAGTAGACATGCTTTATAGTACCTTTCATTTCTAGGTCACCATCTTCATCACCAACAACACTGGATATTGGTAAGTATCATAACAGAATACTGTGGGTTCTCATGAAGTTACCTCTCATCTATTCTACTGTTTCTTCCATTTGTCTATTTCACCACTGCCATAATGTTTTCCAATTGCCTATATAGTCCTTGATGACCCTGATATGAGCTTGAATTCCCTTTTATTGTAAAATGTGAATAACTTGGTATCTTTAAAGCATTATGCCATTCTTCAACAGTAAAAATATGAGATGTTCAAACACAGAGTTAATATTTGCCATGATTGCAATAGGATTACATAACTATGGAAAAACAGATTTTTATATTCTGTTGTATTTTGATCAAATAAACTTCTATGAGAAGAACTAAAGATGTAGCGTTGCTCTCATTTTTGGAGTCTCTCAAGTTCACGATAGTGAAGAAAACCTGGGTTTGTGTTAGCTTTGTCTCAATGATCTCTCTGCCCTCAGGATCCCATCATATCCAGGAGGAAAGGTTCTGGACCATGACAGCCTGTGTATAACAATTTAGTTACAACCTTGCCAAATGAGGATTTTCTTTTGGGGACCATTTTTCTCATTACCATTTCCGTGGATTGTTGCAAAACTGCATAAAATTGCACATTTCAAGAATCCAATTCAGTCAGGGACTAGTAGGTATCAAAATTGGAGAACCTGTGTTATATTTTTTATTTGGCCATGGACAGCTTTGAGATCTTTCGTAAGACTCTTTCATAAGCAATCTGAGTCTTATTTTCCTCCTCTCTAGAATGAGTTATAGTCCTAATGGCAGATTGATAGTCCTAACACAGGATATATCGCAGTGATTTATACATACTTCGTGTTCAACAGATATTTAAGAAGACAGTGATGGGGAAGGATGACAGAAAAGGACTAACGTGGGGGGAGATGGGGAGATCTGTGCTGCTATCAGGAAAATATGAAAAAGTTTAATTGTAGCTGAGGGACATTAAACACATGAATTTACATAATTATGGGAAAGCTATCACCTTTGACTTCTGTCACAAGTAATTTTTTGGCAAAGCAGTAATTGGAATTTAACTCATAAAATACACATATAAACAAATTTACTAAGACCTATATGCTTAAAATACAAATATGGATAAATGCATAATAAAATATACTTACATCTTCCTGAATGTAGAACTTGTGGCATTTTCTTCATTCAATTATCAAAAATTTTGTCTTTATTCTTATGCCTTCCATCCATTATTCTTTAAATTTTTATATTGCTTTGATTTTGAATTCCATATAAATCTCTCTGTCTTACTCTGAAACTCTTCCCCATATCATACACATCCTTTTTCTCAAAAACACACCGAATGGTTATTCAGTTTTTGCTAAAGTACATCATCTGCTTCATTTGAATGAAAAAGTGTCCTTTTATAAGCTCTGATTACTTTCTTCAGTTTTTTTTAATTGTTATAGAAAAGTCTAAGTTTTGACTTGTACTAAGTCCAAGCATTATGTTATCACTTAATCTTTTTTAATACACGTATTTGGTATCACATTTTTGCCAAAATGGCAAAATGATGACTTTGATGATGACTCAGAAAGTTAGACCCAGTGAATTAAGAGCAGGTCTTCTGACTTCTGGTTTATACTTCTGACAAAAAGACTGGAAGTCTTTCTTCCCAAATCTCCCAAATTTCAGATCTTGTTTTTCAATATAGAAAGATAATAACCTGACAATTTGGTTAATTTCTGTATCTTCTGTGGATCTATTTGGAAACTTGGAACTATTCAAAACCACAGACTGTCAGGTTAGAAGAGAACTAAAAGGCATATGAGACAGTCTGGTGCTAAAACCTCCCGCACTGCCTCTGTCATCTAATGATGTGAAGCTCTCTATTTCCTCTATTTCTCATTCTGCTTTACTGGTTTTGGTTGTTAGAAGAAACTTATATTTGCATTCACTGCACTACCTTTCTAAATTTTCATCACTTTGTTTAGTCACTCCTGTTCTTCAGCTGGCATATTGCGACTTGATTTTAGACATATCCACCTTATTTGCTTTCTTTAGGAAATGATGTTGTTTTGTGATTTGTAAAGTGATTACAAGTAGAAGAACTGTGATATTTAAAGATTTTTTAAAATTTACCATTAGAGGTTTGGTTTAGAATGGCTCTTGGGATTCTGGCATTAAAAAAGGTTAATTATTATTATTGCAGTCTTGGGATATTAGAACTGAAGTTACTAATCACAGAAAGTTAAAGTCTCTTGAGAGACTGTCTTGGGTGCTTATTTTATTTATCTAAAGAAAAACTTAGACATCTGATTTAAATTTTCAGTGAACTAGATACTTGGAAAACTTAAAAAATATAATGTGTTTAATAAGTTTTAAGATGCTTGTCAAAATGAGATTACTTATATAGATGAAGGTGTATGTACATATTTAAAAATTTATTGAGATAAGATTTATAGTCAACATGTTTAAGTATATAATTTGTTGAACTTTGACAAATGTACACAGTTACATAGCCACCATTACCAGTACAACATTGGTTTAACATTACCTTAAACATTTTTTGTGACCTTTTGCAAGTAAATGCTTTTCCCTCCATACCTCAGCACCTGACAACAACTGATGTTTTCTGTCAGCATAATTTGAATTTTCTAGAATGTTATATAAATGCAATCTTATATTATTTATGAACCATGTATCTTGATAATATGTTAATATCCAAAACGTATGAGGAACTTATGTATTGCAATAGCAAGTATATATATATATATATTTGCTAAATAAATATTATTTGTATATGTATTATTTGCTACATAAGTAATATAACTATATATATGTATTTGCTATTGCAATACATAAGTTCCTCATGAGTTTTGGATGTTAACATCTTATTAAGATACATGGTTCATAAATATTTCTCGTGTTGCATAGACGGCTTTTCACTTTGTTGATTGATGGTCCTCCCATGGGCTTTTTGGGTTGTTGTCTTCAGTTCAGTTCAGTTCAGTCGCTCAGTCGCGTCCAACTCTTTGCGACCCCATGAATTGCAGCACGCCAGGCCTCCCTGTCCATCACCAACTCCCGGAGTTCACCCAGACTCACGTCCATCGAGTCAGTGATGCCATCCAGCCATCTCATCCTCTGTTGTCCCCAATCCCTCCCAGTTGTTGTCTTAGCAATTGTTAACTGTCACTGTGTTGGTGGGAGTGTCATTTAGCATGCTAATGAAGTATAATGACCATATGATGAGGGTCAAGATCAAAACTTCCACCAGCTTGGGCCTAGTTAGTTCTAACCATTGTTTTCCTCTTTGCAGCTTCCTCTTGAAATTTAGGTAAGAATAGTTGGTTTCCACTTGAGGGAGGGACCAGGTGTATAATTCTGGGATGATAGCTTTGGTAATGACTTGTGTTGGGCTTCTGACTTCAGAACTATAAGATAATAAATTTGTATTCTTTTGAACTGCTAATTTTGTTATGGAAGTATTTGGACACTAAGTAACTTTCAAAATTCTTCTTAATGAATGTCTGATTATGAGTACAGAGCAGAAAATTATGTGGATGCTTCATTCCTGGTGATATTGTTTTACTTTCTTTTGATCTTTAAACATTTGTCCACTGGTTTATTTTTTGATGGCCTATGTTATTTTATAACATATTATAGTATTTGAATCCATTCTGAAGATAGCACTTTCTCTGCTTGCTCTCCCATGAGGGTTTCCTGCCAATTCTTAAGGTCTTCATCTTTGTCTATAAAGCTAGATGACCCATGACCAAACTGGTAATGACCTATTTTGATCTTCGAGATGCCTCTTGTTTTCCCCCTGTTCCCAAGCTCCCTTTTTAGATGCTTGTCCCCATTGCACCTGCTCAGTGGCTGTGTGGACAGAGGGCAATTTACCTCTTGCCATACCCTTCCTGTTACAAAAAGAGAATTGGGGAAGTCATCATCTCACTTCAGTGAGACCAATCAGACCATTCACTTCAGTGAACCTTTCAAGGAATTTGGGTTTAACATACAGGTAATTTAAAAGACATATCCTAAAATAAAATAGAGAATTCCTTGGTGGTCCAGTGGTTGATTCAGCACTTTCATTGTTGTGGGCCTAGGTTCAATCCCCAGTCCAGAAAGTAAGATCCTGCAAGTTGTGCAGCATGGTAAAAAAAATCCATGTAAATTGTATATATCTCTCAATATATTTAAATGTTTTCAGTATACATGCATATATATTGAATATACCTACAATGGATTTTTTTTAGCCATGCCATACAGGATGTGGGAATCTTAGTTCCCTGACCAGGGATCAAACCCATGCCCACTGCAGTGGAAGTATGGAGTCCTCACCACTGGACTACCAAGGAATTCCCTGAAATATATATTTGAAAATGACTGAACCAGCCATTATCTTCCGTATGCACAGAGAAAGGGAAATAAATAGTCTGCAGAGAAAGAAACATGAAACTGGTATGTACTAGTTTGATGTGATGCTACAGCAAATTACTACATGGTGGCTTCAACAATACTAATGCGTTCTGTTACAGCTCTGGAGAC
This sequence comes from Bison bison bison, assembly GCF_000754665.1. Taxonomy (NCBI): domain Eukaryota; kingdom Metazoa; phylum Chordata; class Mammalia; order Artiodactyla; family Bovidae; genus Bison; species Bison bison. The sequence goes on from NW_011494960.1 coordinate 6,430,310, forward strand.
AGAAATCCAAAGTCAGTTTCACTGGGCCTAAACCTGGGCGTTGGCTGGGCCATGCCAAGGGCTCTATGGGAGAAAGAATCCTTTGCTTTACTTTTTCAGCTTTGAGATGTACATTCCTTGGCCTGTGGCTCCTTCCTCCATCTTCAAGGCTAGCAGCACAGCAACTTCAAATCTCTGCTTCTATGATCACATTACCTTCTTTTGTGTGGTAAAATCTCCCCTCTCCTCTCTCATATAATGACACTTGTGACGACAGTTAGTACCCATCTGTGTAATTCAAGATCATCTCCCTATCTCAAGATTTTTAATTTGAATCCCTCCTGCAGAATCCCTTTGCCATATACATTTTATATGTTACTTAGATTCACAGGATCAGCAATTAGGTCTGGATGTCTTTCAGGGCCATCATTCAGCCTGCTACAAGATATTTGGAAAAAAACAGTAACATAGAGACCAAATGACTCCTGAGAAAGCTAGAGAGAGATCAGAGATTCTGAGGGAAGTGGGTGTCTGCCTTGCATTTTTAAGGAGTTCTAGCTACTAATATTTGTCCTTAGCAGGTCTTGTGGTTTCTTACCTTCTGAGGTTTTATGTGCTATTCTTGATTATTATTATGATAAATATCAATTTCACTTAAGCTAGCTTGATTACTTTTCTGCTTTTATTTTCCCCAACGAAATGCATCCTAGGACATTTATTCTTCTATAGATGATGACCACTTTGGCCAGTTGCCACAGATGAACAGTCTGGACTCATTGTCAGTTACTGCCTCTGAATAACTGGTTTTCCTTTCAACACATTGCCTCTCACAATCTGTTCTCACTCGTCTGAAACTCCTTGGTCTGCAGATTTTCTAGATAATTAGAACTGGCAGGGAATGCTCTTATCTCAGAAAACATAGATAACTTCTCATGTTAACTCTGTTTCCCTTAAGTTTCTTCCCATTCCACACTTCATGACACAGTGACATGCTTGAGTAGGCTAGAGTTCACATATATCTGCACACACACACACACACACACACACACATATATAAATGTATATTCAAAACTAGTGATGTAAGATGCTTAATCTCAATGAATTCCAAGTTTTCTCAGCTGTAAAATGGGAGAAATGTCACATTGTCAAGGTTAAGAGGACTAAATGAGACGTATATATGTACATACTGGACCATACTCTACAAACACCGGGATATGGCATTCCTTTCCTTAGTTTGTTGTTATTATTATTATCCATAGTATCTGGCTGTCAGGGATGGAGCTAATCGTCTTGAATAGTCTGCAAAGACCTGTAAAAAGTACTTATTTTTAATTACATGTGGTTTCATTTCCTAGACCATCATGGTTGAGCCTACATTAACAGAAAGAAAAAGAAGACCCACAGACTATATTCCCCACTTTACAGATAATATATTAGGTTCAGATAGGCTAAGTGTCACCTGATAAAAAAGTGATAGAGAGGGCTTTAAATCTCTGACTTCAGTGTTTTTCGTTAATTCATGAAGTTCTGTGTGTGAGAAGGTCCAGTAATAGAGTTCAGAGCATGTTATTTCCTCTGTGGCTGAACTGCCTCCTCTGGACTCTGACCACAATACTTTGCAGCTGTTGTGGCACATAGTTCTTCCATCTCTTTGCACACATCTTCGATTTTATGGTCTTCAAGCATGCTTTACTCCACATTGTGTCTAAGACGTGAAAATGCCATTCTTAGCAAACAAACTTTCAAGGATTCCTGGGGAATTATGTTTCAAGCTTTCCTGGGCAATAAGGATATAATTTTGTTGATTGCATCTCTCAAAACTTCCTTTACCTTTTCATTCCTTAGACTATAAATAAAGGGATTTAGAAGAGGGATCATCATTGTGGTGAGGACAGCAGTCACTTTGTCAAATTCCAGGGAATGACTCTGGCTGGGTCTCACATACATGAAGATGTTGCTCCCATAGGCAATAGAAACGACAGTGATGTGAGAAGCGCAGGTGGAAAAGGCTTTCTGACGCCCTTGGGCAGAGGGGATGTGCAGGATGGTAGAGATGATGTAGGTGTAGGACATGGTGGTGAGCACCAGCGAGGTCAGGAGGATGAGAGAAGACAAGAGGAAGTTTATCATCTCAATAAAATGAGTGTCTATGCAGGCCACCTGCAGCAAAGGGGCGATGTCACAGAAGAAGTGATTAATCTCCTTATGGCAGAAGGGCAGTCTGGACACCACAATAGTTGGGCAGAGCACGGACAGGAAGGCCCCCACCCAGCAGCCCAGAACCAGCAGGAGACACGCCCTGCTGTTCATGATGATGGTGTAGCGCAGGGGCTTACAGATGGCCACATAGCGGTCAAAGGACATCACCACCAGCAGGATGAACTCCACGGTCCCCAGGAAGAAGAAGAAGTATGTTTGGCTGATGCAGCCTGCAAAAGAAATGATTTTCCTGTTTTCTAGGAGACAGGCTAACAGTTTTGGGGTAACTGATGTAGTATATAAAATGTCCAAAAAGGCTAAGTTACTGAGGAAGAAGTACATTGGGGTTTGGAGGCGATTATCAGCCCATATTAGGGAAATGATGACACCATTTCCAGTTAGAGTGAGCAAGTAAGTAAACAAGAGGATCATGAAGAGGAAAATCTGAAGTTTCTGGAGAGCAGGGAAGGCAGTCAGGATAAATTCAGTCACTGTGGTCTGATTCTGCACATCCATTGAGTGCGGTGCAAGGTGGGCAGCATGTCTCTGAGAAAATAATAAAGTAAAAAGATCAAATTCAACTTAAACTTTCAACTGTCAATATCATTGATAAGACTTCCCTGGTGGCCCAGTGGTGTAGGAGCCACAGAAGACGCGGTCTGATCCCTGGGTTGGGAAGATCCCCTGGAGAAGGGCGTGGCAACACACTCTAGTAGTCTTGCCTGGAGAATCCCATGAACAGAGGAGCCTGGCGGGCTACAGTCCATGGGGTCGCAAAGAGTCAGACACAACTGAAGTGACTTAGCATGCACAAAATACCATTCATAAAATGCAGTAGAAAAACATCTGAGTAGAATTGAGTGATTTATTTTCATTCTGCCTCTTACCCTTATAAGTGTAGCGTCTTAGATAAATTACATGACTTCTAAGCTCAGTATTCTCACATTTAAAATTTTTCTTTGTATTAAGTTGTTTTCATGGTTCCATAAAAACTCTAGTCTTAATGATTTTGTTGTTTTTTATACAACAGTCCTTCCCTTTTCTATTTCACTCCTCCTAAACTTCTATTTTCTTAGCTAAGTTCTGTGCCTTTAAAGAAAAATCTACTTCACTGAGATTTCAGTCAGTTTGGAAAATGGAGAGAATGTTAATAAAAGTTGAGTTATTTTTCTCAAAGTTATTTCAAATTTTCAGGTGTTATCTAAATCAAAGAGCAGAAAAATCGAAACTAACCAGGACAGTCAAATGAAAGGAAATCTGCAATGTCTGTCCTCACTTTTGTTATTGATATTGAGTATCTGATGGTACACAAGTTTTTCTGATAGAATAGTACCTGAGTTCTCCATCAAGGTGTATAATTTTTCTTTGTTTTTTTCTATAGTGATAGAAAGTTTTATGTCTACACTCTTATAGAACAAGGAGGTCAGTTATACATATTCCATTATTTGCAAACCATTTATATATTTTGAAACGCGTTTTCTTGAAAATGATCAATATGTGTCTTTTTATTCTTTGCAATGCTATATCTATGGCAGCATCCAGTAGAGTAGCCTTCACCTCCCATTTCCCAACTAATTCTTGTGGGTTCTCTCAGAGAGGACTCTGATACCTTATATTCTTCTCAGCCATTTGTAGATCAGGTTATTAATAGTAGTGGGAAAAGTGGATGCAGATGGATGGTGTTTGAAGCCCTCAACTTAATCTTTGGATACTGTTCAGCTTTGCTGAGCATATATAGCATGTCTAAAATACATTTTGACCCACTCCTTTGGTGTATAATTTAATGGCTAATCCTTTAGTTTTAAGTTAAAGCAAAGCAAATATAAACCAGTGCTGGGTACTTTATAGTGGCTCAGTAAGAGAATCAGTAAAAGAATCTGCCTGCCAATGAAGGAGACGCCAGAGACACGGATTCGATCTCTGGGTCGGGAAGATCCCCTGGAGGAGGAAATGGCAACCCACTCCAGTATTCTTGCCTGGGAAATCTATGGACAGATGAGCCTGATGGGCTACAGTCCAGGAGGTTGCAATGAGTCCGACACTACTGAAGTTACGGGGCATGCACTCACGCATAGATGACTGTGCAATAGATATACTTACATCATATTGATTGTAGAGCAGGTGGGATTTTCTTCACTCAAATATGTTAAGAACCATGAACTTTGGCTATTCCTACTGCTTTCTGTCCATTTTCTTTAAATTCTCTTACTGCTTCTATTTGAATTCCACGTAACTCTTAGTTTTACTCTGAAACTCTTTCCCATATAACACATCCTCTTTTACGAAACCACATCAAATGGTTTTTCAGTTTTTGCTGAAGTATTTCATCTTCTTCACTTGAATGAAAAACAGAAACAAACCAATAAAACATAACCTGTCTTTTGATAAACTCTGATTACTTTTCCCAATTCTTTTTCTTATTCCTGCAGAAAAAAATCTGTCTCGACTTACACTAAGATTAATTCCAAGTGGTATATTATCATTTAATCTTATATTTTATACATTCAGCGAACCTTAATTTTTGACTGTTTCTCTAGGTTTTAAGTAGTATGTATTTTGGATCACATTTTTCCACAAAAAAAAAAAAAAAAGAAAGAAAAAGCCAGAATGGTGAGTTTGGTGATGACTCAAGAAATCAAACCCAAAGAATTAAGAGCAGGTCCTCCAACTTCTAGTTTAGATCTCTGGCAAGAACCCTGAAAGCCTTTCTGACTGAAATCTTTCCAAGTTTCAGATCCTTTTTTTTTCACTTATAGATATGTAAG
>NW_011494960.1:6435352-6440236 GCF_000754665.1 Bison bison bison
TTATAGATATGTAAGTTTATGTTTGTTCTGATAATTTCTGTCTTTTGTGCATCCATTCAGAAACTTGGAGCTATTCAGAATGATAAACTATCAGATTAGATGAGAACTAAAGGGCATATGAGATAGTCTGGTGTTAAAATAATCTGTAATGTCTCTGTTGTCTAATCACGTGAAACTCACTGTTTCTTAAAGGATCTCATTCTACTTTACTGGTCCTGATTGTTAGAAAATTTCATATTTGTATTGACTGAACTATCTCTCTGAAGTTTCATCTTTTATTTTTGTCACTCCTGTTCATTCTTCACCTGTATTGTAACTTGACTTCAGATATATCTACTTAATTTAATTTCTCCTGGAAGTAATAACTACCTTGTGCATATTAATGTGGTTATGACTGGATGAATGTGATATTTAATGATTCTTTAATTCACTTTTGAAAGTTTGCTTTAGAATGGCTCTTGGGATTCTAGCATAAAAAAGTTTAATTATAAGTAGTGCAGTCCCAGGATGTTAGAAGTGAAGTAACTAGTCACAGAAAGTTAAGGACCCCTGAGAGACTCTCCTGGGTGTTTATTTTATTTATTTAAAGAAAAACTTATAGCTCTGCTTAAAGCCTCTAGAAACTAAAAATTTGGATAAATTAAATTAAAAAAAAGTTCATCATATATTAAAATAAATTGTTTTTCAAACTGAAACTATTTGCATAGATATATGTCTATGTACATATTCAAAAAAACCTGTAGATCGACTATACTTCAGTAAAAAACAGTATCCATTGGGGAAAATATTTTATTGAGCTATTATTTATAGATAATAGATAAACATATAACTTTTTGAGTTTTGATAAATGTATGCATTCATGTAGCCACCACCACCAGTATATAAATGGTGTGAAGTATTTAACATTTTTTTGAAGTAAATTGCTGTCCTCTCCCCTCCTTATCCCCTGACAACCATGGATTTGCTTTCTGTCAATGTAAGTTTGAATTTCTAGGCTAATGTATACATTCTATATTACAACATATAGCTTTGATTTGTTCCACTTAATCTGATGCTTTGAAATTAATTTGAGTGTTTCAGGCATGAGTAGTTTCTTCCTTTGTGGTATTTGAAGATTTATCTACTCTACAGATTGTATAGCTATATGAGCTTGTATATTCACCACATGATAGATACCTGAACTGTCTTCAATTATTAATTATGAATTAAGCTTCTCTGAACATTTGAGTTCATGCTTTTGGTGAATATTTGTTTTCATTTCTCTTGGACATGTTCCTAGGAGTAGAATTACTCTATTGTTTGGTAAGCATATGTTTAATTGTACCAGAAGCTGACAAAGTGTTTTCCAGAGTTGATGTATTGTTTTCCTTTCTACTAGCCATGTGTGTGAGTACCAAAGTTCCACATCCTTGCTAATACTTCGTGTTGTAAATCTTTATTTTTAGCCATTAGATCATATATAGTGGAATCATCTAATTAATTTTTGCATTAGCTTTATTGAGGAATACTTGACAAAATTGTACATAAAGTGTGCTATTTGATGATATGACATACGAGTATTTGTGAAAAGACCATCAAAGAGGTTAAGTATTAACACATCCTTCACCTTGTGTGTGTGCTTTATTGCTTCAGTCATGTCTGACTCTGTGTGACCACAAGAACCATAGCCCATCAGGCTCCTCTGCCCATGGGATTCTCCAGGCAAGAACACTGGAGTGGGTTGCCATGCCCTCCTTCAGGGGATCTTCTGACCTAGGGATCGAATCCTTGTCTCTTAAGTCTCCTGCGTTGGCAGGCGGGTTCTTTACCACTAGTGCCACCTGGGAAGATACCTCCTTCACCTTACATCAGTTCAGTTCTGTTGCTCAGTCGTGTCTGACTCTTTGCGACCCCATGAACTGCAGTACACCAGGCCTCCCTGTCTATCACCAACTCCCGGAGTTCACTCAGACTCATGTCCGTTGAGTTGGTGATGCCATCTAGCCATCTCATCCTCTGTCATCCCCTTCTCCTCTTGCCCCCAATCCCTCCCAGCATCAGAGTCTTTTCCAATGAGTCAACTCTTCGCATCAGGTGGCCAAAGTACTGGAGTTTCAGCTTTAGCCTCATTCCTTCCAAAGAAATCCCAGGGCTGATCTCCTTCAGAATGGACTGGTTGGATCTCCTTGCAGTCCAAGGGACTCTCAAGAGTCTTCTCCAACACCACAGTTCAAAAGCATCAATTCTTCGGGCTCAGTTTTCTTGACAGTCCAACTCTCACATCCATACATGACCACTATTATTGTTATTTTTTTTTTTTTGGCAAGAGTGCTTAATATCTCCCTTCTTAGTAAATTTCAAGCATGCAATACAGTGTTATTAACTATAGTCACCATGCTGTACATTAGATAACTGGAGCTTATTTGTCTTGTAACTGAAGGTTTCTAGCCTTTGACCAGCATCTCTCCATCTCCCTTTTTCCCTCAGGTACTGTTTACCACCATTCTACTCTTTGCTTACGTGAGCTAGATTTTTAAAATTCTGTATAAAACTGAGATCATGCAGTTTTTTTATTTTTCTCTTTCTGGCAAATTTCACTTAGCACTTAGCATGTCCTCTAGTTTCATCTATGTTGTAGCAAATGTCAAGATTTTTTTTTTTAAGGGTGAGTAAATAATATACCATTGCATACACGTATGTTTCATCTTCTTTCTCTGTTCATTCATCATTGGACTCTTAGCTGTTTCCTTATCTTTACTATTTTGAATATTGATACCATGGATATGGGAGTCCAGATATCTCTTCAAGATGCTGATTTCATTTCCATAGGGTATATACCCAGGAGTGGAATTGCTGATCTTATGATTGTTCTATTTTTAATTTTTTTCAGGATGCTTCACATTGTTTTCTATAGTACGTGCATCCATTTACATTCCCACCACCAATGCACAAAGCTTCCCTTTTTTCCACATCCTTATCAAGGTAGTGTATGTTGTGATTCTCAAATGATATTAGTGACTTCAGCAGGGCACACTCAGGCAGACTAAATCTTTATAAGTCCTGTGGTGTCACATAGAGGTAATTTGGACCATGAAATCACCGGAGGCTATCTTCAGGTGTATTCTTTCATTTATTTTTATTTTTGGCTGTGCTGGGTCTTTGCTGCTGTGCTTGGGTTTTCTCAGTTGCAGCAAGCAGGGGCTACTTTCTAGTTGCTGTGTGCCAGACTTCTGGTTGCAGTGGCTTCTCTTGTTGCAGAGCATGTGCTCTAGGGTGCACGGGCTCAGTAGTTGTAGTGCATGGGTGTAGTTACTCCATCTTCCCAGGCAAGGGATTGAACTCATGTCTCCTGCATTGGCAGGTGGATTCTTAACCACTGAACCACCAGGGAAGTCCCTTTAGATTCTCTCTTGGTGTGCTGCTTTGCACATTGAACTCCAGTATATCAGATTGTGCTTCATAAATAAGCACAAAAAATACCATACCTTCAAAAGTTTACAGAATTGCCACTTGAGGTAGAACTCTGCATATCATGATAATCATTCTTTGTTGATGACTTTTATATTAATTTCAATTCTACTTTGTAGCTATGATTTATTAATATTAGATATGGGGTCTAGAGTACTGGATAAATTACTGTATTCTTTAGTAGCTCAGCTGGTAAAAAATCTGCCTGCAATGTAGGAGGCTCTGGTTTGATTCCTGGGTCAGGAAGATCTGCTGGAGAAGGGATAGGCTACCCACTCCAGTATTCTTGGGCTTCCCTGATGGCTCAGTTGGTAAAGAATCTGCCTGCAATGTGTGACATCTGTGTTCGATCCCTGGGTTGGGAGAAGGGAACAGCTACCCACTCCAGTATTCTGGCCTGGAGAATTCCACGGACTGTATAATTCATGGGGTCCCAAAGGATTGGACACAACTGAGCAAGCTTCACTTTTAGTTACTATGGTCATTTCAGAACTTCATTGCTAGCTTCAGTTGGAGATAGTCTGAAAATAGTAAAGGTTGCAATCAGTTTGGTTTGTCTTAATACATTTCCCTCAGGATTAATTTTCAAACTTAAGGGAAAAATGGAATTCTTTAGAGTGTTTAACTATAATAATAAGGCAGAAAATAATTGGGATTTTAAAAGAAAGTTTTAGGTATTTTTGTTCCTTCTTCTAAAATGGACATCAACTTTAAGAATATGACCTGAGTTTAACAGACTGAATAAAATAATTTCCTATTTATATACCAAATACCAAATATGGGATTCACTTCTTAGGTTCCAGTACATTAGTATAGAGATAACTTTAGCCTCTTCAGAAAAATTCCCATTCCAACATTTTAAAATTAAAACATATGCATTCCAGGCATAGAAAATGTAGAACAGTAGAGTGTTTAAAAATGTCACCTAAAGCATCACTCAAATTAATCAGCATTGATTATTTGGAATATTTTCGTTCAAACTTTAAAAAATTTTCATGTGTGAGATAACTATGAATGAATAAAAGAGTTTTGAAACTTTCTATTCTAACTATTTAGTTTCATATTTACTCATATGCTTTTTCTAGTGAAAGTGTAAGCACCTTCCTCTTTCCATTTGAACACAGCCCCTCCTCCAGGCTTCCACTGTATAAACTAAATGGGATGTAAGTCTTCTTAAAGTAAGGAAGACCGTCCTGGACATTTTTAAATGCATGAGTGAAATTAGATACTGCTACATGAATTCAATTATTACTAGGATGTCAAAACCATAAATAGGAAAAAAAAAAAAAACTGTCACCATAAATAAAGAGCCTCTTGATGAGGGTGAAAGAGGAGAGTGAAAAAGCTGGCTTAAAACTCAACATTCAAAAAGCAAAGATCATGAACTCTGGTCCTATCACTTTATGGCAAATAGACGGGGAAAGAGTGGAAACAGTG
>NW_011494960.1:6440476-6443819 GCF_000754665.1 Bison bison bison
GTATTTTATTTTCTTGGGCTCCAAAATCATTGTGGATGGTGTCTGCAGCCAGCAAATTAAAAGATGTTAGCTCCTTGGAAGAAAAGGTATGACAGACCTAGACAGTGTATTACAAAGCAGAGACATTACTTTGCCGACAAAGGTCCATGTAGTCAAAGCTATTGTTTTTTTCAGTAGTCATATATGGATGTGAGAGTTGGACCATAAAGAAAGCTGAGAGCCAAAAAATTGATGCTTTTGAACTGTGGTGCTTGGGAAGACTCTTGAGAGTCCCTTGGTCTGCAAGGAGATCAAACCAGTAAATCCTAAAGGAAATCTACCCTGTATATTCATTGGAAAGACTGAAGCTGAAGCTGAAGCTCCAATATTTTGGCAACCTGATGTGAAGAGCTGACTCACTGGAAAAGACCCTGATGCTGGGAAAGATTGAGGGCAGGAGGAGAAGGGGGTGACAGAGGATGAGATGGTTGGATGGTATCACTGACTCAATGGACATGAGTTTGAGCAAACTCTGGGAGATGGTGAAGGACAGGGAAGCCTGGTGTGCTGCAGTCCATGGGGACATAAAGAGTTGGACATGACTTAGCGACTGAACAACAACAACAACAACAACTAAATAATTTCAACTCAGGCTTTTAGTGTACAGGATAGAAGCTTGTGTTTCAAGAACTGATCTCTAAGAAATTTGGGGTAATTGTCTAACAGCTTTCTTAGACAAATGAAATGTTGAAAATATGGAGGGAAACATAGAAATAAAAGACATTTAAAAATGATTGATTTTATAACTGGCAAGGCCTTAGATAACTTAATATTTCCAATTATCACAAAATTGCATGAGAAAATCTAGTAAATGGGAGCTGTTTAGTAAATTTGTAATGAATTCCACTGGATCTCTTTGGGTATAGAGTGCAAGCAAAATATAATAGGATTTAAAAAGTGGGCAGCTCCAAAGCAGAAATAAAAATCTAAATAAGAGTTGAGGAAGAAGTAATAAAAATAGGGCTTTTCTTTTTTTTTTTAATTTCCTTTATTTATTTATTTAATATAAATTTATTTATTTTAATTGGAGGTTAGTTACTTTACAATATTGTATTGGTTTTGCCAATCATCAACATGAATCTGCCACGGGTATACATGTGTTTCCCATCCTGAACCCCCCTCCCACTTCCCTCCCCGTACCATCCCTCTGGGTCATCCCAGTGCACCAGCCCCAAGCATCCTGTATCCTGCATCGAACCTGGACTGGTGATTCATTTCATATATGATATTACACATGTTTCAATGCCATTCTCCCAAATCATCCCACCCTTGCCCTCTCCCACAGAGTCCCAAAGACTGTTCTATATATCTGTGTCTCTTTTGCTGTCTTGCATACAGGATTATCGTTACCATCTTTCTAAATTCCATATATATGCATTAGTATACAGTATTGGTGTTTTTCTTCCTGGCTTATTTCACTCTGTATAATAGGCTCCAGTTTCATCCACCTCATTAGAACTGGTTCAAATGTATTCTTTTTAATGGCTGAGTAATACTCCATTGTGTATAGGTACCACAGCTTTCTTATCCATTCATCTGCTGATGGACATCTAGGTTGTTTCCATGTCCTGGCTATTATAAACAGTGCTGCGATGAACATTGGGTACATGTGTCTCTTTCAATTCTGGTTTCCTTGGTGTGTATGCCCAGTAGTGGGATTGCTGGGTCATAATTGTCACCCTGCTTATTTAACTTCTATGCAGAGTACATCATGAGAAACGCTGGGCTGGAAGAAGCACAAGCTGGAATCAAGATTGCCGGAAGAAATATCAATAACCTCAGATATGCAGATGACACCACCCTTATGGCAGAAAGTGAAGAGACTAAAAGTCTCTTCATGAAAGTGAAAGAGGAGAGTGAAAAAGTTGGCTTAAAGCTCAACAATCAGAAAATGTTGGTGATGGATAGGGAGGCCTGGCGTGCTGCGATTCATGGGGTTGCAGAGTCGGACATGACTGAGCAACTGAACTGAACTGAACTTAAGGCAGTTCTATTTCCAGTTTTTTAAGGAATCTCCATACTGTTCTCCATAGTGGCTGTACTAGTTTGCATTCTCACCAACAGTGTAAGAGGGTTCCCTTTTCTCCACACCCTCTCCAGCATTTATTGCTTGTAGACTTTTGGATAGCAGCCATTCTGACTGGCGTGAAATGGTACCTCATTGTGGTTTTTATTTTCATTTCTTTGATAATGAGTGATGTTGGGCTTTTCTGATGACAGAGTATTCAGTATAGCACAAATTTATCTGCAATTCCTTATTAGATCTATTATCTTTTCATACCAGATGGGTTAAAAGTGTTCTGGTAACTGGTGTTCTCAGGGACCTTTGGCATCAAACTCATAAGCAGATAATGACTCTGCTCACTTCTGTTTACATGCTCTGCATGAACAGTTCCTAAATGGATTCTTTAAGTCAGGGATTTAATAACATAGGTATTATTGATAACTGAGAGAATAAAACTAATTTTATGGGTAAACAAAACCCAGTTTTATATTCCTTTTATTGAGGTATGCAAAGACATAATTATTATAATCTGCATATTATGATGCCTTAATGGCCTATAGCCAATGGTCTGTGATGGCCTATATGGAAATAGAATTTAAAAAAGAGTGGATACGTATATATCTGACTTCCCTTGTGGCTCAGTGGTAAAGAATCCTCTTGCCAATGCAGGAGAGGAGGGTTTGATTCCTGGGTCTGGTAGATCCCCTGGAGGAGGGCATGGAAACCCACTCCAGTATTCTTGCCTGGAAAATCCCATGGACAAGGGATCCTGGCGGGCTACAGTCTGTGGGGCTGTAAAGAGTTGGACATGACTGAGTGACTAAACAACAACAATATGTACACGTATAATGAAGTCATTTTGCTGTACACCTGAAACTAACACATTGTAAATCAACTCTACTCCAATAAAAATGAAAAAAAGACTGCCAGGCACACATCTATAGTTGAAAAATTGGGTTTATTATTCACTGCCTACCACACAATTGCACTCATCTCACACGCTAGTAAAGTAATGCTCAAAATTCTCCAAGCCAGGGCTTAAGCAATATGTGAACCGTGAACTTCCTGATGTTCAAGCTGGTTTTAGAAAAGGCAGAGGAACCAGAGATCAAATTGCCAACATATGCTGGATCATGGAAAAAGCAAGAGAGTTCCAGAAAAACATGTATTTCTGCATTATTGACTATGCCAAAACCTTTGACTGTGTGGATCACAATAAACTGTGGAAAATTCTGAAAGAGATGGGAATACCAGACCACCTGATCTGCCTCTTGAGAAATCTGTATGCAGGTCAGGAAG
>NW_011494960.1:6444011-6444410 GCF_000754665.1 Bison bison bison
ATATAGGAAGAAGCACAAGCTGGAATCAGATTGCCGGAAGAAATATCAATAACCTCAGATATGCAGATGACACCACCCTTATGGCAGAAAGTGAAGAGGAACTCAAAAGCCTCTTGATGAAAGTGAAAGTGGAGAGTGAAAAAGTTGGCTTAAAGAACTCAAAAGCCTCTTAATGAAAGGGAAAGTGGAGAGTGAAAAAGTTGGCTTAAAGAACTCAAAAGCCTCTTGATAAAAGTGCAAGTGGAGAGTGAAAAAGTTGGCTTAAAGCTCAACATTCAGAAAACGAAGATCATGGCATCCAGTCCCACCACTTCATGGGAAATAGATGGGCAAACAGTGGAAACAGTGTCAGACTTTATTTTTCTGGGCTCCAAAATCACTACAGATGGTGACTGCAGC
>NW_011494960.1:6444510-6447116 GCF_000754665.1 Bison bison bison
TCAGACTTTATTTTTCTGGGCTCCAAAATCACTACAGATGGTGACTGCAGCCATGAAATTAAAAAACGCTTACTCCTTGGAAGGAAAGTTATAACCAACCTAGATAGCATATTGAAAAGCAGAGACATTACTTTGCCAACAAAGGTTCATCTAGTCAAGGCTATGGTTTTTCCTGTGGTCATGTATGGATGTAAGAGTTGGACTGTGAAGAAGGCTGAGCGCCAAAGAATTGATGCTTTTGAACTGTGGTGTTGGAGAAGACTCTTGAGAGTCCCTTGGACTGCAAGGAGATCCAACCAGTCCATTCTGAAGATCAGCCCTGGGATTTCTTTGGAAGGAATGATGCTAAAGCTGAAACTCCAGTACTTTGGCCACCTCATGCGAAGAGTTGACTCATTGGAAAAGACTCTGATGCTGGGAGGGATTGGGGGCAGGAGGAGAAGGGGACGACAGAGGATGAGATGGCTGGATGGCATCACTGACTCGATGGACATGAGTCTGGGTGAACTCCAGGAGTTGGTGATGGACAGGGAGGCCTGGCGTGCTGCGATTCATGGGGTTGCAAAGAGTCGGACACGACTGAGCAACTGATCTGATCTGATCTGATCTGATGAGAAAGAACTCACACTTTGGAGAATGTGGAATATCTCAGTGAAACAATGAACCTAAGGAAATGGGGGCTTGTTCTGGATTGGGTGTTATCAGAAAGATGTGGCAATTCTAGGATTGGGTAGCTCAGTAAATCTTTTCTGCAGTGAGGGTAGACAGAGTGAGATGTAATTGGTATGTAAAAGATGTAATTGGTAAAGAGGTAGCGGTCATTCCATTTGGCAACAAAGGAGGAGGTTTAGTATTTTGTGTTGCACAGTGACCTTGTGTAAAATAGATATTTTGTCAACTTTTGTCCAACAAGTGAAAAGCATGATGATATGTAAGCATTGTTATCAGTTTGCAGTTCACTGAGACCTATTTGTGAACGTCAGATGAGTTCTGGGTCAGGTAATGATTTTTTTCTTAAATGTTATTATTCATATAATCCTCCTGACAGTGGCAGTGTGAGGCTCCCTTCTCTAGGACAAATCTGCTTTGATTCATAAGATTACATTTATTTGTTGAGCCCCTTTGGGGTTCTTATCTTCTAAGATACTCAGCAACAGGGTCAGAACTTCCACCATCTCAGGGCTGATGAAAGCTTCCTTTTTCTATCTCAACAATCTCTCCATGTGAAATCAATGTTACTTTTATGAAAATCATCTCATTTTGTAGCCACAAGTGCCCGGTAAGATAAACAGAGCAGAAGTTCTTGGCTCTATTTTACAGATGAGCAAGTGGCAGCTTAAAGAAGTAACTTACTGAAGTCCATTGAAAAAAAAAAAAGTATTGTGTTAAAAAAAAAAAAAGAAATTAGTGCCTGAACAAATGTTAGACATCAGCTCTTAGAACTCAGAGTCTGGAATGTTTCTGCCTTTCTACATTAATTTATGCAAAATACTTCAAGGACTAGGGAGCCAAAGAGTCCTTATTTATTCCTGGTTTTCCATAGCAAGATCATAATGCTTGAGTCTTGGTGATATGTGATGCTTTCTCATCCTGCCTATGGATTGTGAGACTTCAGTCACGATTCTGTGTCATTCTTTACGCAGAGCAAAGTGACATATAGAGGAAGCAAGTCGTAGATGTCCTGAAACTGCTGAGTGTCATGTTCCTTTGGAATGTGGTAGAACTATCCTGCTAACTGACTCTCTCAAGACTTCCTTTACCTTTTTGTTCCTCAAGCTATAAATGAAGGGGTTCAGAAGAGGAGTCACTATGGTAATGAGGACAGTGGCTATCTTGTCAAATTCCAGGGAGTGGTTCTGATTGGGTCTCACATACACAAAGATGTTGCTCCCGTAGGCAATGGAGACGACAGTGATGTGAGAAGCACAGGTGGAAAAGGCTTTCTGACGTCCTTGGGCCGAGGGGATGCGCAGGATGGTAGAGATGATGTAGATATAGGACACAGTGGTGAGCACCAGCGAGGTCAGGAGGATGAGAGAAGACAAGAGGAAGCTTATCATTTCAATGAAATGAGTGTCTATGCAGGCCGCCTGCAGTAAAGGGGCGATGTCGCAGAAGAAGTGACTAATTTCTGCAGTACAGTATGGCAGCCTGGACACCACAATAGTTGGGCAGAGCACGGACAGAAAGGCCCCCACCCAGCAGCCCAGAACCAGCAGGAGACACGCCCTGCTGTTCATGACGATGGTGTAGCGCAGGGGGTTACAGATGGCCACATAGCGGTCAAAGGACATCACCACCAGCAGGATGAACTCCACGGTCCCCAGGAAGAAGTAGAAATATGTTTGGCTGATGCAGCCTGCAAAAGATATGGTTTTCTCCTCCTCTAAGAGGCAAGCTAGTAACTTTGGAGTAATAGTAGTTGTGAATAAAGTGTCCAAAAATGACAGATTACTGAGGAAGAAGTACATTGGTGTTTGGAGACGATTATCGGTCCATATTAAGGAAATGATGACAATGTTTCCTGTTATGGTGAGCGTGTAAACTAGCAGGAGAATGACAAAAAGCAATGTCTGAAGCCCCTGGACAGCAGGAAAAGAGATAAG
>NW_011494960.1:6447216-6459662 GCF_000754665.1 Bison bison bison
AAAGAGATAAGCGTAAATTCAGTCATGGTGGTCTGGTTTTTTGTGGCCATTTCTGTGTGGAAGGAGAAGAAACAAAGGAGGTTAGAACAGTTTAAGATGTCTTTCAAATGTTTTATGATTTTGCTAGATGTAAAAGAGAATGTTCAAGAGGGGGTGGGTTCTAGTCCTGTGTGGGACTCAATTATTTGGCTCTGGGGAAATCACTTGGCCTCAGTTTTCATCTATGTAATTGATGCGCTAGGGGAAAAAGCCCCCCCAAATAGCAACTCTGTGAATTCTTTAAACTTTAACTCTTTGATTTTTATTTGATATATTTCTTTTCTCCTTATTTCCTTCCTTAAACCCAAATCTATTCAAACTAGCTGAAATATATAATTAACTGAAAATCACTCAACTTATTTTGATCATACTATTCAAGAATAAAAAAATAGGGACTTCCCTGGTGGTCCAGTGGCTGAGACTCCCTTGCTCCCATTGGAGGGGGTCCAGGTTCATCTCTGTTCAGGGAACTAGATCCCACATGTCACAACTAAAACCTGGCACAACCAAATATATTGTTGCTGTTTAGTTGCTAAGTCATGTCCAACTCTTTTGTGACCCCCACGAACTGTAGCCTGGCAGGCTCCTCTGTTCATGTTCATGGAATTTCCCAGGCAAGAATACTGGAGTGGATTGCCATTTCCTTCTCCAGGGGATCTTCCTGACCCAGGGATCGAGCCCATGTCTCCTGCATTGGCAGGCAGATTTTTTTTTTTTTTTTTTTACTGACTGAGCCACTAGGGAAGCCCTTCCATGAGTAATAAAAATGTGAAAATATTAATATGAAGTGGAGATGTGAAAACTCAGATTTGTACTGCATCTGCCTGACTTCTGTCTACAATAAAATTTTTGATAAAGACCCTAAAGCTATTTGGCCTTGTAAGTCATGTTTCTTCCAGCATATGCTTCTACCACACAGTAAATGGAAGATAAACACACACATTTGTATACCCTGTGGGCAATTCAAAACTGACCCCATAATTCTTGGCACGTGTTTTGTATATTTAGACACAGAAAGAACCTTAACTTTTCAGAATTGTATTTGTTTGATTCCTTCTCAATGCTGTATGATGCACTATTTTCTTGCTCTGATTTTCTTGGAAAGCTTCACAGTCCAGGGGCTACTTGTCCAAACCTGCTATATCTTCCTCTCCAAAAAGTCAAACTATCTATGCTTAGAATCCTTCATTTGTGGAAAACATGCAAGTTGCTTATTCGTGCATCTTGTTTCATATTT
Source organism: Bison bison bison (assembly GCF_000754665.1). Lineage (NCBI taxonomy): Eukaryota > Metazoa > Chordata > Mammalia > Artiodactyla > Bovidae > Bison > Bison bison. The sequence goes on from NW_011494960.1 coordinate 6,448,493, forward strand.
GATCATCTCTAACTCTTAGAAATTCTTTATTAACTTGAGGTAAAACCTTTTTCCCCAGGAACTTTCATCAGTTGGTCTCAGTACTGTATAATTAGTGTTATTCAGATGAAGTCATTCTCCTCAAAAGGCCTTCGTTTCTATTTTTAGGTTTTAGGTAATAGCTGTGATTTTTGTTGTTTAGTCACTAGGTTGGAGAAGGAAATGGCAACCCACTCCAGTGTTCTTCCCTGGAGAATCCCAGGGACGGCGGAGCCTGGTTGGCTGCCGTCTCTGGGGTCGCACAGAGTTGGACATGACTGAAGCGACTTAGCAGCAGCAGCAGCAGTCGCTAGATTGTGTCTGACTCTTTGCGACCCCATGGACTGTAGCCCACCAGACTCCTCTGTCCAAGGGAGTTCTCAGGCAAGAATACTGGAGTGGGTTGCAATTTCCTTCTCCAGGGGATCTTCCTGATCCAGGAATCAAACCCTCATCTCCTGCAGTGCAGGTGGATTCTTTGCCTCTGAGCCACGAGGGGTAGCTGTGATACTACTTAACATACACTGAGTTCCTGGTCATTATATGCTAAGTGCTTGAAAAATTTAGGTACTATTAAAAAAGAATGTGAGAAGGGAGTGGCAGGGGATGAGATGGTTAGATAGCATCACTTGACTCAATAGACATGAACTTGAGCAAACTCTGGGAGACAGTGGAGGACAGAGGAGCCTGTGTGCTGCAATCCTTGGGTTTGCAAGGTTGGACCTGACTGAACAACAACAACAGCAACAGTAACAAAACGAAAAGTGTATCGCCTACTTAGACACAAAATTTTCTTGCTGATTTTTAGGTTGGCAGTGTTTGTTTCCACATCATCTTTTGTTTTGATCTATTAATTTCTGATAGGTGACTATTAAATCATCCCTATAATTTATGTTGAATGTGTCATATTTTTCTTGCATTTTGTCAGTAGCTGTTTTAATCTGTTTCAAGGTTTTGCTATTTTATACATGTATGTTTGGCAACCTTTTGAAGTAGGGAGTAGATATTGTGATTTACATTTTGCACATGTAAAACTTGAAATTTATAGAATTTAAAGGGGAGGGAGGCAGGAGGGGGGTTCAGGATTGGGAACATGTGTACACCCGTGGCAGATTCATGTTGATGTATGGCAAAACCAATACAATATTGTAAAGTAATTAGCCTCTAATTAAAATAAATAAATTAAAAAAAATAATTTTCTTGTCACATAGCTAGTGTGTGACAAAGCCAGATTCAGTTCCAGTTCTATCTGATCCAAAGATGCATTCTTTAGTAAAAGTCACAATCTGGATTCTTATTCCCACTTTTGTAGAGAGGGAAAAGAGGCCAGAGAGGCCCTAGTTATGGTCTAAATTATATGTTACATAAGCCTGGATCAAGACTCACTTCCCTAGTTTAGTTAATGCAAAAATGTCACTCTCATTGCTATGTTCCGTATTTAGGAATGTTGTTCTTACTGTTGTAGCCTCGTGTTCTGGGAAACAAACTCACTCAGATGGACCATGCAGATAGTGGAGTGCAGTTTATTACACCAGCGGGCCCAAGGCAGAGTCTCCTCTTAGCCAAGGACCCAGACCAGTTTTTGTGAAAACCTTATATACCATAAGTGTAAGTGCCCAAACCCACCTCCCCAAATTCCCTGAAACTAGTCTGAACAAAGGAAAAGAAAGATACAATCAAAGTTAACCCATGATTCATATGCCTCATACCTCATACCTCAATAAGCATAATAGAATGTATGATTCTATTTGGTTACACAGATAATCAGGGTATTCTTTTAGGCAATGGAGAGTCTCTTCCTTCCTGGGGCCTGGTTTTCCAGTTGGTAGGTCATTTCCATAGATACTGGGTATATAGCTCAAAGTCCACAGTCTAGCCCAAGATGGAGTCCTGCTTTCAAGCTGGAGCCTGCTTTGTCTGTTTCCTCTTTCATTACTATTTTGAATAATTGAGTAACTGGAATATTTTAGATTCAGAAAAGTCTTAGCATTGGAAGGGATATTTAGGATGAGGTAGTTCTACCAAAGCAACCTCTGGTGGCTCAGACGATAAAGAATCTACCTGCAATGCAGGAGACCTGGGTTCGATCCCGATCAAGAAGATGCCCTGGAGAAGGGAATGGCTACCCACTTCAGTTCTTACCCGGAGAACTCCATGGACAGGGGAGCCTGGTGGGCTGTAGTCTACGGGGTTACAAAAAGTTGGACATGACTGAGCACACACACACAGTTCTACCAAGGGCTAAATATAAACATTCTTTTCAACTATTTTTCTAGCCTGAGACCTACTGTGGATTGCCTATTACATCTTTGTTAAACTCTGTCACAAAATCCATCATTACTTTGACTTGAAATCTGCTTACCAGTTGTTTTCATGTGTTTATTCTGAAACTCCGAATCCTTTATAAGATAAATGGAACTTTGAACATTTTTTTTCTTGCATCTAAGATGTGATGTGTCCTTCTCTATGAAAATAGGCCATGAATAAGCTGTGATATTTGAAACTCTTGCTTGCTCCTAAGAATTTAATTGAGAATGACTCTTGGGAATATGAGGTAAAAGAGGTTAATTACTATTATGATAATCAAAGACTTTTAACCCTGAAAATTAATCACAACTACAAATTTAGTTGGAGATGCCAAATACACATGTTGAGGCCTCTAGGGGAATTACACCATGTTTTTGCTTTATTCAGTTAATAAAAGTTTGGTGGCCTGCTTTAGAGTTTCAGAGAAACTGAAACACAAAACTTTTGAGGGAGTCCCCTAGTGGCTTAGTGGTTAGGATTCCAAATTTTCACTGCCATGGCCTGGATTCTGTCCCTTGTTGGGGAACTGAGATCCCACAAGCCACACAGAGATGTTAAAAAAAAATTTTTTTTTTAAACTTTCTATTTTGTATTGGGGTAACTGCAACCATGAAATTAAAAGACGCTTACTCCTTGGAAGGAAAGTTATGACCAACCTAGATAGCATATTCAAAAGTAGAGACATTACTTTGCCAACAAAAGTCCGTCTAGTCAAGGCTATGGTTTTTCCTGTGGTCATGTATGGATGTGAGAGTTGGACTGTGAAGAAGGCTGAGCGCTGAAGAATTGATGCTTTTGAACTGTGGTGTTGGAGAAGGCTCTTGAGAGTTCCTTGGACTGCAAGGAGATCCAACCAGTCCATTCTGAAGGAGATCAGCCCTGGGATTTTTTTGGAGGGAATGATGCTGAAGGCGAAACTCCAGTACTTTGGCCACCTCATGTGAAGAGTTGACTCATTGGAAAAGACTCTGATGCTGGGAGGGATTGAGGGCAGGAGAAGAAGGGGACGACAGAGGATGAGGTAACTGGATGGCATCACGGACTCGATGGACGTGAGTCTGAGTGAACTCCGGGAGATGGTGATGGACAGGGAGGCCTGGCGTGCTGTGATTCATGGGGTCGCAAAGAGTCGGACACGACTTGAGTGACTGAACTGAACTGAACTGTATCCCAATTAACAATGTTGTGACAGTTTTAAGTGAACAGGGAAAGGCCTCAGCCATACATATACATGTATCCATTCTACCCCAAACTCCCCTCCCATCCAGGCTGCCACATAACTGTTGAGCAGAGTTCTTTGTGCTATACAGGAGGTCCTTGTTGGTCATCCACTTTAAATACAGCTGTGTATACATGTCCATCCCCAAATCCCTAACTGTTCCTTCCCCTCATCCTTCCCCTTGGCAACCATAAGTTCGCTCTCTAAGTCTGTGAGTCTCTTTCTGTTTGGTAAGTTCATTTGCATCATTTCTTTTTAGATTCTACTTAAAAGGAATGACATATGTATTTCTCCATCTCTGTCTGGCTTACTTCACTTAGTATGACTATCTCTGGGTCCATCCATGTTGCTGCAAATGGCATTATTTCATTCTCTTTAAAGGTTGAGTAATTTATGATGTTCTCAAATAGTTGACAAAATTATGCCAGATTTTCCTTTCCCAGGAATGGCGCAATAATGGTATTTCCAATGCTCTGAAAATGATAAGTGTGCCCTTCTTTCTCTGTTAAAATGGAAGAAAACTTTTTTGTTCTTGCCAAGACCTGTAAAGGGTGACTTTGTCTTCATTTATTATTTTCGACTATGCACACATATTCAGTCATGTCTAATTCTTTGTGACCTCATGGACTGTACAGCCTTACAGGTTTTCCTGTTCATGGAATACTCCAGGCAAGGATGCTTGAGTGTGTTATCATTTCCTACCCCAGGGGATCTTCCCAACCCAGAGATTGAACATGTGTCTCTTGCATCGCCTGCATTAACAGGCTGATTCTTTACCACTGAGCCACCTGTGAAGCATCATTGTGTATACTTCATCCTTAAATTAGCCTAAAAATCCTTAGGTTGTGACTTGGAGTAAGTTTAGGTGCCATTAAGTGAGCACAGGCATTTTCTAGATTGATCAAATGTAATTTCTAAAAGTGGGTAGAAACCCTCCAAAGAGGCCAGGCTTGGAATAGAGAGGTGCCATGCAGCATTACTCTCAGCCAGTGGACCCTTACATGTGTTTTTTTTTTTTTTTTTTTTTTTTTTTCTCTTGTATACTCCATTTAGCTCACATCAAAAGCTTAGTTTCTGGGACTCATCCATTTTCCTCTGTCAAAGCCTAGACACTTTGACATTTCTACCTATTAAAAGTCAGAAATTGTTGGATTAGTTAAAAAAAATGCAACTACATTTCAATTACTGGAGACACATCTAAAATAGAAATTGTGATTGAAAAATAAAGGGAAAGAAAAGGGATACACAAGACAACACAGACCAACTTTGGTAGATTGCATTATTGTTCTCAGCCATTTTGTACCCCTTTTCTTTATAAGATGATTATATGTCTCCACTTACACATCCCATTCTCACACTGGCCTTGTGACATGCTTTAGACAATGGCAGCTGAATGGACCTGCAGTGCTCAAGGCTTGAGCTAAAGTTTGAGCTATTGCTCTGTTCCCTCTGTCACAGAGTGGCATGTCCCAGGTAGGGCCTGCTGCTTTCTCCTGAATCCAGAATAAGGACATATGTGGGGCAGAGACAAAGCACATAGGGAGCCAGGAACATGCAGTGTGGTCGAGCAACATGTCTGCTTTCTTTCTTTGTCTCTCTTTTGGCTGCACTGTGAGGCATGTGGGATCTTACTCCCCAGATGAAAATGGAACCCATGCCTCTGAAATTGGAAGCTTGGAGCCATAACCACTGGACCACCAGAGAAGTCTCTAAATCTTATTTTTTGTTAGCCAATGAAATCTGGGGGGTTGTTTATTAATGTATCATAACATAATCAAATTGACTCCTATGCTATTGAAAAGCAACTGCCAACTTAGAGGCCAAGCCCCCCCAAAAAATTCATCAAAAAATGAAATAGAGATATTAATATTTTCAAATAAAAAGTAACCTGAACGTGTTTATTGTCAGCACATCTACATAAAAGAACTACAGATTATTATTAACATCGAAGAATAGAAATTTAGATATGCAGAAAGAAATTAAGAACAACATAGAAATTAAATATATGAGCAATGTGAATTAATTTAGACTTTACAAAATAATTATAGTGGTTTCATAAAATTTTAAATATATTTATAATAAAAACTCATCATAATAATAATGTGAAATGAAATTAAGGACATACATATGTCAATATGTGATGATATTACATGTAAATATATTTGATTTTATAATTAAAAATCTAAATTTTCAGATTGGATACAAATCCCAACTATACACAGCTACAAGAGACCTTAAATATGAGGCACAGGCTTGTTGAAATTGAAAGAACTGAAAAAGATATATAATGCAAACTCTAAGAAAAAAAGCAAGTGTAGCTATATTAATGTTAAACTAGATGTTACGACAAGAAGTTACTAGAGCTATACTGGAATATTCTGAAATATAAGAATTCTAAATCTGTACCTACCAAAACTATGACATCAGAATATACAAAGCAAATGCTGACGGTGCTTGTAGGAGAAACAGACAAATTCATATTTGTAGATGGAAGTTTAATAATACTTAAGAGATAAGATGGCTTCTTAAGCAATAGAAAGCAGACAAAACAAATAGTAACAATAAATAAGATTTGAATAATACAATTAATAGTTTGATTCAACTAATATACAGGGTATTTCAACCAAGAGGGACAAGATAAAGAGGAGCTTTACGTAATGATAAAGGGGTCAAACCTAAAGAGTACACAACAATTGTTATTGTGTATGTGCCTATCTACAACAGCAGAGTGTCAAAATATGTGAGGCAGAAACCAATATGACTGCAAGGAGATATAGACAAGTTGACTATTATAGTTGAAGAATTAAAAAACCCTCTATGAGAAATGAAGAAATCCAACAAGCCAGGAAAAAGCATATAGGTGAACTCAATAGCAGCACTAATCAACCAGGTATAATTTACATCTACAGACTATTTCAACCCCAAACAGAAAAATACACATTCTTCTGAGGCTCACATAGAACTTTCTTCAAGATAGACTACATTCTGGACCATAAAACACACCTTAGCAAGTTTAAATGATCAGAAATTCTACATGTTTTCCCCATACAGTGCATTATGAGTTATACAGTGTATATGAGTTTATTAGTGAAAACCATAAACTTTTTCATTATGTTTAGTTCAAAACATTTTCTAAGGAAGAAATTAAAGGCATCTGGTTTACAGCCTAGAAAGAAAAAAATAACTCAAATAAAGTTGTAAAATATTGCATATGTACTGGTCACACAGGAAAAAGCAGGATGTTTAGATAAGTCTGTAAATGTATAATCTCCTAATCTAGATATTCTAAGTTTTATCCTTTGATCACCAGAGACCAAATACTGGGACTGTATTAGTTTTTCCTTTGGTCAGTCTTCTTCATTAAATTGCATTTTGATTTAATATTGGCCTTTTATAAGCCAATTATTAAAATTAAAGTTCTTCCTCATTTATTACAAAGTTGTTGTAATGATTTTTACCATACTGTTCAATGTTTCCTGTGCAGATTTCTATTAAAATATCTCTTTTGAGTAAAATAAATAAGAGGAAAGACTTTGTCATACTAAAAGAATTGAGTGTGTTTTTGTTTCTGATATAACTATACAGTATTTCATGATTTTGTTTTATTTTTGCTTAGATTCAGGGAACTGAATTTCTAAAGGATAGAAATTGAGTTTAAATCACAGGAATGATATTAAATTTTAAGTTGAAAATATTTGCTACTTCTTACTTTTATACTTATTTTACCTTTTATTAGTCTTGTGTGTAAATATATTTAGTAACCTGAATGTATATAATATCATATATATATATATATATACACACACACACACAATCTTTGTTGTTCAGTCACTAAGTTGTGACCGACTCTTTTCAACCCAATGAACTGCAGCACACCAGGCTTCCCTGTCCTTCACAATCTCCCAGAGGTTGCTCAGTCTCATGTCCATTGAATTGGTGATGCCATCCAACCATCTCATTCTCTGTCATCCCCTTTTCCTCCTGCCTTCAATCTTTGCCAGCATCAGGGTCTTTTCCAATGAGTTGGCTCTTTGCATCAGATGGCCAAAGGATTGGAGCTTCATCTTCACCACCAGTCCTTCCAATGAATATTCAGGACTGATTTTCTTTAGGATTGATCTCCTTGCTGTCCAAGGGACTCTACTCAAGAGTCTTCTCCAACACCACAGTTCAAAAGCATCAGTTCTTTGGCATTCAGCCTTCTTTACAGTCCCGGACAGTATCCTGTGGGGTCACTGCTCTTTTCTCCTGGGTCCTGGTGCACAAGGTTCTGTTGTGCCCTCCAAGAGTCTATTTCCCAGTTCTGTTTAAGTTCTAGCAGCTCTATGGTGGGGTTAATGGTGACCTCTTCCAAAAGAGCTCATGCCATACCCAAATCTGCTGCTCCCAGAGCCCCTGTCCCTGCAGCAGACCACCACCGACCTGTACCTCCACAGGAGACGCTCAAACACAGTCTGTATCAGTCTTTGTGGGGTCCCTGGGTCCTGGTGCACACAAGGTTTATTTGAGCCCTCTGAGCGTCTCTGGCTGGAATGGGGCTTGATTCTAAACGCGAATTCCCCCCTCCTACCATCTTGCTGGGGCTTCTCCTTTGCCCTTGGAAGTGGGGTATCTCCTCACAGCTGCTCCAGTGCCTACTGTCTTACTGGGGTTTCTTTGACCTTGGATGTGGGGTATCTCTTCTTGACCGCTCCAGTGCTGTGCAGCTGCTGAAGAATTGATGCTTTTGAACTGTGGTGTTGGAGAAGACTCTTGAGAGTTCCTTGGACTGCAAGAAGATCCAACCAGTCCATCCTAAAGGAAATCAGTCCTGAATATTCACTGGAAGGACCAATGGTAAAGCTGAAACTCCAATACTCTGGCCACCTGATGAGAAGAACTGACTCATTTGAAAAGACCCTGATGCTGGGAAAGATTGAAGGTGGGAGGAGAAGGGGATGACAGAGGATGAGATGGTTGAATGGCATCACTGACTCAATGGACATGAGTTTGAGTAAACTCTGGGAGCGGGTGATGGACAGGGAGGCCTGGCGTGCTGCGATTCATGGGGTTGCAAAGAATCGGACATGACTGAGCGACTGAACTGAACTTCTTTATGGTCCAACTCTCACATCCATACATGACTACTGGAAAAACCACTTTAACTCCTTTCAAATTATTTTTAAAGACTCAGGACATAAATACAAGCAAGCACATATGATTATGTGATGATTAATACATAAATAAATCTTAATATGGGTGGTATGGGAGGTACATGTAAACATACAGCTGATTCACTTTGTGCAGCTGAAATCAATACAATATGGTAAAACAACTATACCCCAATAAATTTTTAAAAAACATTTTCATTATGAAGATATTTTTCTTCTTAAGAGTTTCATCAATGAGTTTTTTACTTCCTTGTTCCTCAGACTATATATCAGGGGATTCAACATGGGAATCACATTGGTATAAAATACTGAGGACACTTTCTCCTGGGTGAGTGAACTGCTGGAAGCAGGTTTGAGATACATGGACATGAGAGATCCATAAAATACAAGGACAGCTGTCAAGTGGGAGCTGCAGGTGCTGAAGGCTTTGGACCGACCTTCTTTAGAATGGATGCGGAAGATGCTGGAGAGGATAAAAGCATATGAAGTGATGATGGTCATGCTGGTGGCTACCATGTTAAATCCTCCAATGACAAAAATCAAAAGCTCATCAGTATAAGTGCTGGAACAGGAGAGTTTAATGAGAGGAACGATGTCACAGAAATAATGTTTAATGATGTTTGATTTGCAGAAAGTCAACCTTAACATAAAGCCACCATGCATCATAGCATCAGTAAAACCTACTGAGAAGACAGCAGCCACCAGCAGGGAACAGACCCTGGGGGACATGATGACATTGTAGAACAGGGGGCTGCAGATGGCGACATAGCGGTCATAGGCCATTGCTGCCAGCATGTAGCACTCAGAAATGATGAAAATACAGAAGAAAAACAGCTGGGTCATACATCCAGAATAGGATATAGCTTTATCTCTGCATAAAAACCCTGCCAGCATTTTGGGGGTAATGACAGAAGAATAGCAGAAATCTATAAAAGACAAACTACTAAGGAAATAGTACATGGGCTTGTGGAGTTGAGAACTCAACCTGATTATCAAGATCATGCCGAGGTTTCCCACTGCCGTGACTACATAAATCCCGAAGAAGAGGCAGAAGAGAGGCAGCTGAAGCTCTGGTTGGTCAGTTAATCCTGCAAAAAGAAACTCAGTCACTGTGGATTGATTTCTTACACCCATTCTCCCCTGAGAACTCTGTGGAGATAAGGAGAAAGAGTCAAATTAGACAGGCAGTCCCAGTTCCTCTCCAGTTCTTTACAATTCAGATATTCTCTCTGTGAAAACACTGAACCCCGGTTTTCTTACCCTTTGGCACTAAGCCTGTGCTTTTACTGATGGGTAGGGACCCATCAAAAGTCAGGTCCCAGATAAAACAGAGTAAGTATCCTCTCCCTGTAGATTTTGTGTGCTCAGTAGCTTCAGTTGTGTATGACCCCATGCGACCCCATGGACCGTAGCCTCCCATGCTCCTCTGTCTGTGTGATTTTGCCAACAAGAATACTGGAGTGGGTTGCCATGCTCTCCTCCAGGGGATTGTCCTGACCCAAGGATCAAACCTGCATCTCCTGCATTGCAGGCGGGTTCTACCTGCTGAATCACTGCGGAAGCCCCCATAGATTTTAGGAACCATATATAAATTTTCACATCCTCTTTACTGTCTCAAATTCTTTTAGCAAAGTATAAAACCCTTAACTTCAGCATTAAAAATAAGTCTAATGCTAAAGAACATTGGAGAGTTTTTCTAAAGCAAATCAGTTGAAAAGGCACATAAAGAAGACCTATGTGCTTAGAAAATACTTCTGCTAATAACATAGTGGCCTAGGGCTGAAACTGCCTCCAGGATTTCCCATAGAGAAGGTATTTATTGTTAAAATTAATTATAATGTCCACATCAAGGTTTTCAAGGGTGTTTAAGAGTATTAATTCCAGGGTGTACATGAAATAAGTATGTTAGGATCATACTGGTTTCAGACATGCAGAATTACATAAAGTTAAACACGTTTTGTAACTAAGTCTATTTCAGATTCTCCAAGACAGCTCTACAACAAACAATTTTTTCCAAACTAAATTGATGATAGAATCCCCCTTCCACTTTAAAACAATCATGTTGTAGCTCCAGTGTGGCTCAGAACATGTTTCAGGAAACTGTATTTTCATTTCTGCTATTTTATTGTAATCTAATCACAAGCTGATTTCCAGGTAGAAAGCATATTCTTCTAATACCTCAGTAAAGCTCGATGATGGTGGAATGGCAGCACTCCCACAAATATTTCTGCCTTGTGAACCTCTGTCAATCCTCTGAGCTAAGCCTACCTATATCACCAAGGCTACTGAGCAAGACAATGCACTTCTGCTAGTGCTGCCACTTGGGGATTTCAGTTTTCGTTGGAGGCTTTTAAGTAGTGGTTCCTGTCTTTCACTCACACTTCCCCTGCTACTGCTGCTGCTAAGTCATTTCAGTCGTGTCCGACTCTGTGTGACCCCATAGACAGCAGCCCACCAGGCTCCCCCGTCCCTGGGA
>NW_011494960.1:6459762-6463570 GCF_000754665.1 Bison bison bison
AAAGTGAAAAGTGAAAGTGAAGTCACTCAGTCATGTCTGACTCTCAGCGACCCCATGGACTGCAGCCTACCAGGCTCCTCCATCCATGGGATTTTCCAGGCAAGAGTACTGGAGTGGGGTGCCATAGCCTTCTCCACACACTTCCCCTAGAAGGAGGCAAAGAGGGCACTCGACTTGCAGATGCCTGTCCTGGGGTCAACAAAGTCCTTATCTCTGAAAAATCAGACCAGTTTCCTTTTGGTGTTGGGCTGGTCACAGTCTGCAGTCTTCTATCTACCTAGAAGTTATACATGGCAATGCTCAGACATCTGGTCTATCATCTTCTCAACCTGCCACAGATCTACTTTTCCGCCTTGCTCTTTCTTCCCTACTGGCTCTTAAAGAAACTCTTGTGCCTCTTACCTCCATCCATTCCTGCCATATTAGGACAGAGCACACTTCCTTTGGTCACATGCATCCCCAAGTCTGTTTAAAACAAAGGAGCTTCCCAACACTGAACAGCTGCCCTCTGAGCAAGGTGGCCAGATTTTACAGAACATGTGACTTTTGCATCTGCTCTTCTTTTCCTGTCCTGAGGGATGGAGACAGGGGAACCACGTGCAGAAGAGAGATTGTCCAGTTGCCCTGAGTCTGTTGCTAAAACACCCGTGAGTCCTCCTTTCCCTTCAACTCTTGCCAACTAACACACAGGTGTAGTCTAGTCCTAGAGACCACACACAGAAATAGAAAAGGAATGTTAAAGAAGAGCCAATACTCAGCTTTTTGCCTATAAGGTCTTTTCAAGCATGCCTTCAGAATGCCCTGAATGTCACAAACTCACTAACCTCTCTCCTCATGTGTCTAATTCTTCCACATGCCCTCTGATTTTTACTGGGCTCTCGATCACAGTGAAATGTTTGCCATTCTGCCCACGTTCCTTGTTCTGTTCCAGGGCTCTGCACCTGTATTCCTTCCACTCAAGCCAGCTCACTTCTCTGTCCTGTCTTTGCTCTTTCCCAAACATTTCTGTGCTGTGGGTCCTTATTACTCAACATGGAACATCACTAACACCACTGGGGATTTGTTGCACCGTCTCAGGTCCTAAGCCATACCAGCTGAGTCGGGATCTGCATTTTAGCAAGATCCGCACGTGATGCGTGTGCACATGAAAGTTGGAGAGGTGCTATTCTAGGTTTCTGTCTCCTAGAACTGGAACCATTTCTCTTTGTTCATAATTTCTCCCCAGAACCTCTCTCTGCTTCTTTTCTGTGCCAGAAAGCATTATAGGATCATTTAAAGCCCATTCTTGAAAACATCCTCTCAAGAAGGGCCTTTTGAATGGAGGATAGAGCTGCACCATTTTACATTTTGGTGTTTTTCCACCTTTACATAGTCTCAGAGATTCCATGGGAGTGTAATACGCATTCCAATGGCTTATTACAACACATAGAATTGCGATGTTTTGTTTATAGGAAGAATTTTTATACAGATTACATCTTAATCCACATAAAAATGAATAATGCTAACCAGTATTGACTTTATTTAACCATTACTAAGCAGTAGATTCTACTAGGCCTGGGTTAAAGTTTTTTATGTTGTATGTTTGACCTCCCTTGAAATGATCTACTACACTGACTCAGCTGATTCAGGCCTTATGTAAATTTTGGATTCAAAAGCGATTTAACAATTTATCTTTTTTTTCAGTTTAGCAACTCAAAAGGTAAGTTTATAAACATTTCCATGTACCATACAGTGCTATTAAAACTATGACAATTGTTAACTTGATCAGCATTGCTTGATAGAAAGATAATGCAGTCACAAGGGTGATTTATTAATATAATGTCCTAGAAGCCCCCCTCTTTTTTTTTTTACAAAGCAAAAGCAAATAGCTAAAGTCAATTTACTACTATATTTAATTTAGTATATACAAAAAATTACACTTAATGTAATGATATAAAAATTCTTATGAGGTATTTTATATTTTTTTGTATAAATCTTTGAAATTTATAATGTGGCTCAGATGCTAAGGAATCTGCCTGCAATGCAGCAGACCTGGGTTTGATTTCCTGAGTTGGCAAGATCCGCTGGAGATGGGAATGGCAACTCACTCCAGCATTCTTGCCTGGAGAATTCTATGGACAGAGGAGCCTGGTAGGCTATAGTCCATGGGGTTGCAAAGTCCATGAGTGACTAACACTGATTGACTTAACAATACACTTCAAATCACACTACATTTCAAATGTTCAGTGGCCACATGCAGCTAGAGGCTATAGCATTGGACAGCTCAGGTCTAGAACATAATTTAAAAAATTGGATTTGATTTTCAAAAATTGCTTCCTTTAAAGAAGGAAACCATTAACACAGAGTGGCAGAAAGAACACTGAATCATGAGTCAAATACATTTTGTTTCAATACTAACTCTAACACAGTGTAACGTTTGACTCAGCAGAGAATCTCTGAGTTTTATGTTTTAGTCTATAAAAAATAATAAATACTTATAAAGATGGCCATGCAAATTAAATAAGACATTTTTTGCATTGTCTATTGTGTGTAAAAATATTTCTAGTATTGTAATTCCTACTTTAGAGGCTGATGATTCCATAGGTTAATTCACTAGGCTACTCAGATAAGGAATCTGAGTCTGAGATAGGTGTCCACAGGCTCTTCTCTCCCTTCCTGTGTCTTGGTGGCCTGAACCTCCAGCTTTTGGGAAAATCAGGAGGTAATTTAAAACCTGTTTATTTTAATACCTATACAACATGAGCACTGTAATTGTGAAACTCACCTTCCTCCTTGTTCTTATCACTTTAAGAATAAAAATGAGTCAGTTGTACCTTTTCATCTTGGCATGAAGCAGAAGCAGATCTAAGTGAGTGTGACTTCTGTTCTCAGTTCAATTATTTTATGCCTAGAGATATAAAAAACAAGCGTCCCCCAAGGGATTCTGATCTCTGGAGTTTAGTGGCTGGTATATTTGTAAGAATATATCCTATCATATTCTTTTTACATAAGAAAACCTAGCCGTGTAATATCACATTTCCAGAACATTGTAATTAGTGTAGCTCAAAATCAGAAATATATTTACAGCACGTAATGAAGAAATAGAATGTATGAGGAAAGGAATGTAATACTCTCATAAGAAGTATTTTAAACTGTAGTGATAGATTTCCAGTCATGTTTTTTAAAGTCATGGATAAAATTTTAATTTAAAAGGTATGTATAGAACAGTCTTTTGGACTCTGTGGGAGAGGGAGAGGGTGGGATGATTTGGGAGAATGGCATTGAAATATGTATAATATCATATATGAAACGAGTCGCCAGTCCAGGTTCGATGCATGATACTGGATGCTTGGGGCTGGTGCACTGGGATGACCCAGAGGGATGGTATGGGGAGGGAGGAGGAAGGAGGGTTCAGGATGGGGAACACATGTATACCTGTGGCAGATTCATTTTGGTATATGGCAAAACCAATACAATATTGTAAAGTTAAATAAAATAAAATTAAAAAAAATAATAATTCAAATATTACATAAATTAGTGGCTACAGGACTGGAAAAGGTCAGTTTTCATTCCAATCCCAAAGAAAGGCAATGCCAAAGAATACTCAAACAACCACACAACGCTAGTAAAGTAATGCTCAAAATTCTCCAAGCCAGGCTTCAGCAATATGTGAACCGTGAACTTCCTGATGTTCAAACTGGTTTTAGAAAAGGCAGAGGAACCAGAGATCAAATTGCCAACATCTACTGGATCATGAAAAAAGCAAGAGAGTTCCAGAAAAACATCTATTTCTGCTTTATTGACTGTGCCAAAGCTTTTGACTGTGTGG
>NW_011494960.1:6464547-6468319 GCF_000754665.1 Bison bison bison
AGGATGAGATGGCTGGATGGCATCACTGACTCAATGGACGTGAGTCTGAGTGAACTCCGGGAGTTGGTGATGGACAGGGAGGCCTGGCGTGTTGTGATTCATGGGGTTGCAAAGAGTCGGACACGACTGAGCGACTGATCTGATCTGTTCTGATTCCTACTCCAAGATATTTGAAGCTACTTTTTTTTTTTCTTAAAATTCTTTTATTGAAATATAGTGGGCTTACAGTACTGTATTAGGTTCAAGTGTACTGTAGTTATTTAGTTATTATATGTATATACAAATATATTCTTTTTCAGATTCTTTTCAATTGTAAGTTATTTCATAATATCGAATATAGTTCCTTGTGCTATACAGTAGTTCCTTGTTGTTTATATGTAGTAGGGAGTGAAGTGAAGTCGTCAGTCGTGTCCGACTCTTTGCGACCCTATGGACTGTAGCCTACCACGCTCCTCCATCCATGGGATTTCCCAGGCAAGAATACTGGTGTGGGTTGCCATTTCCTTCTTCAGAGGATCGTCCCAACCCAGGGATCAAACCTGGGTCTCCTGCATTGTAGGCAGACGCTTTACAATCTAAGCCACCAGGGAAGTCATATGTAGTAGTAGGTATCTGTTAATCTCAAACTTTTAATTTTTCCCCCTTTGGTAACCATAAGCTGTTTTCTATGTCTGTTTTGTAAATAAGTTGACTTGTATAATATTTTTTAGATTCAAGGTATAAATCATATTATATGATACTTATCTTTCTCTATCTGACTTACTTCACTTTGATTGATAATCTCTAGGTCCATTCATGTTGCTGCAAATGGCATTATTTCATTTTTTATGGCTGACTAATGTTCCATCCTATATGTGTTCCACTACTTTCTCCATTCATCTGTTAATGGACATTTAGGTTGCTTCCATGTCTTGGCTACTGTAAATAGTGCCGCTATAAATATTGAGGTGTATGTATCTTTTTGAAGTATGATTTTCTCTGAATATATGTTCAGGAGTGGGACTGCTGGGTCATATTGTAACTCTATTTTTAGTGATTTTAGGGAACCTTCATACTGTTCTTGATAGTGGCTGTACCAATTTACATTCCGACCAACAGTGTAAAAGGTAGAATTTCTATTCTTAATAAATAGTTCACAAATAAGATAAACAAAACTACAAAAATGATAATGCATGGAACATCTGGGAAAAGAATAAAGAAACACCACTATCAATATGAATGTCATGGAAGAATTTTTAAGACAAAAAAATAACTATCTTCAATAATTTTAAAAGTGCATGTTAAAATCAGACTTTTAGAAAATTCAATTGAAAATGATGCAAAGATTGATAATTATTGTTGGCAAAAATATGGTGAGATTGAACATCTCACATACATCAATTGGAATAAATTTTCTGAAAATAAATAACATAAATAAATATAAACAATAAGTATATAACATATATATAACAAACATTTAATAAAATGTTCATATGAGAATATGTGTCTCACATATATAAATTGTAATAAATTTTTTGAAAATAAACATATAACAAGCATTCAGTAAAATTTTCATATCTGAGAGTTCTAAAACATCTACAAATTTGAGGATTTTATGAAGTATATACTTTGCCTTATTGATATGCATAAAATATTGTCCAATACACAGATGACCTCAAAAATCTTTAACAAAGACAATGATACAAAAAGCAATTGGTTGGGAACAATAAAGTCAGATTGAGGAGCAGCAGGTTTGTGGTAGTTGGCTGAACTCTTACTTTCTCAGTGAACACTCACATTGGTTTATTTTATGCATTTAAATCTTTGATCTGTATGGTAATTAATAAACATTATAAAATAGGGTAGGAGAAAGATAGGAAAACAGATAACTGGAGACAAAAAATTGCAAATTTAATTTTTGAATTATGGTGCCATGATATGGTAATGCAGAAAAATCTTTCAAGCCAGAGGGAAAGCAGTTCATTTATCCCACAGGGATGGTTTACTCAAGCCATTACCCCTCCATGCTCTGGTTCTTGGTGTGGTCTCCAGTGACATTTGACTTTGGAGAGCACCGGGCAGGTTTGCCTGCCCCATACCTGGAATTTGCCTCCTGTTGTGCCAATAATCCCTCTGCACTAAAATTAGCCAAGTTCCATTCCCCAAAGCCCTTTCAAAGGCTCAGCAGAATCTTTACACTCAAATATTTTTCCCCATATTTATAAATCTATATTTGCTATTGGTATATCTTAAATGGGAAGCTGCAGGTAAGTGAACCACTGCTATTTCATGTGTTCTTTGGCT
The DNA here is from genome assembly GCF_000754665.1 of Bison bison bison. Classification (NCBI taxonomy): domain Eukaryota; kingdom Metazoa; phylum Chordata; class Mammalia; order Artiodactyla; family Bovidae; genus Bison; species Bison bison. The sequence continues at coordinate 6,466,831 of NW_011494960.1, forward strand.
TTTTCTCATCCATTTGGAGATGTAGATCCTGAAATTTCCATTGAAAGGATATGATGTAGAGCACGGTCTAGTCTGTGCTACTAACAAACTTTGAGAATTTAGCAAGTCATTTTTCTTCTCTGAGACTCAACTCTGCTGGAGTGACTTTGCATTAAAGTCTAAGACCATTTTTCACGCTGTGGTCACTCTACTTTTAGGATGAGAAATAAGATTTAAAATTAGACTATTTCCTTTTTTTTTGGTAGGTTTTATTATTTTTTAGTTGGAATATAATTGCTTTACAATGTTGTATTAGTTTCTACTGTATAACAAAGTGAATCAGCTATATGAATACATATATTCCTTCCTTCTTGGAGGTTCACTTAAATGGAGTGAGTAAACAAGAGGTTTAAATATCTATAATTCCACTGACCAAAGAGAATTCACAAATTTTAAATGTTTACTTAAATAGGGTGTTCAAATGGCACAGCTAAGCAGTACTAATGCCTTTTTGATTTCCTTACTCCCCTGCTTGTAAACTCTATCTAAAACAGGAACTTCCTAACCTGACATTTACCTAAAGCTGAAGTTATGATCTGAGTCCTCTGTCTACTTTTCCTACATTAGCGCTTACCACTATTTCTATTTCAAGAAAGACATTCTGACTCTGTTCAGACATTCCCTCTACTGTTGCATCTCTGTGTATTTTTTCTTTCTTTCTTTTTTGTGTGGTTTTCCATTTACCATCTTTGTATTTGACAACATTATATAAATCTTTAGACTAGATTTTTGTTTTAAAAATATTTATTTATTTTGGCTGCACCGGGTCTTAGTTGCAGCATGGGAACCCTTAGTTGTGGCAAGTGGGATCTACTTCCCTGATCAGGGGTCCCCTGCATTGGGCGCAAGGAGTCTTAGCCACTGGACCCCAGAGGAAGTCCTAGAGTAGATTTTCCAAAATTATTTCTCTAGTTAGCTTCTTACAAAAATATAAAAAGCCAAACAAAAACAGTTACACAGTTATTATACAAAATGTATTCTATAAAAATATGGAACGCTTCATGAATTTGCATGTCATCCTTGTACAGGGCCCATGCTAATCTTCTCTGTATCGTTTCAATTTTAGTATATGTGCTGCCAAAGCGAGCACTCTGTATTTTCTTAATGTTTCTTCCTTCAGAAATGCAGCATTTCTATCCTTCCCTGTTTCTGAGTTAAGAATACTTTATAAATTTCAAGATACAGCTACTATTTATTTACATTCAAGATACTGTTATCTAGTACTCTTCTAGGCATTAGGCTAAAAGCTTTCTTTTTTTTTTTTTTTCTTTTTTTCTAATTTTATTTTATTTTTAAACTTTACATAATTGTATTAGTTTTGCCAAATATCAAAATGAATCCGCCACAGGTATACGTGTGTTCCCCATCCTGAACCCTCCTCCCTCCTCCCTCCCCATACCATCCCTCTGGGTCGTCCCAGTGCACTAGCCCCAAGCATCAAGTATCGTGC
>NW_011494960.1:6468424-6470283 GCF_000754665.1 Bison bison bison
GAAAAAATAAAATAGAACCCAAACTACAAAAAATAGGGACCAAAGAAACTAAATAAGACATTTCTCCAAGAAGACATACAGATGGCTAACAAACACATGAAAAGATGCTCAACATCACTCATTATCAGAGAAATGCAAATCAAAACCACTGTGAGGTACCATTTCACACCAGTCAGAATGGCTGCGATCCAAAAGTCTACAAATAATAAATGCTGGAGAGGGTGTGGAGAAAAGGGAACACTCTTACACTGTTGGTGGGAATGCAAACTAGTCCAGCCACTATGGAGAACAGTGTGGAGATTCCTTAAAAAACTGGAAATAGAACTGCCTTATGATCCAGCAATCCCACTGCTGGGCATACACACTGAGGAAACCAGAAGGGAAGGAGATACGTGTACCCCAATGTTCATCACAGCACTGTTTATAATAGCCAGGACATGGAAGCAACCTAGATGTCCATCAGCAGATGAATGGATAAGAAAGCAGAGGTACATATACACAATGGAGTATTACTCAGCCATTAAAAAGAATACATTTGAATCAGTTCTAAAAGCTTTCTATACATTGTCTAATTTCATGCTTAAATCAACCCTCCAGGGGAAGTGCTGCTGTCCTCATTTTGCAATACTGAAAACTGCGATGTAGGCACCATTGCCCACACCATACAGACTAGATTCAGAACAATTCAGATTCTTTAACCAGGAGATCACAGTTTATGAGTCCAAAACCCAAGGTCTACTGGTGATGCTGGGAACACGCTTTCCTCTCTATCTAAGCCGGTTTTTATAGTGTTGGCAAAAGTTATGGCTATTGAGCACCATAGGTATCTGGAAGTAGAGATCCTAAAATGAGTGAAATAGACTTCTCTCCTGGAGGTCTCACAGTTACTCATTCCTTTAAGGGGAAGGGATTTTTTCTCCTCCCAATAGCACTATATTTATAGCATTTTAGAGACATGTATCACATTTTAAATTTATTTAAGTTTTATTTTGTTCTTAATTTACAAAATGATTTTCTTATCTTTCCATCTAAAATAAGATACAAGAAGGTAGAGATATTACGTATTACTTCTTCACTATTTTTGTAGTTGCTAGTACTCTTTGTTTACATAAAATATCCTGAGAATAAATGATCACTGAATTGGAGTGAACGGAAAATTCACAAATGTATGCCTAGTGGTGGTCTGGTGGTTTAGTCGCTCGGTTGTGTCTGACTCTTGTGACCCCATGGACTGTAGCCTGCCAGTCTCCTCTGTCCAGGAGATTTCCCAGGCAAGAAGACTGGAGCGGGTTGCCATTTCCTTCTCCAGGGGATCTTCCTGACCCAGGAATGGAACCCAGTTCCCCTGTATTGCATGTATGCCTAGAATTATACTTAAAAATACCTAAAAATGTATGCTGAAGAACAATCCACTATGTCAGTTAAAAATCTAATATTTACATTTACAATGCTAGATATAAGATATATTACAGTGAATTTCCCATTTAGAAACGTTTCAGGTATGACAAACGAGAGTAAACTCTTTCCTATCTTAGGCTCATCGGCAACAGAATCTGCTTAGAATCATACAAAGGCTGGGAAAAAGTCATACCTATATGGCAACCCACTCCGTACTCTTGCCTGGAAAATCCCATGTACGGAGAAGCCTGGTAGGCTGCAGTCCATGGGGTCACTAGGAGTCGGACACAACTGAGCGACTTCACTTTCACTTTTCACTTTCATGCATTGGAGAAGGAAATGGCAACCCACTCCAGTGTTCTTGCCTGGAGAATCCCAGGGATGGGGGAGCCTGGTGGGCTGCTGTCTATGGGGTCGCACAGAGTCGGACACGACTGAAGCGACTTAGCAGCAGCATATAT
>NW_011494960.1:6470383-6481129 GCF_000754665.1 Bison bison bison
ATATATTAATTTACATATTATGCTTAAAATATCTCAGTGAGGCAAACTGGGTATATTGTCATCATTTTCATTTTACTGGCAGGAAAATTAAAGTTGAGAGAAGTTAAGTAACTTTCCCCAGATCACATGTCCTAGTGCAAAACTAGTTAAGTTAAACTTGAATTGATAAGTGACCATTCTATTATGGGATGTGAAGAGATGCATTCCAGGTGTCTTGTAAATGGCTAGCTTTTTTTAGTATCTTTTAAAATGCTTAAATACAGGAAACATCTCTTTTATTTCCAAGGTTTTCAAATGTTGAGGCAGCTCTGTATTTTGATAGTGATTTTAAAACTCAAGTCAGTATTTGTGATCTTCTCTTGAAACTTTTCATATGTATAAGAAATTACACTTTAGATAAGTACCCTGAGATTAATATTGATAATCACACTCACCCTTCTTTTTGTTTCCCCAGGGGACTATCATTTCTCTGGGTTTCCCAGAGACACATGATAGAAAGCTTTTATTCCACATGTTTTCTAATCAGATGTTAGAAAGACAGTAGGTCATTATCTTTATACTGTGCAGGAACAGTGTTTTTTTTTTTTTTTAACTTTTAATTTTGTATATACAGTGTGTCAGTTAACAATGTTGTGATAGTTTCAAGCGAAAAGCAAAGGGGCTCAGCTGGACATGTACATGAATCCATTCTCCCCCAAACTGCCCTCCCATCCAGGTTGCCACATAAAACTGAGCAGAGTTCCGTGTGCTAAACAGCAGGACACTGTTGTGTGTACATTTAAACATAGCAGTGTGTACATGCCCATCACAAGCTCCTTAACTCTCCTTTCCCCCATCCTTCCCCTCTAGTAAGCTTAAGTTCGTTCTCTTAAGTCTGTGAGTCTGAGGAACAGTGTTTTCTATTTGGTCCCTTGCCCATAATTTAACATCCTTCTAGGATGAAAATCCTAAAGCAGGAAATATATGTCTGATTTAGAGCTAACTCAAAAGGAAACTGAATATTTTTCCAGGGATATGATGGGAACTTGCACTTTTTTTTGTTTGGGGATATAAAAGAGCAATCTGTCACACCATGGAAACTCTAAATATCTGCCATGGTTTTCCTACATAAATGCCACATATAATTATAAACTATAGAATATTTTGCATACATTATGGCTACTTTATATCATAGATGTGGGAAGTGAGGTTTAGAGAATTTCTGAAGATTGTTATTGTTTATACAGTTACTGAAAGAATAAAAATTCACTCCCAGTTTGGCAATATTGCCTCTAGTCCCAGTTTTTAATTTTTGAGGACTGATGATTTGTGATTCTCATGAACTATAAATACCAGTGCTATGCTGTGTTTTATGGTCTTGGTGTTTGACTATACCAGTACTTGATGTTCAAATGCTGGGTGTCCCGTAGAACCACTTACAACCTTCTTCTTGTACTAAATGACAGGCGAAAACTCCATTCCCCAGGGAAGCCAGAAGATACTGTCCCAGAGAAGCTTGTGGAGCCCACAGTGAACATGCCCGTTTTCCTCAGCAGGCTCACTTGCCAGGCCACACCAAGCAGATGACCGCAGCGAACCATTCCCAGGTGGCAGGTTTTGTCCTCCTGGGGCTCTCTCAGGTATGGGAGCTCCGGCTTTTCTTCTTTATCGTCTTCTCAGTTGTGTATCTTATTACTGTGACTGGAAATCTCCTGATTGTGGCTGTAGTGACCTCTGACCCACGCCTGCACACAACCATGTACTTTCTCTTAGGTAATCTTTCTTTCCTGGACTTTTGCTACTCATCCATCACGGCACCGAGGATGCTGGCTGACTTGCTCTCGCGGAAGCCTGTCATTTCCTTTGGTGGCTGCCTGACTCAGCTCTTCTTCTTCCACTTCATCGGAGGCATCAAAATCTTCCTGCTGACGGTCATGGCATATGACCGCTATGTTGCCATTTCCCAGCCCCTGCACTATATGCTTATCATGAATCGGACAGTCTGTGGGCTCCTCGTGGCGGCCTCCTGGGTGGGGGGCTTCATCCACTCCATTGCACAGGTTGGACTGACTGTCCAGTTACCATTCTGTGGGCCTGACAAGCTGGACAACTTTTACTGTGATGTGCCTCAGCTGATCAAGTTGGCCTGCACAGACACCTTTGTCTTAGAGCTTCTGATGGTGTCTAACAATGGTCTGGTGACCTTGATGTGTTTTCTGGTGCTCTTGGGATCCTACACAGCACTGCTAGTCATGCTCCGAAGCCACTCGCGGGAGGGCCGTAGCAAAGCCCTGTCCACCTGTGCCTCCCATATTGCCGTGGTCACCTTAATCTTCGTGCCTTGTCTCTATATCTATGCACGGCCATTTCGGACATTCCCCATGGACAAGGTGGTCTCTGTGCTGTACACAATGGTCACTCCCATGCTGAATCCTGCCATCTATACCCTGAGAAACAAAGAAGTGATCATGGCCATGAAGAAGCTGTGGAGGAGGCAAAAGGACCTTCTGGGTCCCCTGGAGCACTGATGTCCAGATGAGCAGAAGCAGGGAGCTAAGAATCTGAGCTATGCTTCCGTGTAGCAACCTGCCCGAGAAGACCCATAAAGTAGCCAGAGCTACGAGTACGTCTACTGCTTCTTTACTGCTTTAACCTTAGCTAAGTTCTGCTGACCTGAGCTTTTAACAAAGCTAGAAAATGGAATTAAGAGCTTCCTTGGTGGTAAAGAATCTGCCTGCCAATGCAGGAGACATGGGTTAGATCCCTGATCTGGGAAGATCCCACATGCTATGGAGCAACTAAGCCCATGTATCACAATTATTGAGCCTGTGCTCCAGAGCCTTGGAGCTACAACTACTCAGTACACGTGCCACAACTATGGAAGCCCTAGTGCCAACAAGAGAAGCCACTGCAAATAGAAGCCCATGCTCCGCAATGAGAGAATAATCCCCATTCTCCACAACTAGAGAAAAGCCTGTGTGGCAACGAACACCCAGCACAGCCAAAAACAAACAAACAAATAAATAAACATTTTTATTGGAAGTAAAAAAGGAAGTGGAATTGAGAACTTCTCCCAAGTTTCCCCTAGAGAAAAAGCCTCCAGAGCTATTCAGAAATGATGTTTAGCTCTGATGGCACTTTCCCTTACGATGTTGGCCCTGCTGAGAACGTTCAAACTGCAGTATGCATGGAGGTGGTGCATCTGTGTTTTCTTTTCTGATTTTGCTTCTTGGACACAAAATACATTTGAGGAGCTCAAAATGATTCTAAACTTCCAGAAGACAGCAGGGATCTGTAGGTTAAAATAAATGTCAGAAGTCAAATCATGATTTCAGGAGGCTGATTAAATTTAATGTTGATGAAGAGAAAAGGAATCATCTTGGGCAAAGTTCTTTCTTCCTCACAGTTTCTTAAAGTCATTGTCATCTCATGTCATCTCCATCATTAAGTAGTATCTGTTAAGAGCTTACTGCGTGCTGGGCATTGCTCCAAGTGATTTAGTTTTATCGTTTACTTTCATTCATTCAACATTCTTATGAGATTGGTACCTTCTGCATTTCAAAAGTGAATCAGTTGCAGGTTAGAGACATAAAATAATTTACTTAAAGCCCCAGAGCTCGTTTCTGAAATGTTTCTGTTTATTTAACTTTTGAGCCCAAGTTCTTGATAATATCTAAGACTCTCAGATATGAGAGCATATGAATGGCAACCACTCTAGTATTCTTGCCTGGAGAATTCCATGGACAGAGGAGCCTGGTGGGCTACAGTCCATGGGGTCACAGAGAGTTGGACACGACTGAGCGAAAATATCTGAAACCCAGGAAAGAATGCAAAATTGGGATATAAAGTGGGAAGAGAGATTATCCTCTGGTCACTAAATAAAGAGTGGTATAAAATAATACATAAGCACCCCTACTAGCTCTACTTCAAATTAAGAAGGTGTGGAGAAATTATTATGGCCTTCTCCTTCATCATCTCTGTTTCCCTCCAGTACCCTATCTCCTTGATCCAGGTTCCTGCATTTCCTGTCACCAAGGTAACAGTTGGCTTCTCATCTATGTCAGAAGACCTGTGCATTTTTAAACTCACTTCCATATCTAAGAATCAATTTGAAAACAAAGCAAAGCAACGCTTGTTTAACTTCTTGAATGTATTTAATCCATCAGTGATACTCTCCATGGATGCGGGATGAGATGAGGATGACATGTGTCTGTGATCTTAGCAATAAGTCATTATCCATTGCTTAGTAAGTAAGTTAATTAAATTAACTGACAGATTAACTTACTAAGTAAGTTGATTAAATTAAATTAGTAGGTAAATTACTGTAAGTGTAGTTTCCCTCCATAGTAATAGGCAAACAGGGCCTAGATCATGGGTCAGACTTGAAAGAGGAAAGGCAAAGGATTAGAAAAGAGGAAGCGGGGATATTGTAAGACAAGTCATGACAACATAGAGCAAACAAACTGTTTATAGAGTGTGTATTTCAACGGAAAGAGAATTTCAGAATCAGGAGATGTTAAGTCAGAGTCCTCTTTCGATGCACCTTAATTTAGTAGCAAAAATCTAACTGTCTTTTTATTATATTCTGAACTTGTAGCAAACTTTAATTATACAAGTTATATGTGCAAATAGATTGTAGCTTCTCAACAATCAATGTAATTTTCCTAAAAGTGTCCTCTAGCCAATAGTAGGGAAAAATAGCTAAAATTTAGGCAAGTTTAGTACACTTACTTTTATGTATAAAGTCAAATAGTTCCATATTTTCTCCAGAAAATAACTCAGTTCTTTAGAATTGTGGCCTCTCCTTCTTTCCAATTTTGTCCCTTAAAAAAAACTTCTTTATTTATGGCTGCGCTGCTTCTTCACTGCTGCATGGGCTATTCTCTAGTTGCAGTGCGCAGGCTTCTCATGGCAGTGGCTTCTCTTATTGCGGAGCACAGGCTGCAGGGCACGCAGGCTTTAGTAGCTGCAGTGCTCAGGCTCTAGAGCATGGGTTCAGTAGCTGTGGTGCATGGGTTTAGCTACTCCACCACTGTGGGAGCTTCCCAGACCAGGGATCCAACCCGTGTCTCTTGATTGGCAGGTGGATTCTTTACCACTTAGCCGCCGGGGAAGCCCTTTCATTTTGTAAAGTGACATCGAAGTGCACAAAGGAGGAGTGCAGTGTACTTGATCCCGTGGTGATGAAGCGAGACAGGCCTCGCGTGCACATGCTGTCCTCTGCTACAGAGTGGCTGAACCTGGACTGCTTTCTGGGCTTGTGACTGGACACCAGAGTAACTCCACGTCTGAATGTTCTGCTGACCCCAATGCTGAAGTCTGTGACTAACAGGCTGACATTTGGTTTCTCTGTTTGGTCAGGCTGGGTGATGCTCCTATTGGAGCTTAGTCTCACCTAATCTCTGGTTTGAGTCATAGATCCCATTGAATCTGTTGCTCTTTTTCCACCCATTCCTAGGCCAATTTTTTCATCCCACAGAGCTTAATCATGTGACCCTTGGCCACTGTGAAGCCATTCACATTCACTTGCTGTCAGCTCAGACCCCAACTGAATCCCTCCTCGGCAGAATATGGGATCTTGGGGTCCATCCATTATCACAAGGAAATTGAGGGTGCTTGAAAAGCTATATTGCCAGCCCATCCTTTGCCTTACTACCCTGGTTCTCTCAGCTGACTTTAATGTGACCACATACCAGCTTGGTTTGTGGACAGCCTGTGGGACCAGCTCATTCAATGCCCTAAACGTGAGCAGGAAGAGGGCTTCTGCCCTCGGCATTCCCCTTAGTCTGTTCTCAGAGGCAATGCAGTGAAGGAATATGGAGACACCCCTCTGACCCTCTGCCTCCTCTACCTTTGTATTCTTTTGTTTCCTTTCAATATTTTGCTCTTTCTCTTTCTGACCAGAACCTTCATAGGTGAAACTCTATGTTCTGGTAACTAATCAGGCCTAGATCCCAGTGTCTCAAAGAGACATTAAAGAAAAACAGAAAATCCCTTTCACTCTGCCAAACTCAAGTTTCATGACTATTATCTTGATAAAAGATCAAAAGAATCAAAACTAATAGGTGTCTTCTTTGTTTTTGTGTTTTCTCTTTGTATCTATCTATGAGTCTTGCTGGGAAGCCTTTGGATTAGAAATATTAATGAAACCATGGTTTAAGGAGGGAATCTAAATGCTTCAGCTTATTGTTCATGGACTATTTTCCCTTTGCACTACTGATGGGTTCTTCTTTTTGTGAGTAGAATGGCGGAAGTTCTGGAAGAGTACAGAGATAATATGGGAAGCAAACGACTTACTCAGTGTTGGCATGTCTATCGCCATATGCCAAGAGTTCAGGTGGAATGTACTTGCATTGGCTTCCCAGGCAGTGCCAGTGGTAAGGAACCCGCCTGCAAATACAGGAGACATAAATGACCTGGGTTTGATCCCTGGGTTGGGCAGATCCCCTGTAGGAGGGCATGGCACCCCACTCTAATATTCTTGCCTGGCCAGAAGAGACTGGCAGGCTACAGTCCATAGGGATGCAAAGAGTCGAACATGCCTGAAGCGATTTAGCACACAGTGACTTGCACTTAAATTTAGGGGGCTGAGAAAACTAAAGAGATTTTAATATTAATAATAAAAATAGTGTTTTGAAGATACTTGACAGATGTGGTATGTCTATCATTTCTTTCTTCTAGGAGGGGAGTGTTGGGGGATGTATTTTCTAGGGTTAGCTGAAATAATTAGTATAGCACAATTGGGAAAGCAATAAGCAACATGTTGACACCCTCCTCTTACTGTTCTTACAAAAATCCTCAATAACCCTTGTTCCCATAATAGATTGTTATGGCTGAAGTTGCCCAAAGGGTAGTGATAGTATTTGGAACTTAGAACAGTGAGTTGTTCTTGAAACAGACTAAATGTCTATGCCATTCAGCGTATGCAACTTAAGAGCCTGCCATGTCCAGAGTGCCTGCTGGTTTTTCAGATGAGTTGCCTGAGACAAGAATATTTCTGGTCTTTTCTGTAATATGCAGGAGTCTTCCCCCAATGTCTACTTACACGTATTTATACATAGTGCCAGACACGACATCAATTTGTCTCTCATCTATTTCTTTCTATTTATCTATCATGCATTTTTATCTATCAATATTATTACCAAAATATGATGCTAACAATGATATTTGCAATCATAATGTGTTAGTAAAAGTGTGTTTGAATAGACCTAGATGTAATTGAGGTTCTTTCAGAGTCATACAGAGTCATAGATTGCTAGAGCTGAAAAAATATTAAAAATTATCTAATTCATGGTTCCAGAGATGGGCTTAAGTGCTCCATAAACAATCTGAAATTATATACTAGATTTTATGTCTGTATAAATTATTTGGAGTGAAAAGGGTATATAGATTTAAAAAGAGATTCTAAACAGATGCATGATTCCTCCAAATAGTAAAAACCATCTGATTCAGTTCTTTTATTTTACACATGAGGAAAATAAGGAAAATGAGAAAATCATTTGTTCAAGTGCACTGGGCAAGTAAGTTGGGACAACAGGAACACTGATCTGCTTTCTGGTTCTAAACTCCCCCCCGCTCCCTCAGTGGCACTTCTTGAAAATAGTAAGAAGAGAGCTGCATTGATTGGCTCCTACTTATCTTTCCATTCTCAGGTCTTCCTTCCCTTTGCCCCAAGTCTATCATGTTGTGTATCTTTCATTTTCCTGAATATGCTTGGAGCACCTCTGGGACTCTGTACCTGCAGAAGTGTTATAGGGACCACCCAACACCCCTCTTAACCTGGCATACTTCTCTGTGATCTAAGGTGAGGTAACACCTCAGGAAGTGTTCACTGTCCCTTTCCCTCTGCGTTAAGTGTACTTCTCTTCTTTTTCCCATAGAATCCTTGCCTTTCACATTGTAATGCTTATAACTGCTGTGGTTTCCTTTTACTACCCTGGTTCTACTCTAGACTGCAAGATCTGTGGGCAGGAAGAGTATTTATCAACTCTCTTCTAAATTACATGTGTACTGTTCATTTCTCTCAACCTCCATTGTCAAATCTAAAGTCTTACCTAGTCCATCTGTTGTTGTTACCTAGTTAATTCTTGAAAATCCACGTTTGCCTACCTCTAATCAATGGTTCCTACAACGCAGATTGATCTTTTAAAATATGATGTGAGCAGTCCCTTGTTTAAAACTCTTCAAAGGCTTTACTTGTCCTTTAAAAAGAAAGAAAGATGCGTATAAATTTTATTGATAAGATCTTGTCTGCATTGACCTTAACCCACCTCCCCAGTTCCACTCCTTTACAACATTTGTTTCTCTCAGCCACTTCTTTCTTTGCAAATACTGCTCACTTTTTCTGAACGCTCCTCTACTAATTTTTCCTGGTTAACCTCTTCCCAATCTCAGGCCTCAGTTTAAAGACCACTTCTTCAGAGATGTGGTGTTCCTTGATCTTTAATCCAAATTATTTGTCCTTATTACTCTCTTACAAAACTCAGCGCTTTCCTCAAAAGCATTCCTCACAACTTACAACTACATATTGACTTACGCATTTAAGATTTTTTTTTGTCAACTACCCCGATGATACTATAAATTCTACCAAAGTGAAACTATGTCTTCCTTGTTTTCTACAGTATCCCCCAAGGCTTCGTGCAGAGCCTAGATCAGGGAGCAGCAGCAGAGGTGGCTCTGGTGCAGCAATGATGAGTCATTTAGTCTCAGCTTTGTGCACAGCCTGACCCTAACCTTGCCCAGTCATGTGGGCAAGTATGTCTTTAAAATGTGTGCCCTAGACATCTCCCTTGGCTCACCTTAGTCCTATCCCTACCTAGTTCAGTGCCTAAAACATATTATTTAATAATATTTCTTAAATAAATGGTTATCCCCATATTTGGAGTCTATTAGGTAGAATTTGACTTGGGAATTAGAAATAGCTAAATATTTCTTGAGAGTCACCTGGACAACAAGGAGATCAAACCAGTCAACCCAATGGAAGTCAACCCTGAATATTCACTGGAAGTACTGATGCTGAAGCTGAAGCTCCAGTCCTTTGGCCACCTGATACGAAGAGCTGACTCACTGGAAAAGACCCTGATGCTGGGAAAGATTGAAGGCAGAAGGAAAAGGGGATGACAGCGGATGAGATGGTTGGATGGCATCACTGACTCGACGGACATGAATTTGAGCAAGCTCTGGGATATGGTGAAGGACAGGGAAGCCTTGTGTGCTGTGGTCCATGGGATCGGAAAGAGACATAATTGAGTGACTGAACAACAACAATAAATAGTTTTTTGGTCTCAGCATTTTTCCTATGTGAGATTGTTTCAGGACCTGCTAGTCACATAAAGAGTATAACACAAGAGAATCAAACAGCTCCTAAACATTTGTTATCACAGCCAGAATTTGATTTTCTGATACGGGGATCCTGGGTAATCTTATTTGTCATATCCAGTCTAGATGCAAGGCCTCAGAGGGTCTGTTACTCCCCTCTAAGCTGCAAATCTGAATCTCCATATTTTAGCATTTCTGTTTGGCTTTATGACCTACCATCTTGAAGCAGTAATAGGTGTGCTTAAGCACACACGTGTGAAGAAAAAGAGGAGCAGCCTCTGTGAATGGAGGCTATATGTTTAAGCACCTCAAAAGAAACATATCATCACCAGAAGTTTGAAACTTGACCAAATGGATCAGTTTTCTCTGTGTGAAGATTCAAGGGAGGAAAGCGAAGGCTGATCTCCACATTGCATATTTATGAAGACCTATTTCATTATCTGAGAAACGTACAAGGTATTGCCTATGTGACCCGAACTTCAAATATTTGCCCACTCTAGTAGGAATATTTCCTTTTACACATGACCCTCATGGTGTCTCACAGCCATGGGTCAGTTCCACCTGAGGGTATCTCTCAGAGCTCACTTCACCTTCTCATTGCAGAGGCTGAAGATGAACGGTTTCAGGAGGGGCATGATGATATAGTTCAGGACCGAGGTCCCTTTGTTGAACAGCATGGACTGAGTCTCTGCCAGATGGCTGTCGAGAAAAATGGAGCTGCTGTAAGAGATGATCACCACTGTAAGGTGTGAAGCACAAATGAAGAATGCTTTCTTTCAGTCAGCAGTGGTCCCTGAGAACAGTGGAAAGAATGCAGGTGTAGGGAACTGAGGGCAGTGTCAGCGAGTCCAGCAACACTGACGTGGATAGCACGAAAGCCAGCAGCCCCAGTAGGCAAGTGTCTCCACAAAAGAGCCTCAGTAAGGGCTCACTGTCACAAGAGAAGTGGACAATACCGCTGGGGCCACAGAGTGGTAGGCTGACCGTGAGGACGGAGTGGCAATGGACACAGAGAAACCCAGCTAGCCAGGAGGCCAAGTTGGGAACCGACATGACCACTCATCAGGGTCTCATAGCAGAACGGGTCTACAGATTGCCAGGAAACGATCCAGAGACATGACAGCTGAGCAGAAGAAGTCGGTGGTGCCTAGGAGGAAGTAGAGGTAGGACTGGATGATGCAGCTGGCGAATGAGATGGAGTGGTCCCCTGGGAGGATGACAAGCATCTTGGAAACCACAACAGACATGAGCAGCAGCTCCAGGAAGGACAGGTTCCACAGGAAGGAGGACACCTGTGTGTGCAGGCATTGGTCCATCCAGCTGAATCCAGTGATGAGTAGGTTGCCTGTGGTAGTTATAATGTAGACCACCGGCAGTCTTAGGAAAACAGGAACTGCAGAATATTGTTTCTGGGGAAACCCAGGGGGACAAACCCTGTTACCTGAGTCC
>NW_011494960.1:6481229-6482069 GCF_000754665.1 Bison bison bison
GATTCAATGCAATCCTTATCAAGCTACCAATAGTATTCTTCACAGAGCTAGAACAAATAATTTCACAATTTGTATGGAAATACAAAAAACCTCGTATAGCCAAAGCTATCTTGAGAAAGAAGAATGGAACTGGAGGAATCAACCTACCTGACTTCGGGCTCTACTACAAAGCCACAGTTATCAAGACAGAATGGTACTGGCACAAAGACAGAAATATTGATCAATGGAACAAAATAGAAAGCCCAGAGATAAATCCACGCACATATGGACACCTTATCTTTGACAAAGGAAGCAAGAATATACAATGGATTAAAGACAATCTTTTTAACAAGTGGTGCTGGGAAATCTGGTCAACCACTTGTAAAAGAATGAAACTAGAACACTTTCTAACACCATACACAAAAATAAACACAAAATGGATTAAAGATCTAAACGTAAGACCAGAAACTATAAAACTCCTAGAGGAGAACATAGGCAAAACACTCTCCAACATACATCACAGCAGGATCCTCTATGACCCACCTCCCAGAATATTGGAAATAAAAACAAAAATAAACAAATGGGACCTAATTAACCTTAAAAGCTTCTGCACATCAAAGGAAACTATTAGCAAGGTGAAAAGACAGCCTTCAGAATGGGAGAAAATAATAGCAAATGAAGCAACTGACAAACAACTAATCTCAAAAATATACAAGCAACCCCTACAGCTCAACTCCAGATTTTATTTTTCTTAATCAGCCAGAGAGCCACATTGGATTGGACTGTTCAGAGCCCCTGTCCTGTCATAAGTTTTTTTTTTTAACCAAGACTTCCCTCTTTAGGTTAAAAATAATCCCTCTT
>NW_011494960.1:6482169-6499236 GCF_000754665.1 Bison bison bison
GGGGAAACCCAGGGGGACAAACCCTGTTACCTGAGTCCAGTTTTTAGGGCTCATTTTCAGTCATCTGCATGGTAAATGGAACAGAAATTCATAACTGGTCCACAGCTACCAATCCTTCAATCAATCAATGAGATAATACCTCATGCTTAGCAATTTCTTACATTCTGACACTTAATCTGTATTTCTGCCTGTGGGTTACTTACAAAAAGAGAAACAGATTGTGATAGCAACCAGAATACCAGTAATAACACAGATGATATTGAACACAAATTACTTATTAGGAAATTTACAGCCAGTATCTCTCATCTGCCCTTAAAGACAGGTAGTGCTGTGCTCATCTTGCAGATAAGGAAAGGATGACTGAAGTTTAAGGAACTCTTTTATGATCACTCAGAGTCAGAGGCATGATTCCATGCCAAGTCTCTGGCTCCAATACACATACTACTGGACCTATTTCACTGAGGCCAGGGACGACATGAGTACTGTGGGTTTAGGGGAATCCAGAAGAGTAGAGGGGTCAGAGAACACCTTACAGAATAAATGCACCTCAAACAAAATCTTATTGGTATTAAGAACTCTCCTTTTAGTGTTTGCAGTCCTTCTGTGTCTTGGCGTAATATAAAAATAATAGAATAAAAGTTTGGGTTTTCAGTGTCTTTACAGATTTTGTTTTTCTTAACCAGCCAGAGAGCCACATTGGATTGGACTGTTCAGAGCCCCTGTCCTGTCATAAGGCTTTTTTTTTTTTTTTAACCAAGACTTCCCTCTTTAGGTTAGAAATAATCCCTCTTCCTAACCTAAAGAGGGAAGACTTTGTTAAAAAAAAAATCAACAACAACAACAACAACAAAAGTTGGCTCAGTGGTAAAGAATCCATCTGTCAGTGCAGGAGATTTGAGAGATGTGGGTTCAGTCCCTGGGTCAGGAAGATCCCTCAGAGAAGGAAATGGCAACCCAATCCAGTATTCTTGCCTAGAGAATTCCATGGACAGAGGAGCCTGGTGGGCTACAGGCCATGGGGTTGCAAAGAGTCAGACATGACTGAGTGACTGAACATGCACTTGTGCATGCTCCAATAAAGCTGGAAAAACAAGTCTACTTTTTTTTAGCCCAAGGACCAGGAAAGGGGCAGCCAAGTAAGATAGAAAATTTTAGTACAATAACAACCATACCATAGACCAACCCCAGGGAAAACCTATAGCTACCCCTCCATGACAGCAAAGTTCAAATAAAAATCCATAGACTGCCTCCCTCACAGGGTGTGATGATTGCCCCAATACTTTCTCTGGTGGTAGAATCAGAGAATGCTATGTAGAGTCAGGGCTTTGATTCTTGCTGGGTGACAAGAGCTCCCTACGTGGTGTGAGCAGAGGCCATTGAGGGAGCCTGAACTTCCATCAATGCCTGTCAGTAATGAGGGAGTCCTTGTCCTCCATGAGGTCATGTCAGAGGAGGACTTAAGGGGAATCAAGCCTCTTATCATTGTCCGCTTGCAATGACTGACACCCTATTGCCTGTTGGTTCAGATGGTAAAGCATTTGCCTGCAATTCAGGAGACCCAGGTTCAACCCCTGGGTAGGGAAGATACCCTGAATAAGGGAATGACAGCTCACTCCAGCATTCTTGCATGGATAATCTCATGGACAGTGGAGCTTGGCAGGCTACAGTCCATGGGGTTGCAAAAAGTTGGACACAACTGAGTGACTAATCCACACACCCTTGCCTGTCAGATGAGACCATGAGGGGAAGCAAAATAACAACCCTCACTCAGCAGTGAGAGGACTTGTTCCTCCAGGCAGAGCAATATCAAAGAAAAGTAGCTAAACAAAAGGTTTAAATAAAATCTAAAGTCTCATAATATAATTTGCAAAGTGCCCAGGTTTCAAAAAAAATCACTTTTTATATGAAGAATAAACAAGATCTCAAATTCAGTGCAAAAAGGACAAGAAATACATGTTACATGACAGAGATGTTAGAATTATTTGACAAAGATTTCAAAGCAGCCATTGTAGAAATTCTTCACTGAGCAATTACAAGCATGTGAAACAAATTTTTAAAAAAGAAAACCTCAGCCAAAAAATAGAAGATACAATGTTATACTGTGTATGCTTCTATTAAATAATATAATATAAATCTTGAAATGATAAATTTATAGAAATGGAGAACCTGGTTGGTCATGGTTGCCAAAGGTTTAGAGAAGAATAGGATAGAAAGAAAGTGGGTGTGGCTTTGAAAGGAAAAATGGGTGTGATGGTTGCATGGCATCACTGACTCAATGGGCATGAGTTTGAGTAAACTTTGGGAGTTGGTGATGGACAGGGAGGCCTGGTGTGCTGCAGTCCATGGGGTCACAAAGAGTCGGACACGACTGAGCAACTGAGGAGGGAAAAAGTGGGTGTTGAAGGGAACATGAAGAAGCCTTGTGGCAATGGTAGAAACAGTCAGTATTTTGACTGAATCAATATCAATGACATAGCTGTGATATTTAAAAAAAACTAGCAGCAGTCATCTGTATAAAATTAGTATCTGGTAACTTGCTTTATTTTGCTTAAAATTATAATATAACCTCAGTTATACATTTAATTTTGAAAATATATTAGTTAATATTTCTGGGTGATTGTAGCTTGTTAGCTTAGTGTCACATAATCCTGCCAATTAAAAATCCATTTAGTTAAAATACATCTTTATGTTTTATGCATCTTTATGGTATAATATAAATTTTTTATTACCACTGACTTTGACAAGTTAGAACATATTGGGGTTGAGATACTTAAAAAGGAGTCAAGAATGAATAAAACTGAATGTATAATTTTTATGAATATTTCCACTATTTTCTGAATTTTTCTTCTGCTTGTAGTAACACTATAGTTTATCCAAATACCTAGGCTACTATTTTTTGGAATTTTTTGGTCTTCTATCATCTTTGTGAGAAGTCCTGATGAATCTTTCCTTGGAATATATCTCAGTGAGAGGGTGACCATTTGAGAGTTACACCTGAATTAGGCTAACCTGATGGTTATGGAGAGAGAAGAAAGAAAGGGAATGAGAATTTTGCTGTGTAAGTATAAGCTCAAAATTGCTCTATATTAATTCCATGTTTGCTTATATTTACAGTGGCAAAAATGAAAGAATGATTTTTCAACTCTAGTGTAGAACCCTGGCATATAATTCTTCTTGCAATGTGATTTGATATACTATAAAATTAGAGGAAGTATTTCTGTCTATTGTATTGCCTAAATAAGATTTTTTAACTTTCCATAGAAAACACATTTTAATAAAGTTCCGAGTTCTTTATCATTGCTGAGGTCAAGGAATGTCTACCTTGTGGGACAGAGTTCAACTTTGGCTTGAGGAATTTTTGGCCCCCTAGTAATTGTGAAGGGTCTGAGAAAAATGATTGGGACTCATTTTAGTGATGATTGGGTTTAAGAGATTATCCTAAGTATAATACTCACAATTTGGGGAATTTCCCAAGTATTCTTCTACCCTCTGCCCTTTTTCTCTTTACTTTCTCTTATTTAGTTTACTTAACCCCATGGCTTTAATCTCTATGGAAACAATCCTCAAACCTTCTCATGTTCTGACCTTTCTTCTTACTTTTAGCCTTTGTTGTTCAGCCACTAAGTCATGTCAGACTCTTTACCACCCCATGGACTGCAGCACACCAGGCTTCCCTGTGTTGAACTATCTCCCAGAGTTTGCTCAAACTCATGTCCATTGAGTCGATGATGCCATCCAACAAAGTGCTTTAGCTTTAGTTAGGCATTTGCCCAATTGTACACTTTTACTTGGATGTCCCTGGTGGCTCAGCTGGTAAAGAATCCGCCTGCAATGCGGGAGACCTGAGTTCTATCCCTGGGTTGGGAAGATCCCCTGGAGAAGGGAAAGGCTACCCACTCCAGTATTCTGGCCCAAAGAATTGCATGGACATGTTAGTCCATCTGAAAGAGATGGGAATACCAGACCACCTGACCTGCCTCTTGAGAAATCTGTATACAGGTCAGGAAACAACAGTTAGAACTGGACATGGAACAACAGACTGGTTCCAAATAGGAAAAAGAGTACGTCAAGGCTGTATATTGTCACTGTGCTTATTTAATGTATATGCAGAGTACATCACAAGAAACGCTGGGCTGGATGAAGTACAAGCTGGAATCAAGATTGCAGGGAGAAATATCAATAACCTCAGATACACAGATGACACCACCCTTATTGCAGAATGTGAAGAAGAACTAAAGAGCCTCTTGATGAAAGTGAAAGAGGAGAGTGAAAAAGTTGGGTTAAAACTCAACATTCAGAAAACTAAGATCATGGCATCTAGTCCCATCACATCATGGCAAATACATGGAGAAACAGTGGAAACACTGACAGATTTTATTTTCTTGGGCTCCAATGTCACTGCAGATGGTGACTACAGCCATGAAATAAAAAGATGCCTACTCCTTGGAAGGAAAGTTATGATCAACCTAGACAGCATATTAAAAAGCAGAGACATTACTTTGCCAACAAAGGTCAATATAGTCAAAGGCTATGGTTTTTCCAGTAGTCATGTATGGATGTGAGAGTTGGACTATAAAGAAAGCTGAGCACCAAAGAATTGATGCTTTTGAACTGTGGTGTTGTAGAAGACTCTTGAGAGTCCCTTGGACTGCAAGGAGATCCAACCAGTCCATCCTAAAGGCAATCAGTCCTGGGTGTTCATTGGAAGGATTGATGTTGAAGCTGAAACGCCAATATTTTGGCCACTTTATCTGAAGAGCTGACTCATTTGAAAAGACCCTGATGTTGGGAAAGATTGAAGGCAGGAGGAAAAGGGGACGACAGAGGATGAGATGGTTGGATGTCATCACCGACTCAATGGACACGAGTTTGAGTAAACTCTGGGAGTTGGTGATGGACAGGGAGGCCTGGTGTGCTGATTCATGGGGTCGAAAAGATTCGGACACGACTGAGCAACTGAACTGAACTGATTTACAGTTGTAACAGGTTCCTATTGCTGACCTGCCTCCAGTCTTCCTTACTCTAGTTGTCCCTGCCAGTGCCCATGTTATTACTTTCTAAGTTGGCATTTTGATTATTTCAAACCTGTGTCAAAAAAGAAATGATTTTGAGTGGTTCCTAATGATCTCCCTAATGAGCTGACCTTGATTTGAGCATTTGGAAGCTTCCTGTGTTGATCCAAAACTGCCTTCTGATCTGAGTCTATGCTGCAGACTTCTGAGAAGAGGCACTGGGGCCTCTGTAAGAGCCGTGGAAGTCGTCTGTGTGACATTCAGGGAGGACAGAAACTTGTGTTTTCTCTGAGTTTAGTAACTTTGATCTACAAGGCTTATAGATGGCCACTAAGACTTTACCCATGATCTTCACTACCTCACTGGTGTTTGTCCAGTCCCACACTCAGGCCTATGAGAAAAATCACTGATACTATATAAGCCTTTGCCCATGGGGCAGTACTTCTGTTGTGGTATCCAGTTTTGGTCCCCAGGGAAATGAGGAAAAGGGGTTCTCATTCATTCATTTTTATTAAATGAGTATTTATATAATACCTACTGTATATGTGTGGTTTTACTCTAAGTTGCTACAAAAACAGTACTGAACAAAACAGACAAAATCTTTGCCCTTATGGAACTTAGGTTCAAATGCATGTGAATATATGTGTTTGTGTTGTGAGAAGACACAGCAAATAAACAAATAAGTGACTAGTGTTTCTTAAGAGCTGTGGATGCAGGAAAAGTCACTGCTTTTCCATTTGAGGATGTGGTCCATTTGGCAACAAACCAAAATGTATGCAAAATGGGTTACTTCCAATACACACTGTTATTCTAGTGAACTCCTCTTAAATGCAGAGTGGGTAATTTTTCTTTTTTACAAATCATATCTCTGGGGAAAACAGAATAAAAACCTAAGACTTCTTAATTAGGTCCCTAGGATTTCCCAATTCACAATAACCCCTGGGTCATATTAGCAGGTGGCTCCCTGGGCACCAGCAGATGCTATTTCCACCCCCTAGACTGGAGAGGACACTCTGGCAGAGCCACCATCAGAAATCATGACCTGTAACTCATGTCACCTTAGAGCTTGGTGTAGTGAGGTCTGTGCTCTGACTCTCTCAGTCCAAAACGCACTCAAAACAAAAACAACAGCAAAGAAGAAGAATCTCTATTCTGGGCTGTTCATCTCTAAAATTCATCAGAACCACTTGAGAATAAGGAAGCAGAGTTAGCAAGTCCCAACACTGAAGTCTCTGTGCAGAAGGGTGAGTGTTGAATCTTATCTGTCCAGTTACTCATCTTCCACACCTCATCTGTGGAAGCCAGGGATTCCCTGAAATGACAGCTTTCCCTCTGCTGAGATGACCACTGATCATTGGGTCTGGTAAACTGTCAGAGCAGAAGTAGAGCAGAGATGCTGTTGTCATGAGGCTAAGGGTCACCGAATCTTACCCTGTAGAACTTGCCCGTTAGTGTTTTTAATACACATCTTTAAAAATTCCCTCAGCCTTTTTGCAAAGAAGAAGAAAAAAATTGATACAGAAGGGTGGGCTGGGGTTCCTTCTCACATTCTTGGTCTCAGCCTCATTAGAGTGGGATTGGGTGGAGAGAGTGGGGTACTCATTTTAATGTTACCCTTTTTCCTGTTCCCACAGGTATGTCCTAGGGAAGAATGGCCCCAGGGAATGAATCTTCAGTGACTGAGTTTATCCTGTTGGGTTTAACACAGCAGCCAGGACTCCAGCTGCCTCTCTTTTTCATTTTCTTAGCAGTTTATGTGGTCACTGTGGTGGGGAACGTTGGCTTGATTATTCTTATTGGTCTGAACCCTCACCTGCACACTCCCATGTACTACTTTCTCTTCAACCTTTCCTTCATTGACCTCTGCAACTCCTCTGTCATTATCCCTAAAATGCTGATGAGTTTTGTAAGCCAGAACATCATCTCTTATGCAGAGTGCATGACTCAGCTCTGCTTCTTCTCCTTCTTTGTTATTGATGAGTGCTATATTTTGACATCAATGGCCTATGACCGATACGTGGCCATCTGTAAGCCCCTGCTCTACAAGGTCTCCATGTCGCATCAGGTCTGCCTCATGCTGACAGTGGGTGTATATGCGATGGGGCTTGGGGGTGCCATGGCCCACACTGGGTGCATGCTGCGACTCTCCTTCTGTGATGGAAACATCATCAATCACTACATGTGTGACATTCCTCCTCTCCTCCAGCTCTCCTGCACAAGCACCTCCATCAATGAGCTGGTGGTTTTCATTGTGGTGGGTGTCAATGTCATAGTCCCCAGTGTCACTGTCTCTGTTTCTTACACCTTGATCCTCTCCAACATCCTCCACATCCGTTCTGCAGAGGGCAGGTCCAAAGCCTTCAGTACCTGCAGCTCCCACATAATTGCGGTTTCTCTTTTCTTTGGATCAGCAACATTCATGTATCTCAAGCCTTTTCCTGCTGGGTCTCTGGATGAAGATAAAGTGTCCACAGTTTTTTACACCATTGTGGGGCCAATGGTGAATCCTTTCATCTACAGTCTGAGGAACAAAGATGTCCAAGTTGCACTGAGTAAGACTATCAGGAAAAGGGTGTTCTGAATAGAAATTGTGTTAGCTGTTGATGTCAAATTTTAGTAAGGGCACACAATGTATGATGATATGGAGAAAAGAATTAAAATAAAAAAGCAGGTGATTTAAATAAAAAGAGAAGCAAAGTTTTTTTTATGAAAACCACTTTATAAGAAAAGATAGTATAAAGAAAAGGAGAATCAGCCATTCATCCTTTCATAGAAAGTAGGAAAGTACTGGGTTGGACTTTAACCCTATAATTCATTCTGTCATGCTCCAGCTTATTTTCAGAGATTATAAGGTTTTAAATAGAAAAAAGTGAATGGTGATGAATCCAGAAACAGTAAGGTTGTGAGATTTTTGACTAAGGTATGTCCAGAACTCCTGTGAAGCTTTGTCAAGAACATTTGAACTTTGTGGACTTCAGATTCAGTAAGTTACTCATTTATTTAATAAACCTCTGTTGAAAGCACTGGAGAGGATTTTGTCTGGTAGATTCCTTTGTTTCTCAGAAAAGAAGACTAGGAAAATACTTCTCACTATTGTCTCTATCTTCTCAATTTAGTCTTAAGAAAACATGGTAAAGGGAGATTGTTTTTTGATCTCAGTTCAAGGACAAAAAAACTCAGATAACCATTTATAGCAGTCAGGAATGAAAAAGGTAATGTTTTATTTTATGTAAAATATATCGATTCTGCATACAGTAATGTGTATATTTCCATGTTTCTCTCAATTTGTCCCACCCTCTCCTTCCCCTACTGTGTCAACAAGGCTGTTCTCATGTCTGCATCTCCACTGCTGCCCTGAAAAGAGGTTCGTCAGTACCATCTTTCTAGATTCCGTATGATGTGTTAATGCACAATATTTGTCTTTCTCTTTCTAACTTACTTCACTCTGTATAACAGGCTCTAGGTTCATCCACTTCATTAAGACTGACTCAAATGCATTCTTTTTTTTTATAGCTGAGTAATATTCTATTGTATATAAACGTACCACTATTTCTGTATCCATTCATCTGTCGATGGACATCTAGGTTACTTCCACGTCCTAGCTACTGTAAAAAGTGCTGTCATGAACATTGGGGTACATGTGTCTCTTTCAGTTAGATTTTCAAAGGGTATATGCCCAGTATTCATAGTTACTTATATTTTTACTACAATGCTGCCATATAGTTTTATTACAATGATTCAGGTGTCCTGGGGTAACTGAAGGTCACTGAAACTTTTAAAGGAGGAAGGGACTCCTGCATCGAAAGTGATTGTGGGCTGCCCGTGCCCTGGTCATCGATACTGCAGGGAGAGGAGTCTCTGAAAGATCTGTCCCCGTGTTTGAAGAACCCAGCCGTCCCTTCCAAACCCTGGAGCTTTCACACACTAGTTTTTTTCTCCTGCCATTCCCTTCAGAGCTTAGACCTCGTCTGGTCCCTGGACTTGCAGGGGTTCACTTTGTCTTTGAAGTTCAGGGGCCTCTTGGCAGAAACCAGTCAACACATTTATTCTTGGTCTTCACACTGGAATAAGTTCATGTAGTGCGAAAGAGCATGGGATAGGGAGGAAGGGCTGTAAACCGTGGCTTCTGCTCTGTGGACTTAACAGGAGTGGAGGACAACCTGTAATGTATTATTCAAGACAGCCTGTGACTGACATGCTTGTTGGTGTGGCTGACAGAGTCACCAGGCCTGCCATCAGCAGAGGGCTGATGACCTGCCTTTTGAAAAAAAAAATTAAAAAAAAAATAAAGAAGGAAGGGAGAGTTGTGTGCTTCCAGAACTTATCCTCCAGTTGTGTATATGGCCAAATAAGAGGGAGTATGTGAGAAAAGCTAGAATTGTTACTGGAATCATTACATTTCAGCATTTAGTTCAATAAAAACCTCAAAAGTACCTGAACTTGTGTGGTGGCTAAGGGAAAAGGATGGAAGTCAGTGTGGCTGTTGACCCTAATGCTGAGCATGTGAGAAACGTGAGAAACACTCAGAAGGCTTTCACCAGAGAACAATGTAACTTACAGAGTTATTTATGCAGTGCCTACTGTGTGAGTTAAAGTCACTCAGTCATGTCCGACTCTTTGTCACCCCCATGGACTACACAGTCCATGGAATTTTCCAGGCCAGAATACTGGAGTGGGTAGCCATTCCCTTCTCCAGGGGATCTTCCCAACCCAGGGATCGAGCCGAGGTCTCCCACATTGCAGGAGGATTCTTTACCAGCTGAGCCACAAGGAAAGTCCCTGCACTATTCACAGCAGTACAAGAGAAGTGGTAAATAAGACAGAAGAGATGTTAGTCCTCATTTATAATTTATAAGGAGACACAGGAATTAGAGAGAAAAATGGTGAGTGGTATGATGGAGGATTTACAGAAAGTTTGGAGAACATATATGAAGACAGCTGGCATTATTTGACTGTATACTACATGCCAGGTACTGTTCTAACCATTTTTTGGTATTTTTTTCATTTAATCATCAAGATAACCCAATGAAGGAGATGCTATTATTATCATCAATATTTTCAATTCAGTTCAGTCACTCAGTCATGTCCGACTCTTTGCTACCCCATGAATTGCAGCACACCAGGCTTCCCTGTCCATCACCAACTCCCGGAGTTCACTCAGACTCACGTCCACCATCTCATCCTCTGTCGTCCCCTTCTCCTCCTGCCCCCAATCCCTCCCAGCATCAGAGTCTTTTCCAATGAGTCAACTCTTCGCATGAGGTGGCCAAAGTACTGGAGTTTCAGCTTCAGCATCATTCCCTCCAAAGAAATCCCAGGGCTGATCTCCTTCAGAATGGACTAGTTGGATCTCCTTGCAGTCCAAGGGACTCTCAAGAGTCTTCTCCAACACCACAGTTCAAAAGCATCAATTCTTTGGCACTCAGCCTTCTTCACAGTCCAACTCTCACATCCATACATGACCAC
Organism: Bison bison bison; assembly: GCF_000754665.1. Taxonomy (NCBI): domain Eukaryota; kingdom Metazoa; phylum Chordata; class Mammalia; order Artiodactyla; family Bovidae; genus Bison; species Bison bison. Next base: position 6,492,648 of record NW_011494960.1, read on the forward strand.
AGGAAAAACCATAGCCTTGACTAGATCCTGAGGTATGGAGAGTTAATCACTGTGTCCAAGTTAGTAAGCATGGGGGTAGGCCTCAAACTCATACCCTCTAACTCTATAGCCCCCACTCTTTTCTACTATGAGAAATGATTGATGACTCAGTTAATTAAATAATATATTTAAGGACCCAGCTGGAACCTTAGGTAGATATTTCCAGTAGGTGTTTAAAATGTAAAAAATTTAGTAGGGAGAAAGGCATTTAGCATTTTCTTTTTGAGATAATCCATGAGAGACAATAAGTGAAGTGAATTACTAGAGGCTTTGTAAAATTTCAAGTAAAGATGTGAAGAAACCCCTAGGTAGACTCTGGAAAATTTCCTCTTAGGATCTGGGAAGACACAGAGAAAGAACCTGTACAATAGATTTTTCTAAAGTGATGAAGATGATAGGAAGATGGGAGCTTACTTTTGCCTCTTCCTTGGGGGATGTACAATCCCTGGAGTGATGTGTAAACTGGATTAAAATATTGAGTCTCTAAGGACCTAGATAGAGAACATTGTAAATGTAAATCCCTTACTTCTTTTTTACATATAGAATCTATTCACTGGGGAGAGACTGATCAAGCTTCCACCCTGTTTATAACCAAGTGTGCTACATCATTAAACTCACAGTCAGTCTTCTGTTTATTATCAAGTGGCAAACCTGATAACAACGCTGTGAAATTTTCCTTACTGAGTGAGAAGACTCAAAGTCATAATTAGAAATTAATATTTGTAGTTCAGAAAGATTTCCAGGGCATAATCTGAAATTAAGTCTGGGCTGCTCAGACTTTTCATTTTAGAATCAAATGAACCAGAGCCTCCACTGCCTTTCAAGGACAAACACCAAGGGAGAGCTCTAAGGTTTCTGGCCACATAAGGGTGAGTTTCTGAATTCTGTTGACATCAGACCTGCCACTTTCCTGTCTCCCCCTCTCCCCACCATATTGTGCAGTCATGAGATTCAAGTGAAACTCTTAGGAGACTATATCGAAGGGGATCAGAGAGTGTTCAGAGGTTAGGAGGTGCAGAAGTATCTCAGTCAGTAAGCTCCTTTTCTATGGACAGACTCTGACTCTTCTACTTGGGCAATAATTAAACCTCCTCTAGCATTCGGTCCCTTAGTCTTTGGTTAGAGACAATCTTCTTGGTTCCAACTCACACCAGATCTAATCTGCACCAGAAGCCAGCACCATGTAGCTGGGGTCTCTGCCTACAATTTTGCTGATGAGGAGAAGGCTCAAGTGAATGAAGAAAAGGTGAAGTTAGAGAAGGACTTTCTAACTTGATCCCTCTCTCTTATCTCTTCGTTTTTCCAGCAGGCATGTATCTGTATGGCAGCATTGCCTTCTCTCTGTAGGCTGTTTGTTATGATCTTTGTTTTATTTAGCTTATCAAGACTCTAGAAAGGGAAAGCCCATGGTAAAGGCAGATTCTATGGGCCCAGGTTGGCCTAGTGTCAGACATGCTCAGTATGTACATTCTCTTGTAGGATGAGATATTGTCAGAAGGACTGAGCTGTTCCCCAAGGTAAATATTCTCTCCTGTGTCCACAGATTTTCTTAGGGAGGAATGGCTCCTGGGAATGGGTCTTTCGTGACTGCATTCATCCTGGTGGGGTTAACAGATCAACTGGATCTCCAAGTTCCCTTGTTTTTCCTGTTTCTATTAATGTATATGGTCACTGTGATAGGAAATTTGAGCCTGATAATCTTAATTGGGATACATTCACATCTACACACCCCCATGTACTTTTTCCTCCTTAACTTGTCCTTCACAGACCTCTGTTACTCTTCAGTATTTACACCCAAAATGCTGATAGATTTCTTATCGAAGGAGAATATTATCTCTTACATGGGGTGCATGACTCAGTTCTACTTCTTCTGTTTTTTTGTTGTTTCTGAATGCTATGTGCTGACATCAATGTCCTATGACCGCTATGTGGCCATCTGTAAGCCATTATTATATAATACTGCCATGTCCCCTAAAGTGTGTTTCAGCCTTATGCTTGGTTCCTACTTGATGGCATTTTCTGGTGCCATGGCTCACACTGGATGCATGCTGAGACTGACCTTCTGTGATGCAAACACCATCAACCATTATTTCTGTGACATCCACCCTCTGCTTCAGCTCTCCTGCACAAGTACCTATGTCACTGAGCTGGTAGTTTTCATCATGGCGTGCATCAACATCATTGTGCCCAGTCTCACCATCTTTGTCTCTTATGGTCTCATCCTGTCCAGCATCCTCCACATCAAGTCCACGGAGGGCAGGTCCAGAGCCTTCAGCACCTGCAGTTCCCACATCATTGCTGTTTCTCTGTTCTTTGGATCTGGGGCATTTGTGTATCTCAAATCATCTTCTACTGGATCTTTGGATGAGGGAAAAATCTCTTCTGTCTTTTATACCAATGTGGTTCCCATGATGAACCCCTTAATTTACAGTCTGAGGAACAAAGATGTTAAAAGTGCTCTGAGAAAAACCCTGAGGAGAAGAAAGTATTGATTAGAATCAGTTTCTGTGTCCAGGTCATAGGATGGGAGAGATTTTGTGTGTTTATTCACAATATTTGTAGTGGCAACCTTCTTACCATATTTATTTCTCATCATAGGGAAGGAAATTTAGTCTTCCGTCAAGTTGTTTCCAGTTTCTTAGAGTAGATCATCTTTCTTTTATTACTACTTTAGCAATATCCTTTCCTTTTCTTCATGTTTCCCATTTAAAAATGACATAAATAAACTAATATATATATATTTTTTGCCACCCAGCATGGCTTTTGGGGTCTTAGTTCCCCAACCAGGGATTGAACCCTTGCCCCCTGCAGTGGAAGTGCAGAGTCCTAACCACTGGACCACCAGAGAATTCCCTTCTATTTATTTTCCTTATTGTTATTATGGACTTTTTTTTTCACTTGGAAAAAGATGAATGTTTCTGCTAATGATCAATAAAGTACACTAGTGTGACTTTATTAGAGAAGGAAATGGCAACCCACTCCACTGTTCTTGCCTGGAAAATCCCCGGGACGGGGGAGCTTGGTGGGCTGCAGTCTATGGGGTCGCACAGAGTCGGACACGACTGAAGCGACACAGCAGCAGCAGCAGCAGTGTGACTTTAAAGTCTTTAAAGTCATTGATTTTGAATGTTCAATAAAGTAACACTTTCTTAAATGACACTTATGCCACTGGAAGCATGAATCAGACAATCTGTCCTACCTTTTTCTTTCTCCTTACAGTGGTCAGGCATGTGATTTCTCCAAATGCCATTGTTTCACCCTTATAGGAGATTCCATGAAGACTATCAAAGATACTCCACTTTGAAGCTGTAAACACTAGTCATTAAGCTACTTTCATGTTTATCTCCAGTATTTCATATTTATTTTCTATATTCAAAGTAGCACATCAGATTTTCAATATGTATTTATTTCATGAATACAATACTGAATACTGAAACTCAGAAGTGTAATAATTTACTTAAAGTCACACAATTTCTTTATGAAAAAATCTGGGATAAACTATTAGCCTTTTGATTTCAAATGTACTACTCTTTCTAGTATACATTCTGTGTACTTCATTTTATTTGTATTTTAGTAAACATAAGGTAAGGCTTCCCAGGTGGCTTAGACAGTAAAGAATCCACCTGCAATGCAGGAGACCTGGGTTCGATCCCTGGGTTGGGAAGATTCCCTGGAGAAGGGCATGGCAACCCACTCCAGTATTCTTGCCTAGAGAACCCCCATGAACAGAGAAGCCTGGCAGGCTACAGTCCATGGGGTCACAAAGAGTCGGACATGACTGAGAGACTAAGCATAGCATAGCAAACATAAGATATGAGAAAACATTTGTTTTGAAAACTGACTTTTTCTGCAAAAAAAAAAAAATTTTCAGGATCTTATAATTCAGAGAACAGGCATTCCTAAGAAATAAGTAAAGCATTTCTTAGGAATGTGTCATTAGTCCATGGTCTAATAAAGAAGGCCAATAAATAAGAGGTACCTCACACAAGGCCAATAAATAAGAGGTCCTTCAGTAGGGAATGGAAAATGAGATTTAGAAGTCACACTTCATCCTGAATTTGTTTCCTTATCTGTACTTAAATTATCCTCCATTGTCCATAAAGCTTTTTTTTTAAAAAAAAGCAAAAAAAGTTAATTTTGAATAAAAAATTTGCAATTTGGGGCAAATAGATTTTGGTAGCAGCCCAAACAGTGTCCCAGCTCAGGAGTAAAATCAAAGGCTTTTAGAGGCAAAGAAGGAAAGTTGGCACTGCAAAGAATTTTAATTTAAGGGTTGGAGACAGAAGCTAGTCTTGGCTAAACAGGATTGAGTACTAGCTATCACTTGCTATTGTTTTGTCGCTAAGTTGCGTCTGACTCTTTTGCGACCCCATGGACTGTAGCCTGTTAGGATCCTCTGTCCACGGGATTTTCCAGGCAAGAATATTGGAGTGGGCTGCCATTTCCTTCTCCTCCACAAAGCTTTTATTAAAACATAATACACAATGACCACACATTAATAGTAATTTGGAGGATGAAGACCAATGGCTATGGCCACATCTGTTGGGAATCAGGTAGAGAGAGGACAGTATCTTAAGGAGATAACATAGTGATTTGTAATCAAAACTCAAGTTAGAAAGAAAGAATAGAAAATAGAATTATGAGAAAAGAAAGCTCTTTCTATGATTTTCTTTTCCTTTATAGAAGGCTCTAGAAATATTATGGAGGTCACAGGATTTCTCTGGAAACCCTTTAGCTTATTTGGTACTTATAAAATGTTGAACACACATTCCTGTTTCTTGGCTTCCACATGCTACTCTTACGTGGATTTTAAAGTACAAAAGCCTCAAATTTCAGCTGTGAGACCAATGACTATTTGAAAGAAATATTTGGGGAATAAACTAAATTTTGAACAAGATGTCTTTTTCTTTTGAGGTACTAGGAAAAAGAAAACCACTCAAAAATATGATGTGCTGAGACAATTTAAACATGTGCTAAAATAACTGTAGTAACATTTACTACTTTACTGTTTTCCAGTCTACATTCAATATTTAGATATTCTGAAATTTAGCATAGCTGGATTGTTGGCTTGTTTTTAGATGTTCAACATTGCCAAATTCTTGACATAGTTTTACTGACCATTCATATCCCATCCCCTGATCCAATATTAGTATGTTTGGTTTTCACTTAACTAGTTCTATGTATGTGAGATAATTGATCTTGGTTGGATTTTTTTTCTTCATTTTGCTTTTCTTTTAGTAACTGTTCTGATAAAATTACTTTCCATATTGAAGGGAAAATATATCTCAATAGGCAAATGGTATCTTGCTATTTGGGAGCCTTTGCAGACATTGCAGATTGTGTTCAATATGTTATATATTTTACTAGCATTTGAGGTGACTCAAAGAGTGGGTTAAAACCGGTGGTTGATCTTTCATTTGATGAGACTCAAAACACAAATGAAACCCGTTTCAATCTCAGAGAAAAGTCTTTAAAATTAGCTTTCAAAAGATGCATGTACCCTAATGTTTGAACTTCCCAGGTGGCACTAGTGGTAAAGAATCCACATGTCAATGCAAGAGATGCAAGAGACACTGATTTGATCCCTGGATTGGGAAGATGCTCTAGAGAAGGAAATGGAAGCCCACTCCATTGTTCTTGCTGGGGCAATCCCATGGACAGAGGAGCCTGGTAGGCTATAGTCCATGGGTCTCAGAGTTGGACATGACTGCATATCTAAGCACCTCAATGATCACAGAAGCACTATTTACAATAGCCAGGACATGGAAGCAACCCAAATGTTCATTGACAGAGGAATGGATAAAGAAGATGTGGTACATATATACAATGGAATATTACTCAGCCATAAAAATAAATGAGATTGGGTCATTTGAGGAGATGTGGATGGACCTAGAGTCTGTCATACAGAGTAAAGTAAGTCAGAAAAGAAAAACAACTATCATATATTAACACATATATGTGGAATCTAGAAAAATGGTACAGAGAAACCTATTTGCTAGGCAGGAATAGAGATCCAAATGTAGAGTGAACATGTGGACACAGTGGGGGAAGGGGAGGGTGGGACAAACTGGGAGAGTAGCACTGACATATATACCCCATGTGTAAAACAGATAGCTAGTGGAAGGCTGCTGTGTGGCACAGGGAGCTCAGCTTGGTGCTCTGTGATGACCTAGAGGGGTGGGATAGGGGTGGGGGTGGGGAGTGGGGTGGGGGGTGGCAGGGAGGGCTCAAGAAGGAGGAGATATATTAATATGTATATATATAGCTGATTCACTTCACTGTATAGCAGGAACTAACTCAACATTTTACAGTAATTATACTTCAATAAAAAACTGTCTCATTCCTTTGGATTATTTTGTAAATGATTAATCAGAAAAACAAATATACGTACAGATTGTAAAAGTTAAGGGTGGCTAAGTTTTAATAGAGGCAATTTAGTTTTTTAGTTAGTGCCTTTAAGTACTATATAGCTATGTGGACTTCTTTTAACAAGGAGGAATACATGTGAGAAAACAAGTCAGTTATTTTTTATACACAGCATAGAATTTTG
>NW_011494960.1:6499336-6501903 GCF_000754665.1 Bison bison bison
TAGAATTTTGAAATGGGATAAAAGGGGTTATGAGGGAAAGCATGATTCTAATGAAGTTGGCACAGCTGAGAATCAAACAGGTAAGTCATGGGATTCTTCTGTGCCTGTGTACTAGGATGGAGCTGTTTTTAGGTCAGTCCAAAAGCTTTGATATTGTAGGCTTAACAAAAGTGGTCTTCCTAGTTAGGGACCAGAATGTTCCCTGACGACATCATGAATGTGTTTAATGTGAACTTTCTCTAAGTGGGCTACTGTTGTTAGGATCAGGTTTGGAATGAGTATGACGAGGGTGCACTGTGATTAAGGGCTAAAGAAACGAGAAGTAAAAGTGGTTCTGATAATTCCTGAATCCCCAACTTTACTGAACCCCATTATATACTTCTCCTTATATGGCCTTGCCCCCAACACACACAATGTCTTTAAGTCTTGTATTTTATGAGATCACTGCCTAACATCAGTTCATGATACACACCCACTTTTAATCTTTGCAAGCTCGTTCAGGTAAGTGGTTCTTTACTCCAGTGCCTGAGGGGCAAGGCTGAGTAGGAACTACTTGTTGCATCTAGCAAGAGGAAATGGCTGTTGATTCATTCACCCATTTGATTATGTGACTACAAAGAACAAAACATGCATTTAATATCCATTGTTGGTGATATGTACAATGAGCTGTATGTCACAAGTGAGACAAAGTCATCGAGGCTGTTTTTCTCTTTAAAATGTAGTGGAGTTGCAGGCTACCCATGGGTTGAATGTGAGATCAGTTGTTTGTATTCAAAATTCTTACTGAAATTTGATTCTGGTAAATTGACGTACATATTGAGGACAGACACAGCGTTTCCCCAAAGCTGGCACAATTGGTTTTTCTCTCAAGCTCTGGGACATTTCCCTGTGTAGTCAGCCTGGCACCAGCTGAAGTTGTTGCTTTACATGCTGGGTCTGGTGTACAAAATAAGCACCTTTAAACATTAAAGCTCACTCAGTGGAGACATCTTATGTTCTGAAGCAGAGACACCCTCTTGCTCAGTGAGTGGGAGGCTGGTGGAATCACCTGGGTTGTTTGAAGACTCCCTATGCCATGAAGTTCAGTAGACCCACTTCACACATTAATAGAGAGAACTTGCAGGGTGTCACAATTGTTCTTAGAGGTCGTGTTGCAGTTTTCTCTGCACCTTTGCATCTGTCAGGCTGTGTGTTCCTCAGGGAAGGACAGTGAGGGAGTTAGGGAAGGGGATCCTAGTTCCCATTTTAGGGATGATGAAACTGAGGCTCAGAGATGTTCATGCTTGTTCCAACTTGCAATTTATAAGTGGTAGAGCTGAGACTAGGACTTGGGTGTTTTTTTTTGATTCTAAATATGTAAGGTTAAAAAAATATACAGAATTTACTATATACTTTCAAAAATCAGTGACACATGAACAATGATTTTAGTGAGTAAAAGGCATCTGAACACAGACAAAGGCAAAATTCTAAATTAAGAAAAATGTAAAATATCTTCACGTTTCTTTCACAGTTTATTGCCTGATTTAGAATACGTGAACAAATTTTATACTTCCCTGCATCCATGCGTGCTAAGTTGCTTCAGTCATGTTCAACTCTTTGCGATCCTATGGACTGTAGCTCAGTAGGCTCCTCTGTCCATGGGATTCCCCAGGCAAGAATACTGGAGTGGGTTGCCATGCCCACCTCCAGGGGATATTCCCCTCCAGGGGATATTCCCCACCCAGGGATCGAAGCTGCATCTCCTGCATTGGCAGGCAGACTCTTTTTTTTTTTTTTAGTTTAATTTAAATTTTTAACTTTACAATATTGTATTGGTTTTGCCATACATCAACATGAATCCACCACAGGTATACATGTGTTCCCCATCCAGAACCCTCCTCCTTCCTCCCTCCCCATACCATCCCTCTGGGTCATCCCAGTGCACCAGCCCCAAGCATCCGTATCATGCATCGAACCTGGACTGGCGACTTGTTTCATATATGATATTATACATACCCAAATCATCCCACCCTCTCCCTCTCCCACAGAGTCCACAAGACTGTTTTATACATCAGTGTCTCTTTTGCTGTCTCGTACACAGGGTTATTGTTACCATCTTTCTAAATTCCATATATATGCGTCAGTATACTGTATTGGTATTTTTCTTTCTGGCTTACTTCACTCTGTATAATAGGCTCCAGTTTCATCCACCTCATTAGAACTGATTCAAATATATTCTTTTTAATGGCTGAGTAATACTCCATTGTGTATATGTACCACAGCTTTCTTTTTTTTATTTTTTATTTTATTTTATTTTTTTTAAATTTTATTTTGTTTTTAAACTTTACAATATTATATTGGTTTTGCCAAATATCGAAATGAGTCTGCCATAGGTATACATGTGTTCACCATCCTGAACCCTCCTCCCTCCTCCTTCCCCATACCATCCCTCTGGGTCGTCCCAGTGCACCAGCCCCAAGCAACCAGTATCGTGCATCAAACCTGGACTGGCATCTCGTTTCATATATGATATTATACATATTTCAATGCCATTCTCCCAAATCATCCCACCCTCTCCCTCTCCCACA
>NW_011494960.1:6502003-6502109 GCF_000754665.1 Bison bison bison
AGAATAGGTTCCAGTTTCATCCACCTCATTAGAACTGATTCAAATGTATTCTTTTTAATGGCTGAGTAATACTCCATTGTGTATATGTACCACTGCTTTCTTATCC
>NW_011494960.1:6502209-6539209 GCF_000754665.1 Bison bison bison
TGCTTTCTTATCCATTCATCTGCTGATGGACATCTAGGTTGCTTCCATGTCCTGGCTATTATAAACAGTGCTGCGATGAACATTGGGGTACACGTGTCTCTTTCCCTTCTGGTTTCCTCAGTGTGTATGCCCAGCAGTGGGATTGCTGGATCATAAGGCAGTTTTATTTCCAGTTTTTTAAGGAATCTCCACACTGTTCTCCATAGTGGCTGTACTAGTTTGCATTCCCACCAACAGTGCAAGGGGGTTCCCTTTTCTCCACACCCTCTCCAGCATTTATTGCTTGTAGACTTTTGGATCGCAGCCATTCTGACTGGTGTGAAATGGTACCTCATAGTGGTTTTGATTTGCATTTCTCTGATAATGAGTGATGTTGAGCATCTTTTCATGTGTTTGTTAGCCATCTGTATGTCTTCTTTGGAGAAATGTCTATTTAGTTCTTTGGTCCATTTTGATTGGGTCATTTATTTTTCTGGAATTGAGGTGTAGGAGTTGCTTGTATATTTTTGAGATTAGTTGTTTGTCAGTTGCTTCATTTGCTATAATTTTCTCTCATTCTGAAGGCTGTCTTTTCACCTTGCTTATAGTTTCCTTTGTTGTGCAGAAGCTTTTAAATTTAATTAGGTCCCATTTGTTTATTTTTGCTTTTATTTCCAATATTCTGGTATGCTAGAACAAATAATTTCACAATTTGTATGGAAATACAAAAACCTCGAATAGCCAAAGCAATCTTGAGAAAGAAGAATGGAACTGGAGGAATCAACCTGCCTGACTTCAGGCTCTACTACAGGCAGATTCTTTACCACTGAGCCATCTTGGAAGCCCATATGTGCATGACATTTATTTTATAACTGGAAGCTTGTACCTCTTAATCCACTTCACTTATTTTAATCAACCCTCCCACTCTTTTCCCTTCTGGCAACCACCTCTCTGTATTTACTTGTCTGTTTCCTGTTTTTTTGTTAATTTGTCCTATTTTTTAGATTCCCCATATAAATGAGATCATACAGTATTCGTTCTTCTTCTGTGTGACTTATTTCACTTAGCATAATACCTTCTAGATCCATCCATGTTGTCATGATAGCAAGATTTTGTTTTTTATAACTGAATAATATTCCATTGAATGTATGTGTATATACATATCTTCTTCACCCAGTCATCCGTCAGTGGACACTTAGGTTATTTTCATATATTGAGAATTGTAAACAGTAGTGCAATAAACACAGGGATATATATATATATATATATATTTTTTTTAATCAGTGTTTTCTTTGGAAAATCTAAGAGTTTTAAAATAGATGCATTGGGATTTTCTTTCACAGAAAATTATGGTACCTGAAATTAAAGACAGTATCATTTCTTTGTTTCTGACCTGTAGGTAATCCATTTTCTTTTCTTGCTTTATTCCTTTGAGCAATGCTTTATGTAGAATGTGTAAAAACAATGCTTTCTGTATAATGAATAAAAGTGATAAATGGATATCTTTGTCTTATTCCCAGTCAAAATGGGAAAGCTTTCAGTCTTCCACCATCAAGTATAATGTTCACAGGAGTGTTTTTGTAGACATTATTTTTCAAGTTGAGGAAATTTTCCTCTATTGCTAGTTTTTGATAATTTAAAAAAAAATTATGAGTTACTGTTGGTTTTAGGTATTTCTTGTCTCAACTGATATGATCACATATTTTTTCTTCTTTAGCCTATTCATATGATACAGTACATTTACTGATTTTTTCAAATATGAACATCTTTGAATCCCTGAAATAAACCTTACTTGGTTGTAGCATATAATTTTGTCTATATATATGCTGTTTTCTTTTATATTGCAGTATAGTTTTGATTGAGGTTCCCTGGTGGCTCAGACGGTAAAGAATCTGCCTGTAATGTGGGAGACCTAGGTTCAGTCCCTGGGTTGAGAAGATTTCCTGGAGAGGGGAATGGCAACCTACTCAAGTATTCTTGCCTGGAGAACTTCATGGACAGAGGAGCCTGATGAGTTCCTTTCACTTATTTTTTCTTATATTGTTCACTTATATTTTTGCTCTTATCTTTATTATTTCTTTTTTCTATTTTCATTACGCTTCTGCAAAAGGGATTTGTCTGTTTTTCTTTCTCTTATTTAGTCATTCAATTATTTATTTATATCACTATGGACTCATGGCTATTTTATATTTTAAATAATAATCCATTACCACTTCATTTAATATATTGGTGGAAGTTATTCCAGTTTTGACCACTGAGAATCCTTTCACCTGGCTCCTGTTTCTCTGTCATACCCCATCTTTGTGTGTGTGTGTGTGTGTGTGTGTGTGTGTGTACTTCAGTGATTCTTTGCTTTCTAGCAAAGATGCTCCAGTCTATTCTTATACCTTTCTTTCTCCAGTTCCTTTCCTGATTTCTATTATTGGAGAACATTACTAGAAACTTCATACCTGAGCACTAGGTGTACTTCTTGCTTTTAGGCCCTCTAAACTGAGAGAACAAGGAAAGGTATGTGTATATACCTGTCTATAAATGTGTTTATATGTAATCATTTTTAGCTATAATAAGTTAAAGATTACTTCATACTGATGACTCCATCTATAATCCATTACCACATCCTTTCTCCCCTAGCTTGTTTATTCTGCCATTCTCATGGTGGGACATCTGACTCACCATCAGCCACTGGTTTACCGATTTGTTCCATCTCAGTATGCCTCTATAGTGGTTTCAGAATTGTTAACTTCGACCCTTGTGGGAAATCACCTTGTCAACCAGAGTACAGTGCTCACGAAACTTTAATTTTTGCTTTAAACCTTCGGCCTACATTTGTTTTACTTAGGTCAGCATCTTTTGTCACTGTCCCCTTCCATGGAGCTGCCTTGTATATCTGTAACAGAGGTTGTTTGTGATGTTGTGCATTCCTTCCTAGAATCTCCAGTTTCCTAAATTAGTTTGTATATTTGCACACATCGTTTCACTCTGTACTGTAAATCACTATGGGTTTGACAGATACAGTCATGGATCCACCAGATATTAGCAGGAAAGCTCATTATTTCGCCAGTAATTATGACATTTTATTTTTAGTTTTCCTGTGTCTGTTCTTTATCAAGTTCTTTATCAAATATAGAGAGGTAGGCTCTCTTAATTCCTAGTTTGCTGAGTTTTAATCATGAATCAATTTTTTTTTTTTTGTGAATCAGTTTTCAATGTTGTTAAATGCCTTTTTAGTCACTTGATACATGATTTTATATGATTTTCCTTCTGTATCCTGTTACACTGATTTTTGCATGTTGAACTAGTCTTGCATATCTGGAATAAATCCTACTTGATCATGGTATATACATGTTTTTATATATGTTGGATTTGATTTCCTATATTTTGTTCAGAAGTTTTCATGCTTATATTCATGAGTTATTTGGTCTGTGGTTTTCCTTTTTTATGATGTCTGTATCTGACTTTAGTAATTAGGATAATTCTGATCTCATTGGATTATTTAAGAAGTAGTTCCTCTGCTTCCACTTTTCTGTAAGAGACTGAAGATAATTGATACTATTTATTCCTTAACTGATATAACTAATAATTAGACCACCCAGGTATGATTTTTTTGGAAGGGTTATAATTATGAATTCAATTTTAAAAAGAGATATTGAACTCTTCAGGTTATCCATTTGTCCTACATGAGTTTTGGTACTTTGTGTCTTTATATGAAGTAGTCCATTTCATTTACATTATCAAATATGTGGGGAAAGAGTTATATATAATCTTCTTTTAATATCTGTATCATCAGTAGTGACAATATCCCTTTAATTTTTGATATTGGTTATTTCTGTCTTCCTTTGGTTATCCTGGCTAAAAAGTTATCAATTTTATTGATTTTTGCAAAGAATAAACTTTTGATTAAAAATTTTTTTCTCTACTACTTATAACTTCATTCATTTCTGATCTAGCTTTTGCTGTTTATTTTCTTGCGCTTCCTTTAGGTTTCAATTACTTTTCTTTCTCTAGTTTCTTAAATTGGAAGCTTAGTAAGATATTTTTCTTTTCCTATTAATAACATATGCATTTAATGCTGAATATTTCACTTTCATCTTTGTTTTTGCTGCACCCCATAAATTTTGTTAAGTTGCATTTTTTTGTTTAGTTTAAACCTTAGCTTGTATAATAAGCACTCTTGACTTCTTCATTTTGCTTTGAAAGAAATGGGAACATCCATTTTTCAGCGAGCACTTAACATAAATGTATTATTTAGCCTGCATAAAATTCTACCAAGTAGTTAATTTTAATCTTACTATATTAGAAGAACACACTGAAACAGCAAGTTATTATAAAATATGCACAAGATTTTATATCAAATGACAAGTGGAATCAGGATTCGAGTACTGGTAGTTCCACCTGATGTCAAGGTCCATGTCTTTCTATCACTAGTTATAAACCACCTGGAGTGGGAAAATAAAGACAATGACACTTTCTAAGCGACCTTGGGCAAGTTGTTTTTCTCCTAATAGTTGTATTTTATCATCCTAAAAACTGTCGCTTCTTCTTTTAAACTGGAGATACATAGACAAACACTGTCTATACTATACTTTTGTAACCAGCATTTTAAAATATGTTATATTTAACACAATTATTTCATAGTTAAAAAAAGATATACTTGCTAAAATAAATGAGGCTGTGAATAGCATTTCACATACCTCTGAGCCATAAAACCTAGGTGGTAGAGATTTTCTGGGATCACCCGATCCAGCCCTTTAGTTTTCTGCATGCCAGGAGGCATGGCAAGATCTTCGTTCCCCGACCAGGGACTGAACCTGCATCCCTTTCAGTGGAAGTGGAGTCTTAACCGCTGGATTGCCAGGGAAATCTCCCAGCCCTTTGGTTTTAAAGATGAAAAGTTTGTGACAGACATTGACACCAGTCAGTTGGCTGAAGTGAGGGGAAAAAAGGTCTTGGCTGAGCTGAAACTCAGTTTTTCTCATTTCCACCTGAATGATGCTCCTTTCCATTTTGACACGGAAATAGACGCTTTCTTGGCTGGCAAATGAAGAGAATCGCAGTGTAGGTTAGCGGAGCAGGCTGCCTGCTGGAGAGTCTCTGGAGCCTTGGCCCAGAAGTCTTCGCAGAGCCTGCTTCACCTCTGTGTTCCGCAGGGTGTAAATGAAAGGGTTGAGCATGGGAGTGACTATGGTGTAGAAGACGGCAGGGGCCCCAACGCCTGCCCCACTGGAGCGAGGCTGCAGGTAGATGCAGACCGGGGGCATGTAGTACAGGAGCACCACCGTGAGGTGGGAGGTGCAAGTGGAGAAGGTGCGCTTCCTGCCTTCCGCTGTGCGGATGCGCAACACCGCTGCGGCGATGAAGACATAGGAGATGACGATGAGTATGAGGCAACCTGCAGCCACAATGCCAATGTTGGCAAGCATGACAAGCTCATTGACGGTGGTGTCTGCACAGGCCAGCTTCAGCACTGGTGGGATATCACAGAAGAAGTAGGCGATGTGACGAGGCCCACAGTAGAGCAAGCGGAAGGTGAGGCAGGTATGGAGTGCGGAGTGCACTGCACCCATGGTCCAAGTGATCCCAGCCAGCCCTGCGCACATCCGCCTGTTCATGGCCACCGAGTAGTGCAGGGGTCGGCAGATAGCCAGGTAGCGGTCGTAGGCCATGACCGTGTACAGGAAGCACTCGGTGCTGGCCAGGAAGTGGAAGCAGTAAAGCTGGATAGCACAGCCCTCAAAGGAGATCACCTTTCCATCCGGAGTGAGGAGGCCTGCCATGACCTTGGGCACTGTCACCGTAGACAGACATGCATCTAGGAAGGAGAGCTGCGCCAGGAAGTGGTACATGGGGGAGCAGAGGTGAGGGTCAGAGCCCACGGTGATGAGAATGAGGAGATTCCCAGTCACGGTGATGCTATAGATGAGGAGGAAGAGCAGAAAGAAGAGGCTAGGATGTTCAGCTGTGTACATCAGACCCTCCAAGAAGAAGTCCACCACGGTCTGGTTGGGGTCTTCTGTCTCCCTGATCATCTTCTCAGGCAGGAGAGGACTGACATCAGCAGACAGAATAAGTAGCCATTTGCCTTCCCTGAAGTGTCATTAGCCAGTTGGTTCATGTCATGGATATACATGTTCAGTTAACTCTTTTGGCCTGTTCTGGTGTTTTCTTGCTGCCCTTTCAAAATGAGTCTTTTAATATGGGAAACACTGTCTTTTTGAGGCACACAAAGAACTGTAAGGATTATTTGGGAAAAGTACACTCCCTAAAAATGGCAAGAAAAATACAGATTATAAATCTTACTCTCATGGAGCCTATATATATATATATATTTTTTTTTTTTTTTCAGAGTTGGAAACTGTGGTTCCTCTGCTCCCCTGATTTACTCTGCTGTACTGCATATGTGGATGACCAAGTTCTTATTGCTTTGAGTCATCAGGGAGTCACATCTCATCTTCCGGGAGACTTGTCCAGAGTCTGGGAGCTATTACATCAGCCAGGAACACAGCAGTCCCATGCATTCTTCATCCAGAGGGAGTTCTTTAGCCACTCACAGTCAACTCTCAAGTGTAGGAAGATGAAGCCTTAGAGAATTGAGTTAATAATTACCACAACAGATTGTTCAGTTTCATTTCATTCTCTTCCTGTAAACCTTTATTTCAGCCTTTTGGGAAATGTTTTCCTGTTCCTTTGTTTTTAAGCCTAAAATGAAATTTAAGTTTTCTTTAATTCTTTCAATCTGTTAACTCTTAAACCTAATTAGATGTTAAATTATATGAAAATTTTCTTTAAACTGCTTATTTCTGCTGTACCTTCAGTTCTATAGGTTTTACCTAAGACTTCCTCTGCATATTTCATACCTAAATTTACACAAAGGTGTTTTATGTCTTAACTCTCAATTCTCTAATATATCAAATGTTCTGTATTCCACTTTGTCAGTTTTCTTAAAACAACATGTTTAATTTCTCTCTCCCCTTTACTGTTCCTCTCTAAGGCATAAATTGACTCTCTTTTCAATATGCAAAACTATCTGCAAACTAATTCCATTATAAGCACAAAATCTTTATCTTCTGCAGTCCCAAGAAGAAACTTCTCTTATCTAGGGTTGCTGTCTACCTTTTCACAATTTGCCATAATCTCCCCCTGATCTCATCACAGCATTCCATCTTAGAAAGTAAATGGAATTCTTTTCGTCTCTGCTTTCACTAATCTACTCTCTATGGCTAATTTTGAACATTAATTCCTCTAGTTGCCCTTTATAAATAATATTTATCTCATACTACTTTATTCATTCATGAAATATGTAGTATTCAGGATAATTATTAATAATAATTAGACCAAAGTACATGCTTATGTATTATTAATAATTATCCTAAATACAGTATGTTTCATGGATGAATAAAGTTATGTGAAATAAAATATTTATAAAGGGCTTCTAGAGGAATAAATGTTCAAACTTAGCCTTCTTTGGACTTAGTGTTCCATGGGCATATGTCATGTCTTTCAAAGAGAAACATAGAGAAAATATCTTATGCCTTATTTAGTTTCTTTTTTAAAAATTTATTTTTAATTGGAGTATAATTGCTTTACAATGTTGGGTTTAGTTTCTGCTGTATGACAACGTGAATCAGCCATGAGCATTATATACAATCCCTCCTTCTTGAGCCTCCTTCCCCCTACCCCTCATTCTGCCCCTCTAGGTTGTCACAGAGCACTGGGCTGAACTCCCTGTGTTACACAGCTCCTTATCTAGTTTCTGATTAATGTTTTTGGTGTAGAGAAGTAGAAATAGCAAGGAGCCAAGTTTATTTGGATGCTTGTAAGCTTAAGTTTAGAAGGAAATGGCAACTCACTCCAGTATTCTTGCCTGGGAAATCCTATGGACACAGGAGCCTGGTGGGCTACAGTCCATGGGATTGCAAAAGTCAGACACAACTTAGTAACTGAACAGCATTTAAGGGCTTCCCAGGTGACTCAGTGGTAAAGAATCCATCTGTTAATGCAGAAGATTCAGGTTCAATCTCTGGGTCGGGAAGATCCCCTGGAGAAGGAAATGGCTACTCGCTCCAGTATTCTTCCCTGGAGAATCCCATGGACAGAGGAGCCTGTCAGGCTATAGTCCATGGGGTCACAAAAGAGTCAGACACAACTGAGTGACTAAACAACAATGATGATGACAAACTTAAGTTTAAGTCTCTGGTCAATCACTTACCAGCTGAAAGAGAACAATAATTGTGCTAAATTTCTTGGTTCCTCCATTCATCAAATTTTAAATGGGGATATTATTATTTGTGACAGTTATTCATTTACTTAGAATAGAGTAGGACACATAGTACATGACCTTAAATTTATTCATATTCATTAATTCAGTTTTCCTATAATGCTCCTGATGAAAAATTGCATAGATTCTGCTTGAACAAATTCAGCAATGGAGTATTCCCTATTTCACAAGAGAGCTCACTCCAGTGTTGGGTAGATTGATGTATTGTAATGTCCTTTACATCAACTGTATATATGTATGCCTGATATTTCAACCAATTAGGTTTAGATTTGTCCTCTTCTCACTCACTGGAATGGATATGATTTTTAAAGTAGACAAACAGTAACAAGTGTTATTGGTTGTGGAGAAACTGAAACCTCTACACATTGGCATTCAGAATGCAAAATGGTAGAGTCCACTTGGGGAAACAGCGTGGAAGTTTCTTAAACAAGAGTTTTACTATATGATCCAGAATTTCCATTTATAGGGATGCACAAGAGAAGTGAAAACATGTGCATATAAACATAAATGTTTATAATGGAATTAATCATAACAGTCAATGCCTGGAAACAATCACGTTTGTTGGTCATCAACTGGTGAATAGATTTTTTTTTTAAAGATAATCTGTACACTGAAATACCACTCAGCAATACAGAGAAACAAAATGCTAATGCAGATTATAAAATGGATAGTGCTCAAAAACATGATGCTAAGTGCAAGAAGCCAGACACAAAAAGTCACATGTTGTATGCTTTTTAGGAAACATTCTGTTAAGACAAATCTGTAAAAAGAGAAAAGTTAGTGGATACATGAGACTGGAGTGAGACCAGGGAATGAATACAGACTGTCATGAGGAATCTTTCTGAAGTGAAGGAAATGTTCTAAAATTGGATTGTTGTTACATTGCACAAGTTTGTAAATTTACTAACAATTTTTGAATTATATACTTAAATGGGTGAATTTTATGGTGTACAAAAATGAGTTATTAAAAAAGGAAGAAGTAAATCAAAAGGAAGAAAGTTTGGCCAAGTGATGCAAAACATGATTTAAATAAATGGACAAATACTGTTTGCTGAAGGATAGTATAATAAAGTATTTAAATTCCTTCTAATTTTTAAAATGTTTTTGTTTTGAAATGTTAAATTTATAGAACATTAAAAAATAGAGAAGATGATATATATTGAGTTAAATTCTCCTAAAATTGACATTGTAAAATTATAAGAATCAGGGAATTAGCATTAGTACCATACCATAAACTCAAATATAGACCACATTCAAATTTCACCAGTGCTTCTCCAATATCACTTTTCTTTTCCAGAACCCGGCAGAGGATCTTAGTCTCCTTTAATCTGTGACAGTCCCTCATTCTTTCCTTGTAATTAATGACTTTTACCCTTTTGATGAGTACCAATTAATTATTTTATATAACATATTTCAATTTGGATATGTATGATGTCTTTTCTTGAGTAGATTGAGATTATGCAGTTTTGGCATAATACCATAGAAGTGATCTTGTATCCTTTTCCAGGTATATATCATTTCAGGTGTATGTGATGTCAATATGTCTTATTGGTTATGGTAAATGTCTTGTGGGAGAGATACTTTGAGACTATGCTTATATTTTGTATCTCCTCAAATTTTCACTCAAGAATTTTAGAATCATCCATTTTGTCAGGGAACATTATTACCTTGTTGTTTGTCAAATGGTGATTAAAAAATAATGCCATCAATTCTGTACATTATTATTAATAATAGGAATTCTTCTGTATGGAAGAACAGTTTCTTCTTCCTGTTTATTTATTCAATTATTTATATCAGCAGAGATTCATGAATATGCATTTTATTCTGTGATTAAACATAATGCAGTGTAATATATATTTTGTTATTCAAGTTGTTCTATTTTGACCATTTGCGGCTCCTTCAGTTTGTCACCAGTATCTTATTGATACGCTTCACCTTTTTCATACATGTCCTTGTTTCCCGACACAACAGGATGTTCCAGGCTGCTCTTGTATTTTCCCTTCTCCAAACCTAGATGCCACAACTTCTCTAAAGAGTCTTTCTATTGGAGAATTGCATTAAAATTTAGAAACCAAATCTGATTTCTAAGTGCACTCCTTGCTACTGAGATGTCTTTACTCCTAGGGACCCTC
The DNA here is from genome assembly GCF_000754665.1 of Bison bison bison. Taxonomy (NCBI): domain Eukaryota; kingdom Metazoa; phylum Chordata; class Mammalia; order Artiodactyla; family Bovidae; genus Bison; species Bison bison. The sequence continues at coordinate 6,512,596 of NW_011494960.1, forward strand.
AACAAATAGAAAAATATATGTATGAGTACTAACCTATCCAAACATATGCATCTATACTTATTCTGTATCATTTTATCATCATAATTTTAAAAGGTATTTATTTATAATGATACTTCCAAATTCCAATCCAACACCACTTTTGCTCTCTTTATTTGTTGTTTCTTTCTCCAAGAGTGAGAAACCTACTTCTCATTACCTAAATTTGTCAGTTCCATATTAGATTTTTTTCTTTAATTGCTTTTGGATTTTGAGTCATAATACAAAATTATTACTTTATGTCATGGTTGAAGAATAATTCACCCATGTTTTCTTCTATTATTTATAAGCTTTCACACTTTACATTTAGATTCCAAATCTGTTTGCAGTTTATTCTTTTCTGTGGTGGAAGAGATATGGACCTAATTTTGTATGGCTTGTGTTTATGAAGACTTTGATTTTTGCATATTAAATTCCTTTTTATTACTGGTCTTTTAAATTGAGTTAGTTTTATTATTGATTCTCTGGGATTTTCCAGATGTCCTATCTATTATTTGCATATGGAGATACTTATTTTTTATTGTTTATGCAGTTTTTATTTATATTTAAAAATTTATTGGAGTACAGTTGATTTAAAATGTTGTGCTAATTTCTACTGTACAGTAAAGTGAATTAGTTATACGTATACATATATCCATTCTTTTAAATAGTCTTTTCCCATAAAGATCATTACAGAGTATTGAGAAAAGTTTTCTGTGTTATACAGTAGGTCCTTATTAATTATTTATTTCCTATATAGTAGTGTGTACATGTTAATCTCAATCTTGCATATGGAGATAGTTCTAGTTATTCTTTACCCATTCTTATTCCCCTAATATTCTGTAATTTATTTCTCTTGCTTAATTGTATTAGCTAATTGTAGGCAGATTCTTTACCATCTGAACCACTAGGGGAAGCGCAACACTTCTAATATAGCATCAAATATGAGAAAAGAGCATGTGTATCATTACTTTGATCTTGTTTTAGTTGGAAATGCCTCTAGTGTTGTCCAATTAAATAAGAAACTGCCTGAATTTCTTATTATACATATAAAATATTATTATATATTATCATGTTAAGTATTTCTCATGTCAATTTTCTTGAGTATTTTGATCATAATGGGTGTTGAATTTTGTCAAAGACTTTGTTAAATATCTGTTAATATAGTCATATGACCTTTCCCCCACATTTATTAATATGGAGTATGATATTAATTGATTAGCTAACATTAAAACATCATCCTCTTCCAATACATCCCACTTGGTTATGGTGTATTATTTTCTTTTATGTGGTATTGGATTCTGTTTGCAAATATTTTATTTAGTGATTTTTGAATTGACATTTATGAGTTCATTTCTCTACAGTTTTCTTTCTTATACTGATTTTAAAAATCTAGTTTAGCTTTCTGTTTTATTATTTTATTCTTTATTGTCAGGCTTATTAGTTATTTTCAGTATCTTTTAAAGTACGTCTATTGCCTGTACAACAATAAGCTTTTTAATTTCTCTCTTTCCTTTCATTTTTCTCTCATATTTCAGTTGTATTATTTCAACTTTATCACAATACATAACCTTTGTGCCTGAGTCTTCCACCTTCATTCCTCCTTTGCTTCATTCTTATGTGTACATTTATATAATTTAAAATATTGACCATCTGTATTTTTGCTGAAGTTTTCTCAATTATCTTTTGATTGGTTGATGTTCTTTCATTAGTAGATTCCTTAGGAAGGGTTGGTGAATGCAGAATTCCTTAAGTACTTAATATGTTGAATGGTGTTTTTTCATTGCCTTGATCTTTGAAGGGACAGTTGTGCTGCATATGAAATCATTGGTTTATACTTTCTCTTACTGAGTTTTTAAAAACATGTTGTGCCATAGATTCTTTGCTGTGCATTTTGCTTTTTAAATGTCTGATGTCTTAGTTAATTATTTTGCTTTTTAAATTACTTAATCATTTGGTTGAAGTCCTTGATGGTTTTATCTTCATATTTGAAATCTGGTAGTGTCTTAGATTTGCTTAGGATATCTTAGAGTTGACTCTATAAAATATAACAGAGACTAGGTTTAAAAATTATGTATCTATTTATAACATGAACATAACCTTGATATCAATTTCAAATAAAAACAGCAAACAAAATAAACTTATAGACTAATATCATTTATGAATATAAGTGCAAATAATCACATAGAAGCAAATACATGTCAAATAAAGTAATATTTGCATAGAGCATAAGGATATTTTAGTATCAGGAAACAATCCTTTGTAGTTCACCACATTAAGAAATTTATAGAAGAAAATATTACCCAATAAATTTAGGAAACAAACCTCAATAGTCATTATGAAAAGAATATCATAGTATATTAATAATTTAAAACAAAATAATGGGTATAATTATTTTAGGGACAATCACATTTATGGTGACAATTTACTTGTATTCCCCTCAAAGTCAGGTAAAATAAAGAACATCTCTTTTATCCCTTACTGCTGCTGCTGCTGCTGCTAAGTAGCTTCAGTTGTGTCCGACTCTGTGTGACCCCAGAGACGGCAGCCCAACCAGACTCCGCCGTCCCTGGGATTCTCCAGGCAAGAACACTGGAGTGTGTTGCCATTTCCTTCTCCAATGCATGAAAGTGAAAAGTGAAAGTGACGTTGCTCACTTGTGTCTGACCCTCAGCGACCCCATGGACTGCAGCCTACCAGGCTCCTCTGTCCATGGGATTTTCCAGGCAAGAGTACTGGAGTGGGGTGCCATTGCCTTCTCCGTATCCTTTACTACTTAGCATTTTATAAGTATCCTTGTCAACATGATCAAATAGGAAAAAGAGAAAAGATTGTGCCAAAGAAATAAACTTTGTTTTTAATTTAGGAACAAACAAGAGTATCTGGATTCTAAAAATCAGCAGTTGCTTTGAAAAATTTCAAGAAGCTTCTTTCTAAAATTAGAACTATGTTTTTTTGCAGAAAATATAAATACTCCATGCATTCATTGAATAATAAAAAGGAAATGGTCAGTTTAAATACATTTTTGTGTGTTTATAATGCAAATGCAATAATAAATAAATATATGACAAATTCATTATTTATTGTGAAAAAGGGAAAATTACTATAGGCTGTATGAATTACATCATTAGGGGCTAAAGATACATTACAGGTTCTTAGTCTTATACATTATAGAACCAGTTGGCTAATAGTTATCACTTTAGGTGAATGAAAGAAAAGTCTGAAGAATAAAATATGGTATTTAGGTTATAGGACAGGCAGTAATTAAGTTTAGTTTCAATGGAATATTGCTTTGACTTGTTTAATCTGATAAGCAAAATATTTTGCTTAATTTCAATTTATCATTGCGTATCACAGCACTGTATCTGAGTGAACCAATATTCACAAGTTGAGTGAGATAGTTCTTTCCTTGTGCTTCATATTTCATAATTATTGTTCCTTTTAATAAAATAAGACTGAGCAAAAAGAGATTTATAAATATTTCTTGCCATTTTTTCTTTTTTATTCCAGATATGAGATTTAAAAAGAAAATCAAAGAAAACACTTAGGTTTTCTTTCATTATGGCAAATAAGATAGTTCAGCAACCATTTTGAGTATGAAACCAACAATTCAAAAATCAAGACCATCTGTCTGCTCTGTTAATACAAAATTAACTGCTGCAGGAAATGCCTTCCAACTGTAAAAGTCTAGAAAAATAGACAAAAATCTATACATTAATTCTTTTTAGACATTGGACAAAAGGCAGTATAGGACTATGATTCCTGGAATAGGGGAAACAAATGAAGTAAGTCCTGAGAGTGCCTGAACTTAATGCCTGGAGACAGTTTCTGTAATTCAGAAACCCATAATACATAGAGTATGGGTTAAAATCCTCAAAGGTTAGTGCCTTAGTATGAGGGCTTATGAGATCAAGAATAAAAGCTGTTGCATACCTAGTCGTAAAAAGAACCAAATGAAAATCTGAGAGGTGAAATGTATAACAACTGAAGTAAAAAGACACAGAGTAAGATGAACAGTAGCTTAGATATTGTAGAAGAGAAAAATTCGTGAATTTTAAATGTTAGAACAGGGCCTCAGTCAACTGTAGGATAGTATCAAGCAATCTAATTTGTATGTAATTGGAGTCGAAGAAGAGGAGAGAGGTTAAGTAGAAGTAAAATAAAATAAATAATACCTGAAATTTTCCAAATTTTATGAAAACAATAGACCCACAGATAAGAGAAACACAATGAGCAACAAGTAACATAAGCATAAATAAAGCAGCACGAAGGCACACTCCCCACACAAACTACTGAATTTACTGAAAAAGAGAAAATCCAAAAGGAAGACAGAGACAAAGAAGACTCATTATGCTGAAGGAACAAAGATAGGAATGACATGAAACCTTAGAAACCTGTCAAGCCAGCCAGAAGAGGGAGCATCTCTAAAGCAATGAAAGAAAAAAAACCTAAAAAAAAAAAAAAAAAAAAAAAAAAAAGAAAAAAACCTACTATCAACCTAGAATTCCGTATTCAGCTACAATATCTTAAATAAAGAAGGTGAAGTAAAGATTTTTTTCAGTCAAAAGCATAAATCCCATTTTCATTAGGCCACAATTATATTTGAAAAATTTAACACTTCCTTGTCAGTTATTAATCAAAAATGTAAAAATAAATCAGGAGAATATAGAAGACCGAAACAATGCTGTCCACTAACTTGAGCTAACTGACAATTATAGTAATAGTAATACTGCACCAATTCCTGTAAATAAAACTTCTTTAAAAGTGGTGGGGTGATATGAGAGAATAGCATTACCAATAGTATATTACCATGTTAAAATAGATGACCAATGCAAATTTGATGCATGAAGTAGAGCACCCAAAGCTGGTGCTCTGGGATGACCCAGAGGGATGGGATGGGGAGGGAGGTGGGAGGGGAGTTCAGAATGGTGGGACACATGTACACCCATGGCTGATTCATGTCAATGTATGGCAAAAACCACCACAATACTATAAAGTAATTACCCTCTAATTAAAATAAATTAATTTTAAAAAGATAAACTGAACTTGGTGGTATAAGCGTTTGAAGGGCAGGTTTTTTTTTTTTTTAAGGTTAAAATCAGATAGGTCAATTGTTTTCTCACTTTTAGAGAAAAATTGGAAATTCCTCAAGTAAGATGTAAGACTTAGGTGCTTATTCACTTGCAAGTCATGGCTGACGTCACTAGAGGGCGCACTCCTACCATAGCCCATACAAAGTTCTGAAACTAGACTCTGGTCACATTTTTTAAAATTAAAAAAAAAAAGTCAGAGGGATGGTATGGGGAAGGAGGAGGGAGGAGGGTTCAGGATGGGGAACTCGTGTATACTTGTGGCGGATTCATGTTGATATATGGCAAAACCAATACAATATTGTAAAGTTAAAAAAAATAAATAAAAAATAAAAGGCCTTAAAAAAAAAGTCAAATGTATTTTCATCCATTTTTAAACACCAACTTGGTAAAAAAAAAAAGTGACTTCCCCAAAGTAATATTAAGCATACTTTATTCAAATACTTTGGCCACCTCATACGAAGAGTTGACTCATTGGAAAAGACCCTGATGCTGGGAGGGATTGAGGGCAGGAGGAGAAGGGGATGACAGAAGATGAGATGGCTGGATGGCATCACCGATTCGATGGACGTGAGTCTGAGTGAACTCCGGGAGTTGGTGATGGACAGGGAGGCCTGGCATGCTGCGATTCATGGGGTCACAAAGAGTCAGACACGACTGAGTCACCGAGCTGAGCTGAACTGAAACAGGACCTTGTTCTTAATTACTGTTTTCAACACTGGTTGAACATTCAGATTAACCACTTTTTCTCTTCTGCTTTATTTTTTTTCTCACTTTTAAGGCTAGAGAACCTCAAAATGAACTTGAAAACGAAATTTCCTCTTAAGAGTTGAAGTTGCATAAAAAGTATATACTAACCTACATAGTTCTTTCTAAAGGAGGCTTTCAAGTTTTGGACTCAGACTTAAGTTCACTTATTGGCTCTGAAGTTGTTTAACTGTGAATAGAGGATAAAGTCCCTGGTTTGGAAAGATCCTCTGGAGGAGGTGATGGCAACCCACTCCAGTATTCTTGTCTGGAGAATCCAATGCATAGAGGAGCCTGGTGGGCTACAGTCCACAGGGTCGCAAAATACACACACACACACACACACACACACACACACACACAGGATAAAGTAAAATTTGTTGCTTGCTGTTTTTATGAGGTAGGTTTCTTAATTTAAAGTGATGAGATATATTTTATGTTTCTCGATTACCAGTTAAACAAGAAATTAAATTTTTTATGTAACCCTTCATTTTTGCATGATGTGTCATTGGTCTTGATGAGAAAAGAGATGCCACGTTTACTTTAATCCAACTTTCAGGTCTCTGTTCTGACCCAGGAGGCTTATTAACTGAGTTCTGCTGCTGTTTGTGCGGTGGGATGCTGAGGTGCCTGTAGCACTGAGGTGTTTTATGTTTGTCAAACAGAATTTGTAACTAACTGCTTTTTCCCATCCCCAGGGCAACTCCACCCAAGATAGCTAATTAAACGTCTCTAGGGGTTTCTCTGGAGAAGGCAATGGCACCCCACTCCAGTACTATGCCTGGAAAGTCATAAGGGGGGAGGAGCATGGTGGGCTGAAGTCCATGGGGTCGCTAAGAGTCGGACACGACTGAATGACTTCACTTTTGCTTTCACTTTCATGCATTGGAGAAGGAAATGGCAACCCACTCCAGTGTTCTTGCCTGGAGAATCCCAGAGACGGGGGAGTCTGGTGGGCTACCGTCTATGGGGTCGCACAGAGTCGGACACGACTGAAGCGACTTAGCAGCAGCAGCAGCAGCAGCAGCAGCAGCAGCAGCAGCAGCAAGGGTTTCTCTTAGGATTATCTTTAGGGTTTATATTGTTCCTATCACATGAAAAATTCTATCTATTTACTCTTTTTTTTTTTTTTTCTGAGTAGATTTTACAAGACCTACAAACTGTGGATCATCCTATACTTTCCAGGGCGCCAGCTTTATAAATTCCAGATCCAATTATCTTTCTCTAACTCCTTTTCCTGAACTACTGCAGTACTTATTGTATGCTGAATTATAAACTCATTTTAAATTTCAGTTTCTAGTCATGGAATGGCATGAGTGCTCTGTCGTGTCCTGCTCTAACCCCATGGACTGTAGTCCGCCAGTCTCCTTTGTCCATGGGATTTCTCAGGCAAAAATACTGGAGTGGGTTGCCATTTCCTTTTCCAGGGATCTTCCAGATCCAGGGATTGAACCCGTGCCTCTTGCATCTACTGCATTGGCAGGCATAGTCTTTACCATTGGTGTCACCTGGGAAGCCCTTTCTAGTCATATATTGATAGTTTATCTACATGCTCATGTATAAATGTATTTTCTTCTTGTAAGATCATAGATGCATTTAGAATAGACAACAATGTTATAATTTTGGAGTTACACTGAATATGTTTTTCTTGATTTGAATGGAATTACCTATTCATGCATATTTTGATATTCAAACTTACATCTCTGCTGTTAGAGCAGACAGCAAGAAAAATCACTGAACACACACATCTAGGCTCAGAAAATATCTGGTACACATAAATCAGTTCTCCTTCCTTTTGCCAGCTATTTAACAAGTAGAGTTGATTTTGGAATAGAATATCATCATATTTCATGGGCTATACTTACTCATGTATATTCAAAAGCAAAAATTCAAACATCAAAACAAAACATCTTGAGCACTCTGGGATTGAGGGGCCCTCCTTGGACCCTGGCAACATTATCACAAAAAAGGACTAATAGAGCAGACCTCATCTCCTTGCAAATACGTATATGCGCCATCCCATTTGTGTCTCCTCACTCATACTCAATTGTTGTGGAAAATGCCAGGATATGGTAGCATGCATTCTTCTACCATCTCATATGGTCTGTTTAATTAATATCCAAGAAGTCAACAGGGAGATCTAGTCATAAGGAAATTTATTCTTGGTATACCCATGTCAATTTTACCAAAGTAGAATTCTGTGCAAGCTCAGGTCGTGATGCAGTGCACATTTCATGGCTCCCTTACTTTGCAGTGGAAGTGCCCTCTCAAGTTAGAGTTCACAGACCATTGTTTATCAAAGTAAAAGGCAGAGAGTGAATATGGGAAAGCCACTTACTTCCTTGAACTTCAGTTTTCCCACAGTTACATGGGAATAATAAGGCTTACCTCATATAATTGTTGTCAAGGTCAAATTATATGGTTTGCATGCAGGTTACTTGTAACCTGTAAAAAGCTATGTGGGTATCAACTCAGGGATTAGAAGCAGTAACACACATGTAGATGGATGCCACAGTGAGAGTTTTTATGTGGACAGTTTACTTATCTTAGATTGTTTTCTGCCTGTTATCATCCTTATTGAGTGTTTTAATTGATTTCCATTGTTATTCAAGGAGGAAACATGAAAAATCATGTTCAAAAATAGGTTACAATGTAGAACTTTCCAAGGTTCCCACTCCATATCTAGAAGTCATCAACTCTTTGTATGAATTCTTCATTCTCTTTCTATCTTAAAGCTCCCCAATTATCTGGTGTCTCATCTGATACCCTAAATTTTAGCATTTCCCGTATGTCTGTGATGCATGGAGTCAGTGAGGCTTCACGACCTTGCGACCTCCCAGCCTCCGTAAGGCTGCCTTCATTTCTTTGTTGCGGAGTGTGTAGATGATAGGATTAAGCAAGGGAGTGATGGCTGTGTAGAAGACAGCTACCACTCCATCCAGGGGTTCCTGAGAGCCAGGGCGCAGGTAAATGAAGGTGCAGGGCACATAGTAGACAATGACGACTGTGAGGTGGGCGGCACAGGTGGCGAAGGCGTTGTGGCGCCCGTCGGCGGACCGGATTCGCAGGATAGCAGCCACTATGTAGCCATAGGAAGTGAGGATAAGCACAAAACAGGTGAGGGCCAGGAATCCAATGTCCACAAGGGTGATCAGCTCGTTGATGGTGGTGTCAGCACAGGCTAGACGCAGCATGGCAGGAATGTCACAGAAGAAGTAGTCTACCTGGTTTGGACCACAGAAAGGCAGCCGGAATATGAAGCTTGTTTGGAAAAGTGAGTGGAGGGTGCCTCCCAGCCAGGTGCCAATGGCTAGATAGTTACAGACACTGCGGGTCATGATGGTGGCATAATGTAAAGGCTTACAAATGGCTAGGAAGCGATCATAAGCCATGAGTGTGTACAGGAAGCATTCAGTGCAGCCCAGGAAATGGAATGAAAAAAGCTGGATGACACAGCCTCCAAAGGAGATAATCCTACTGTCCAAGAGAAAGCCAGCTAACATCTTGGGGACAATGGCAGAGGAAATGGTCATGTCCAAGAGGGAGAGGTGACATAGGAACCAGTACATGGGGTGGTGGAGCTGGGTGTCCACCAAGACCGTGAGGATGATAAGCCCATTCCCAGAGACGGTGAGGGTGTAGATGACAAGGAAGGTTAGGAAGAGCAGTGTCCCCAGCTGTGGTGGGTGGTGCAGCCCCACTAAGATGAAGTGAGACACGGAAGTGTGATTTCCACGTTGCATCTTCTTGCTGTTCACATCTGCCAAAAGAAGCAGCAGAAGGGAAAAAGCGATGCTGTAAATTCTGTAGGCACGGGATATATATTCTATGTCACTGCCAAATATGGACTGAAAAGGATCTTCAAAAGAGAGGTCTTCTCTAGCTCTTGTTCATAATCGTTCTTTCTCTTCAACCCCTGATTCTGAGATTCTGCTTGAATCTCAGAGCAGATTCAAGCAGAAAAGAGCAGCTTTTCTCTCCAGGGTTAAAACCCGTGTAACAGATTATGTGTATATAGTTCCGGAGAGTGAAGGAAAGACCATACACAGAGATAGTCATGTCAGAAAGAAGAACAATTATATAATGCCTAAACCAGCCTAAGAAGAAATGACTGTTCTATTGTTTTCCTTCAGTTTGATCTCTGATCTGCATACTAGAGAGTTAGGTTACAGCTTATTTATTTACTGAGAGTTGGAATTATATTTCTTAATGTAAGTTTGCCAAATAAAAAATGTGTGTATTTTTAAAAATGCACTCTCTGGTTTATACATCAAACATAAAATATTCAGAATCTTTGAAATTATGGGAGGAATATCTATTTTTATAAATTCTATTTCAAACATACACAAGCCCTTTAAAATCATTCAGGTTAGTGAAGCAACACAAAATCCAAAATTACAACAAGATACCTGTTGTAATCTATTCTCTCTGCTTCTGCCTGCGTGCCATCCATCTTTCCATCCATCTATCCATCCACCCATCCAGCATGCATCTGTCTGTTCATATGCCCATTCAGTAATATACTGTATCTTAAGACCATGGATGCTGAAGTCAGACGTTGTTTAAACATCCTAGCTCTTCCACTTTGACTCATTGGAAATCTTGGAAATCCTATGGACAGAGGAACCTGGTGAGCTACAGTGCATGGGGTCACACAGAGTCAGACATGACTGAACGACTGAACAACAATCTTGGAAAAGCCATTTCACCTGTCTTTGCCTATTTCTAGAAATGGGAACAACTGTAGTGTCTACTTTATGGGGCGTTTGTAAGGATTAAATAAATTTACATAATTCACACTAACCCTCAATGACTTTAGCTATTATGTGTCAGGGTTCTGTATTAGAAAAATTCAGGCATTGTATCTGTGCCTCAGGTCTGAAGTGAACCTGTAACTTCCAGTGAGTTGTCACATAGTAGATTTGAGTTCTCAGAATTTGCAGCATCATCACAAAGAGGCTTTTCTCCCAGGACTACTGGTGACAGGCATCAACCACAGTGAAAGGAAGAAATCAGGAAGGTGGCTAAGAGGGTGCTAGAGCTCTTTCAGACACCGAGGGGTTATGGGAGGTATATCCTTCTTAAGTGTCCCTTTTCCCCACTGATGTTAGCTCTAATAGTCTTTTTACCAACTGGAAGCAAGTATCCAAAATAGTGTGTTACCTTTTTGAGAATTCAGGGGTCACCCAGAATCACTCAGAAGGCTTTGAAAAGTGTGGAATGAAATTTGGCTTCCAGCTGGACAGCTAGCAGGCAAAAGGACCAAGATGGCAGCTGTGGCTGACCTCTTCATCTTCTTCTACACCATGAATCACTGTGTATCCATAACCTTTATTCCTTTCAGTCTTCATCAGTGCCACAGAGACGACTCATCAGTGAAGACAGGTGTTTTGGGGACTGAGCAATTTCTTGGATCATGAGATTTTCCTTGTTAAACCTAAGAGAGTCCAGGGCAAACCAAGACAGGTGTGTACCTTAAGTAAGAGTCTAAACCACATAGACTCAGACAGCAAAGAATCTGCCCACAATTCAGGAGACCCGGGTTTGATCCCTGGGTTGGGAAGATCCTCTGGGGAAGGAAGGAAATGGCAACCCACTCCAGTATTCTTGCCTGGAGAGTTCCATGGACAGAGGAGCCTGGTAGTCTACAGCCCATGGGGTCGCAAAGAGTAGAACACGACTAAATGACTTTCACTTTCTTTCAAACCACATAGAAACTAAATAATCTCTCCACATGTAGCTACAGAATCTATTTTGAAGCAACTTCAGAGGAAATTCTTAGAGGTTTCCTGGGCATTTCCTTGATTACCAACCTTTACTGGCATCATGGTGCTCAGGCGAAAATTCAAACACACTGGCATGCCCTATGGGAACAGAGACACTCGTAACCTGATATCCACATACTTCCTTAGCCTCCTCTCTTTGTGCTCTATCCCACAAATCTGTGCTGTAGTCAAACATTCCACACACCCCCCGCCCCCGCTTTCCCTATACATTAGTCCCTTTAATATGTACTGGCCCTGTTCCACTGATGCTTGAAAAATTTCTGCTAATCTTTCAAGATCTCATTCATGTGTGATGTACTAAGTAAAGACTTGCCTCCTTTTTCCCCAAAAGGCCTTTCATTCTTTGTAGCCACCACAGTACTTCATTCACATTTCTATCATAGGTTTACTAAGCAAGTTGCAATTTGCCCTCTGTGTGCCTGATCTACCCCATCAGGCTGTGAATTCCTACGGGGACTTTGTCTCATTTTTCTTTTGATCCCAAATTTATAGCATATCTTGCACAGAAAGATTTTTATGTTTTACTGAATAGAAGGATTCCCCTCTGTCTTGTCTGGATTCCCTATTATCTAGACCCTTAATCTAGGATAACAATCAGTTATGTCTTATAATCTAGGACCTCAAATCATAAGAATTCCAATACTGAGACTGTCACTACTTACTATATTGTTTTGAGCAAATTTCTTAATATGCCTAGTGTTGGCTTCTCATTTGTAAGAGAGAGAGAGAAGGGGAGGGAGAGAGAGAGAGACAGAGAGAGAGGGACAGAGAGAGAGAGAGAGAGAGAGAGAAAGGAGGCGTTTGTGCTGATTCTTACCTAAAAAGAAATAGCTATCTTTTCTATATCAGTAAGGGTTCACACTGTAAGTTTTGTTTTGTTCCTACATACATAAAATCAATTTTCCTCCTAGCCTTAGATCTCTTTTGTACTATAAATTTTTCTCTTGTCTCCCGGTTGCCTTGGCATCTCACTCCTCATTCATTATTATAATTTATTGTTCTCTCTGCACAATAGTGTATGCCACATGAAAGAATAGTGAAATATCCTACTAGTCTCTGCATGAATCAAACACACACCATCTCTACCAGCTGTTGCTTACCATAGCTCAGATCCTCCTCCCAACCCCAGATTCCCCATAATGTACACGCATGCGTGTGTGCTTAGGCTTCCCTTATGGCTTAGCTGGTAAAGAATCCTCCTGCAATATGGGAGACCTGGGTTTGATCCCTGGGTTGGGAAGATCCCCTGGAGAAGGGAAAGGTTACCCACTCCAGTATTCTGGCCTGGAGAATTCCATGGACTATAGAGTTCATAGGGTCGCAAAGAGTCGGACACGACCGAGTGGCTTTCACTTTCACTGCACAATAATCATCGTTTTCCCCCTGGAAAGAGAGAATACCCTATTGATGGTTTTCCTATTTATAGCTAAAACTGCTCCAGTCCTGTGGTGTATACACTTTAGTCAGTACCACATTATATTATCAGCATATGATATATTCATCCGTGTAATGGGAAAGGAAGCAGTTTCTACAAGCAGTCTTGGGGAAAAGGACATGAGTACCCATATACTAGCTTTATCTGGCCATTTGTACTCTGTATGAACTGGACTAGGCTTGAAATAGATCTTGAAGCTTACCAGGGTCCAAAACTGAGAGGTAAGTTGACCTTCAATGAGCAGAGTATGAGGCCCCTCCATCCCTTGTAAAGCCTAATGCTGGGAAGAGATCTCAGGTGTCTGCACTGTTTCCAAAGTCTCTAACATACTTCTAATAAACGCAAGTCTCCCAGTGAGTTCTGTTACTAGCCCTCATCTCCCTCTCCGAGTCTTCTCTGCTGATGGCCACTACCTGGATGTGACTCTGCCCCGAGGATACTGTGTATTGCTTGCCGCAGCTTTTTCATGCTCTTTGCTGTTCTTTGTAGAGGCTCCTTTCTGAGCTCAGCAGGTTCCCTGGTCCCCTCCTATGACATGCCCTTTCTTGGCTTTGTCACTGAGCTCTTTTGGTGCACCTTTCTTGGCTCACCATCTTCTTTATAGCTTTTTTGAAGACATTGGCAGCAATCTCCCTAGGAGACTCCTCTGGAGTCTCCCTTTCTGGCAAGTAGGCTGTTCCTTCCTATAGTCCCCATGGGGTGGAGGAAGGGGGCTGATGTCACTTCTGCTTCACCCTCCAGAGGCTATTAACTTGCCCAGAAATAAGCTTCAGTGTCTTCGTTAGCAGTGAAACATGAACTATGGCTACTCAGGAAGTTTACTTACTTGCTTGTAGTATTCCTGTAGCATAGAATCCTCCTAAGAGCATGTGGATATATGTATAACTGATTCACTTTGCTGTATACTTGAAATGAATACAATATTGTAAATCAACTATACTCCAATAAAAAATTAAAAAAAAACCCAAAAAAGTGTAAAAAAAGGTGAGTGGCCAAGATGGTGGAATAGGAAGACCCAGAGCTTATCTCCTCCCATTGGCATACCAAAATTACCTCTATCTACAGAGCTATTATTGATCAGAGTGACCTGACAACTAGAAGAAGAGATTTTCTACAACTAAAGATGTAAAAAAGGAACCATAATGAAATGTGTAGGAGGGGTGTAGACCCATACCCCCAGATAAGCAACACATAAAAAGGAGCATAATCAAAATGGCAGAAGTTCTCCCCAAGAAGCTACAACTTCAAGCTCCACATCAAGCTCTGCAGACCAGGGGTCTTGGCACCAGGAAGATGAGCTGCCAGAACATCTGGCTTTGAAGGCCAGTGGGACTTGCTTTCCGGAGAGCTAGAGCGATGTAGGAAATGGAGAGTCCACTCTTAAAGGGCACACACAAAATCTCACATGCTCCAAGACTCAGGGCAGAAGCAAAAACTTGAACGGAACCTGGGTCAGGTCCAAATGCTGATCTTGGAGAGCCTCCCGGAGAGGTGGGAGGCAAGTGGGACTCACCCAGCTACCGAGGACTTGCTGGTGGCAGCCATTTGGGGGAGCTCACTCTACCCTGAGGACACCGATGCTGGCGAGTGTCCTTTTGTAGTCCTTCCTCTATTTTATTAGTGGCTGGGACTTGACCCATCTCATCAGCCAGTTGATACCACTTCTGGCCAACCATCCAGTTTCACGGGGATGCAGGTCCACCACCTGCAAGTCCTCAGTAGACCCCTCTGAGCCCCCAAGCTGCCCTAGGACTTGGTTCTGTTCAACAGAATACAAGGGACCCAGCCTTGCCAACCCCCTGGCTTACACAGTTCCCGCCCCCTAGAAACCCAGTCAGCCACCTTAGGATCCAACTCCATCTGCCAGTGCTGTACACTTTAAACTTACCCAGTCCTATATGCAATCATATCTCAATAAAACTTGAAGGAGAAATTAATAATAAAATGACTTATTTAAAAAATGCATACCAACAATGATTTAAAGTAAATAAAGCATACTAAAAAAGATATTTAACAATTATTTATTGATCTATTCATTGCCCAGTGTTATTTCAGAACTACAAATTCCTCTGTTATCATAATTAGAGGATTCCATATAATGCATTTACATAGCCTTATGTGGGATTTTTACCCACTAAGTAAGCAGTATGTCCTTTTGTATTTGGAAAAGTCCATGTTCTCTACAGAAGTTGCTTTTTTTCAAGGGTAAAATGGGGGTGTGCTCTAGGTCACTTCTCTAAAGGGCTGTCCAAGCTCTAAATATGTTTGATTTTTAAGGGACTGCCAAGTTTTTCAAATTCCATCTGGCTTAGTCTCTTCTTTGCATACTAGATGATCTAGACAGTGCTGCCTGAAATAGTGTTGCCTGTAGTAGTGTAGTGTCCTCAGTTCAGTTCAGTTCAGTCTCTCAGTCATGTCCTACTTTTTGTGACCCCATGGACTGCAGCACACCAGGCTTGCCTGTCCATCACCAGCTCCTGGAGCTTACTCAAACTCATGTCCATTGAGTCAGTGATGCCATCCAATCATCTCATCCCTTTTCATCCCCTTCTTCTCCCACCTTCAATCTTTCCCAGCATCAGGGTCTGTTCTAGTTCTTTGCATCAGGTGGCCAAAGTATTGGAGTTTCAGCTTCAGCATCAGTCCTTTCAGTGAATATTTAGGACCGATTTCCCTTAGGATGGACTGGTTGGATCTCCTTGCAGTGCAAGGGACTCTCAAGAGTCTTTTCCAACACCACAGTTCAAAAGCATCAATTCTTTGACACTCAGCTTTCTTTATAGTCCAACTCTCACATCCATACATGACTACTGGGAAAACCATAGCTTTGACTAAATGGACCTTTGTTGAAAAGTAATGTCTCTGCCTTTTTTTTTTGAAAGTTTATTTATTATTATTTTTTAATTCTATTTTATTTTTTAACTTTACAATATTGTATTGGTTTTGCCATATATCAACATGTCTCTGCTTTTTAATATGCTGTCTAGGTTGGTCATAGCTCTTCTTCCAAGGAGCAAGCGTCTTTTAATTTCATGGCTGCAGTCACCATCTGCAGTGATTTTGGAGCCCCCCAAAATAAAGTCTTTCCCTGTTTCCATTATTTCCCCATCTGTTTGCCATGAAATGATGGGACCAGATGCCATGATGTTAGTTTTCTGAATGTTGAGTTTTAAGCCAACTTTTTCACTCTCCTCTTTCACTTTCATCAAGAGGCTCTTTAGTTCCTCTTCACTTTCTGCCATAAGGATGGTGTCATCTGCATATCTGAAGTTATTGATATTTCTCCTGGCAATCTTGATTCCAGCTTGTGCTTCTTCCAGCCCAGCGTTTCTCATGATGTACTCTGCATATAAGTTAAATAAGCAGGGTGACAATATACAGCCTTGACATACTCCTTTTCCTATTTGGAACCAGTCTGTTGTTCCATGTCCAGTTCTAACTGTTGCTTCCTGACCTGCATACAGATTTTTCAGGAGATAGGTAAGGTGGTTTGGTATTCCCATTTCTTGAAGAATTTTCCACAGTTTGTTGTGACCCACATAGTAAAAAGCTTTAGTGTAGTCAATAAAGCAGAAGTAGATTTTTTTCTGGTACTCTCTTGCTTTTTTGATGATCCAGCGGATGTTGGCAATTTGATCTCTGGTTCTTCTGCCTTTTCTAAATCCAGCTTGAGCATCTGGAAATTCACAGTTCACATACTGTTGAAGCCTGGCTTGGAGAATTTTGAGCATTACTTTGCTAGCATGTGAGATGAGTGCAATTGGATGGTAGTTTGAACATTCATTGACATTGCTTTTCTTTGGGATTGGAATGAGAACTGACCTTTTGCAGTCCTATGGCCACTGCTGAGTTTTCCAAATTTGCTGGCATATTGAGTGCATCACTTTCACAGCATCATCTTTTAAGATTTATAAATAGCTCAACTGGAATTCCATCAACTCCACTAGCTTTGTTCATAGTGATGTTTCCCACGGCCCACTTGACTTCACATTCCAGAA
The DNA here is from genome assembly GCF_000754665.1 of Bison bison bison. NCBI lineage: Eukaryota > Metazoa > Chordata > Mammalia > Artiodactyla > Bovidae > Bison > Bison bison. The sequence continues at coordinate 6,529,667 of NW_011494960.1, forward strand.
TGTCTGTCTCTGGGTGAGTGGTCGCACCATTGCGGTTATCTGGGTCATGAAGATCTTTTTTGTTTAGTTCTTCTGTGTGCTTTTGCCACCTCTATTTCAATCTGAGTTAAATTCAAAGGGCATTTTTACAATAATTAGTACGTGACATCCATGTATTCATAGCATCTTTGGCTTTAAAGTTCATTCAAATTCCAACCCTAGTACCTCTATAGGATAACTGGATATGGCAGCATTAGCTTCAATTGACAGATGATGAAATTAAAACACAGAGAGATGGAAGGAGTCCTTCCTGACTCCTGATCAAGTACACTCTCTTAGGAGGATTCTATGCTATAGGGCATTACAGAGTATTGAGAAGAGTTCCCTGTGCTATACAGTAGGTGCTTTTTAATTATCCATTTTTAATATGGTAGAGTGTATTTGTCTCTTCATTAACTAGTAATGATTTAATCATTTTTAAGGCCATTTGGGTTATCAACTGTGAATTGCAGATCCATGTTCCTTGCTCAGTTTTCAAATTTGAGAGGTGGCTTTCCATTTTTATTGATTTGCAGGCATAATTTATTTTGAATTTAAGTTCTTTGTCAATTATCTGTATTACAAATACTATTTCCTACCCTGCAGCTTGTCTTTCACTCTCGTAATGAGACTTTGTAATAAAAGAAATAAATTTAAGAATGAGAGATAGTAATGAAATTTCACAATATCATCCAAAAGTCAAACAATTAAAAGATATTCAGCTTCAGTTTTCATCAGAAAGAGAAAAATTATACCACAATAAAATATCACTTCACAATCATTAACAGGGCCAAAGTGAAAAAGACTGATGACGTCAAATGATGGTCATATGTGAAACAACTGGAAATTCCATGCACTGACACTGGGAGGATAAACTGGCAAAACTCTGTGGCAGAATCTACTAAAATGATGATAAAAATTCCCTGTGACTCAGCATTCCACTCCTAGGTATATATCTGATAGAAATACATGTATATTTTAGCCTCCAATTAAAATAAATAAATTTAAATAAAAAAAGAAATATGTGTATATGTTTATACATTTCCAAATGTGTATCTGAAAGGAAGAGATATTATATATAACCTACAGTATATAACATATAATATATAATATTATATGTAATACACCATGGGGGCTTCTCTGGTGGATCAGCAGTAAAGAATCTGCCTGCAATGCAGGAAACCACCTACCAAGCAGGAGATCTTCCCTGGGATAGGAAGATCCCTGGAGAAGGCAATGGCAATCCACTCCAGTGTTTTTACCTGGGAAATCCCATGGACAGAGGAACCTGGTGAACTACAGCCCATGGGATTGTGAGAGTCCGACATGACTTAGTGACTATACTACCACCACGATACATTATATATAGTTTTGCCAAAGAAAATTTCATATATACATACACACAGAACGTATATTCTAATAGTTTAGCACTGTTTTAAATAAGCAAAATTGGAAACTATTCAAATGCCTTTCTACGGTTGAATTAAAATGTAGTGTATTCACACAACATATATTAATATATCAAAGAGAATCTATGCTCTGCAGCTTCATGTATAAACAGCTTATGCACTTTTGATTTGTGTCCATTTGTTTATGTATGATTAGGTTCAAAATATTGAAATGTGTATATTACAATATGTGAAGTAGATGATCAGTCCAAGTTTGATGCATGAAACAAGGCACTCAAAGCAGGTGCACTGGGATGACCAAGAAGGATGGAATGGGGAGGGAGGTGGGGGGGTTTAGGATGCGGGGGACACATGTATACCCTTGGCTGATTCATGCCAATGTATGGCAAAAACCACTACAATATTGTAATTAGCCTACAATTAAAATAATTTAATTAAAAAAGCAAACTTTATTAAATATTTAAATCAGTAGCTCTCAACTGTGATTTGAAAATGTCTGTAGAAATTGTTGATTGTCTCTGGTACTTGTGTCTGTGTCTGGTGGTCATGAATGCTGTTAAATATCTCCGAATGCACCAGATAGCTCCCCATAAGCCATGTCTTGCTCACAATGTCCATAGTGCTGAGGTTGAGAAAACTTGATCTGGATCTAAAAGTAAGCAAAGATGTGTAAGACCACAATAATAGAAACTGCAAAACATTTTTGAGAGATATATAAAAGTTGCTGAAGAAATGATGGATTATAAATTGCTCAGGGCTTGGTGTTCGCTGGTGGCTCAGACGGTAAAGAATCTACCTGCAATGCAGGAGACCCAGGTTTGATCCCTGGGTCAGAATGATCCCCCAGAGATAGGAATGGCAACCCACTCCAGTATTCTTGCCTGGAGAATCCTATGGATAGAGGAGCCTGGAGGGTCCATCATGTCACAAAGAGTTGGACACGACTGAGTGACTAATACTTTTACTTTCACAGCTTGAAAGACAAGATTTTAAAAATTGTTTCTCCTCAAGGGCTCCCCATATGGCTCAGTGTTAAAGAATCTGCCTGCCAATGCAGGAGACACCAGAGATGTCTCCATCCCTGGGGTTTGATCCCTGGGTGGGGAAGATCTCATGGAGGAGGAAATGGCAACCCACTCCAGTATTCTTGCCTGGAAAATCCAATGGACAGAGGAGCCTGATGGGCTACAGTCCATGCAAAGAGTTGGGCACAGTTGAGCCACTGAGCACACACATTCTTCTCAAATTGTTAATAGATTCAATGCAGTTCTAAATATAACTGCACTAAATAAATTGTTAATAGATTCAATGCGGTTCTAAATATAACTGCACTAAATAAATCTCAGCACTTTATTCTATAGACATGTGGACCCTATAGTGTATATTCAAGTGGAGAGAGATTCCAAAATGGCCAAGATAATCCAGAGAAGTTAAAATTAATAGATTCACAATACCAGATATCAAAACTCACCATGCGGACTTCCCTGGGGGTTGAGTGGGTTAAGACCTTGGACTTGCATTGCAGGGGACCAGAGTTTGAACCCTGGTTGGGGAACTAAGATCCCACATGTGATTTAGCATAGCCAAAAATAAATAAATAAGTACATTAAAATATTTTTAAAAAGTCACTATGAAGGTTTCCTCTAGATTCTCAAGTTTTATTTATGTATTATCTTAGTGCTTTTGAGTTTTCCCCCTTTATTTAAATCTTTATTTCATCTGGGATTAGTTTTATTTTAGATATGGTATAAAGATGCCATTATTTTATAATAATTAAGAATTATAGCAGTAATTATCTCATTAATTGAAGTGGTATTTAGAAAATTGGTTTAAGTTCCCAATTGTTTTGTTTTCTATAATATAGTATGATTATGAAGCTCTTTAACTTTATAACATATGATCAAAGAGAATGAGATGCAAAATTTGTATTTTAAAATGCTATCAATTTAGTTCAGAGCATTATTTTTCATGGTTGGCTTGTTTGCTTATTTTCTTTAAAATGTCTTTACCTAAACAAATGAAGTAATGACTACCACAGATATCTAAAAACAGCTGTAAAACAGTTTGGGAATTTAGACAACTAAATTTAAATCACCTTAAAATATGCTGAAAGAAAGAGTGAGATATGAGATGGAGCACAGAAATAAGAGATGATAATTGTCGGTTCTGGGCAATTTTAAGTTGAAAATAAACCATTGTGAGTTTATCTGCATCATTGATGAGGGAATAGGGTAACAGTCCTTCTTTCCCCTTGGGTAAAACTGCTAGCTCCAGAAAGACATGAACTCTTCTCAGGAGTGTTCAAATAACAGACATACAAGGAGATACACGTATGATTTTTAAAAACTTTTAATTAGATTCTTTTTGTTGTTTTTCTGATCATTCAGGAAACCCAAGGGTAATCCAATTCCTTGTGAAAGTAAATCAAATTAAGCTCCTGCCTGTCTAGCTATGTTAGTTTCCATTCTTTGCCCTTCAACTAGTTGGGTCCTATAACAGAAATGAACCGTTCTTTCTCCACAGGCAATCACAGGTATGCCAGCTCCTTGAGTATTAACTTGCAAACAAGTACCTTGATGTAGCATGTAGAAAGTTAAATATTTTGGCAGGCTTGAGGGTAAACACAAATGAGTTTTATATTGTAATGAATCACATAGTGCAGGTGAGTTCTTACAAACGTAGCTTTCTCTCATTTCCACTTGCTTTCCTTCTTAAGCTTCCATTCAGAGATAAGATATTGTTAGATTTCCTTCTCAATGTGGCTATCAAGTCCTGTCTGCCTGTCTTTTACTCTGTCTCTGTTTCTAATTTATTCTTTCTCTCTGTTTGTATGTATGTATATATACAAATTTCACACATATACACACACATATATATATACACACAACATATGCATATCTGTATATACAGTTAGTAATAAGGACCTATGATTAGTTACTAAGTTGCTATGGCATAAAAGACAAGTCAAACACTGATAACTTTCATTGATACTTCTGCCTTAGGTCTCAGGCTACCTTGCAATTCACCTGATGAAAATTTTCATACTTTAATCTAAACGTGATTTTTCCTTATGATGGGACCCCATTGGTGCTGTAGAAATTTTCGAGATACATTTGTTCTGTGTTTTGAATTTTGATATCCACATAGGTTGTTAGGGTAAGTGTCTCTGTTATTTACTCTTTCATTTGAAATACAGCTTTAATGTAGCTTAAGGCACATTGTGTGGAGATAGGATCTGTTGTGTATGGGTTTTGCTAAGAGCAGAGAACCTCATTTCTCTCATGTTGATGAGTCTTCACTTGAAATATACTATCAGTCTTGACCTTGACAATATTTTGGATTAAACTAAAACCATCATTTCTGCCTTACTTTCCATAGTACACAATTCCAATGTTTCTTGATGTTATGCTAACATAGGTCCTTTTCTCTTACAATGGTTCTGTATTTCTTGTCACAAGTAGTAGGTTTTATGTAAGAATCTGATACTTGATGGAATTGTCTTCCCTTATGAGGGCATCACCTGGATTTATGAATATGAGGAGTAGAAGGTGGGGGGCAGGAATATCATCTCTAACAAAGCCAATACTATAAAATACTTATATATTTAAGATAGCAATATGTGTCAATATGCTAGAAGCCAGTCCCTACTCAGTGGATTGCAGTTGGGAGAACGTGTGAAGTTTATGTTCTTAGAGCCTCATGAAAGACTATTTAAAATAAGACAAGCATGTGGCCAGCAGTGTTATGAGGGTTGCTGTTTCCTAGATCATATGGGAGGCGGTAGGGAGACGGCAATGGCACCCCACTCCAGTACTCTTGCCTGGAGAATCCCATGGATGGAGGAGCCTGGTAGGCTGCAGTCCATGGAGTGGCTAAGAGTCGGACACGACTGAATGATTTCACTTTCACTTTTCACTTGCATGCATTGGAGAAGGAAATGGCAACCCACTCCAGTGTTCTTGCCTGGAGAATCCCAGGGACAGTGGCGCCTGTTGGGCTGCTGTCTATGGGGTCGCACAGAGTCGGACACGACTGATGCAACTTAGCAGCAGCAGCAGCAGCAGCAGGGATTCTATATGCAGTTTAGACTCTTAACCTGCTCTGAGACTATTTCCTATAAAAGCAGATAGTGGTGTTAGTGAGACATGAGTACCAATAACAGTGGTGAAATCTTCCTCAAAGTTGTAGCTGTGAAATTGAGAAGTCGCTATAGCACAATGAGAATTTACTTTTCCTCTCTACTCACCTCTCTGTCTGTCTCTCTCTCCATATATCTATATCTATACATTAAAAAAATAAGGCAGCAGCTTCATATAGTATGCTATCATTTATTGAGTACCTACTAACATAGGCACTTTACTAAATACCTTGCATTTATTATCTTATTTTGTACTGACATCTTCACTGAGACAGGTGATCCTGAGCTGTGAGATTAGAGGTGAGATTAGAGAACAAACTGAAACTTTGGTTTCAACATTGTGAAGCCTGGAGCAGAGGACCAAGCTGACATGACCTATGGAGAATACCAAATAGAAAACTTGCATTGTTTTATGGTGCTACGTTAGTGATATTTATGATACACCAAGAGAAATTTACAATGAATTTCTACCAATTTTTTTGCATGTATCTGTGTATGACTCTATGTCATTGAGAGTGAGATAGAAGATGAAAATGTTCTCTCTCCTTTTACAAAGGAGACTTATGATAAGCAAAGTGGAATATAACTCTAGAATTATGTATGATGTATGATGCAGATTTCATATAAAGAATGAGTTGTCAATTCTCGACTAAATGCTGGGTGCTCTTGATATTCCCATAGAGAGAGAGAGAGAGATAAATCAAAAGCCTGGAGAAATGACGAACATGAGCCTAGTGACAACGTTCGTCCTCACGGGCCTTCCCCATGCACCAGAGCTGGACACATTCCTCTTTGGAATCTTCCTGGTGATCTATGTCCTCACCGTGGTGGGGAACTTCCTCATCCTGCTGGTGATTATAGTGAATCCCCACTTGCACACCCCCATGTACTACTTCCTAACCAACCTGTCCTTCATTGACATGTGGTACTCCACGGTCACTGTGCCCAAAATGCTGATGACCCTGGTGTCCCCAGAAGGCAGTCCTATCTCTTTTCATAGCTGTGTGGCCCAGTTTTACTCCTTTGACTTCCTGGGCAGCACCGAGTGCTTCCTCTACACCGTCATGTCCTATGACCGCTTCCTGGCCATCAGTTACCCACTCAGGTACGCCAGCATGATGAGTGGGAGGACTTGTGCCATCCTGGCCACAACCACGTGGCTCAGTGGCTCTGTGCATTCTGCTGCCCAGACCACACCGACATTCCGTTTACCCTTCTGTGGACCCAACCAGATCCAGCATTACATCTGTGATGCACCATCTGTCCTCAAACTGGCCTGTGCAGACACATCCACCGTGGAGACGGTGATCTTTGTCAACATTGGGGTGGTGGCCTCAGGCTGCTTTCTCCTGATAGTGCTGTCCTACGTATCCATCGTCCATTCCATCCTGAAGATCCGCACCTCAGAGGGGAGATGGAGAGCCTTTCAGACCTGTGCCTCCCACTGCGTTGTGGTCCTTTGTTTCTATGTTCCCCTTGTTTTCATTTACCTGAGACCAGGCTCCAAGGAGGTTGTGGACAGGATTGTGGCTGTTTTCTACACTGTGATGACGCCCCTTCTGAACCCTGTGGTCTACACCCTGAGGAACAAGGACGTGAAGAAAGCTCTGCTCAAGCTTAAAGACAAAGTAATGTATTCACAGAGCAAATGGTCTCTGCAATGTAGACTTGCTCATTAAAAAATATAGTATTAAATAGTATCATATAGCATAGAAATATAGTATAGTATAATATAGTAATATAATTTTTTCAATGTGAAATGTACTTTGTCAATACTTCTCAATATTAAACTATGAACAAAATACTTGGAAATATTTGTTTCACAGATTTTTAAAAGGAATTTAAAAATTGCAATTTTTAAATTTACTGTGAATGTGCCATTCACTCATTTATCTGCAACATGTTTCTTTTTTACTTTTTCCCTAGTTTTGTTGACTTGTAATTGATTATGACATCATTTTTATCTTTTTAAGATGGAAATATTTAGCCTGGATCTTGGATGCAGAGGAATGAATTATTTATATATACTTACATTGACAATATACTTTTTTGTTTATGTCTTATGCAACAAATTGGGGATATAGAATTTTGGGGACACAGTTCAAGGATAGCATGAATTACCGGAGGCGACTTACTCATGGGTGCAGTTGTGTACCTGTCTCCTCAATTCTTTTTGTGGCTGTGTGTGTGTCTGTGTATATATATGTGTGAGTTGTAAGTGAAGGTCCCAAAGTAACTAGTCCTCTTCCCAGCACATTTGACCCTGGTCAGTGCTCCCACATTGAGAGTCCCACACTTTTGAGCAGTTTGCTGTCTCTCTAGGTATGTCTGCCAGGACAACCTGTGGCTCTGACAGGCTCCTTTTAGAGACTGGGAACCATCACCACCTTCAAAGAGCCCTGAAGTTTCTCAGGTTTGGTTAGTGTGATCAGGAGGAAGCTACCGTCAGACATCTCCAGTCTCCATTACACAATCTGACCTTGATTTCCTGTTTTAATGGACCAGGTGCCCATATTCAGCACAATCATTCTATGCTGGGTCATTACTATGGATGTTGGTGATGGTCATGTTGCTCAGAGAGCTCCTACTCTCAATATTTTAGAGTCTTGGAAATTCAGATTAATCAAACCTCAACCTTCTCTAGGACAAGGACACCTTACATTGCAGGGAGCCAAGGGTGCTTCCTACTTAGAAAGCAGAAAAATTAAAGTGCAATTAAGTCACTTGGTAGCATGGAATTTCAACATATTTCTTTTACAAGTTAGAAAAATGAGGCCTGGTAAAGAAAAAATAGCCTAAAAAACTCAATGAATAGCTACACAGCCCATACAAGTGGACTTACATGTGTAATGGATGAAGTGCTATAACTGCATGCAGACAAAAGCATATATTGGCTCAAATAAGTTTAGAAATAATTTTATGCTCTGTATCTCTGTTTCTCATCTGTGAAAGATCTTGTCTCACAATACTTTCAGGAGGATTAAATGAGTTAGTAGAAGTAAAAGTGCTTTGAGTGATACTGATCCACAATAAATTCTTAAAGTTTTAAAATTCAAACCTGGGACTACCAGCCAGATAGCATGATTTTCAGAATCATTTCTTTTATGAGTTATTTCAATGATTCCTTAGCCACTAACATAATATTTGAAAAATGCATGAATATAACTTTCCTTAAATCACTGATAATAAATTACTGTCATGATTAACACCATTACTGATTACAATGTAATTTTTCTAATTATTTTGATAAATTTGACATTTCCATATTTACTAGTTTTCACATAATTCAACCATAATAAAATCCATGAAACACTAATGTTATATGGTCTTAAATTATTCCAGAACAATTGAGAGACAAAAGCATAAACATTTTTGAGCTTGGGATATACTGGACATTTTATAAGTTAACCGTTATAGATCAGATCAGATCAGTCACTCAGTCGTGTCCGACTCTTTTCGACCCCATGAATCGCAGCATGCTAGACTGCCGGGGACTAGCCTCGGCTGATCCAGGGTATTCGAAGCGGGGACGGCGTCAGCGACCTATTTATTTAAATATTTTATCAAAGATATAAAGAGTAATAGAATGAGGATAGCTCAGTAGGAAAATTCAGTGGAGAAAAGAGGCTGAGTAGCTTGGTTTACGCAGGAGACCAATAAAACTTCAAGACAAGAAGTTTGCACCACTTACATAGGCCGCAGGCGTCCTTCCATTCTCCCGAAGGAGAGGAGACACTGAGGCCTCCCCGGTGGGATCTTAGAAGCCCAGGCATAATTAGTAAGCATGGTGGGTTCCGCGCTCCAGATGGAGACTCAGCCAGAATTTGGGAGAGAGAGCGACATGGGGAGACCAAGTTTCGGTGAACAAGGCCCGCACTTTATTTTCCAAAGTAGTTTTTATACCTTAAGTTGTGCATAGAGGATAATGGGGGAAGGGGTGGAGTCATGCAAGGACAGCAGTTCCTGGTCCTAATCGAA
>NW_011494960.1:6539309-6539609 GCF_000754665.1 Bison bison bison
CCAAAGTAGTTTTTATACCTTAAGTTGTGCATAGAGGATAATGGGGGAAGGGGTGGAGTCATGCAAGGACAGCAGTTCCTGGTCCTAATCGAAACCAGGCTTTCAAACTTATCATATGCAAAAGTTCAGGTGAATTACATCATCTTCTGGCCAGGAGGCCTGTTAACATTTTAAGAAACTTATCTTTCTCTAAATGTGATTATTCCAAAGTCAGGCACCAGCCTCCAAAAGAGCATTGGACAAAGCTGCATTCCTATAGGGCAAAGGTGAGGTGGGCTCAATCAAGAAAAGAATTAACTC
>NW_011494960.1:6540494-6544292 GCF_000754665.1 Bison bison bison
GGCTGCAGTCACCATCTGCAGTGATTTTGGAGCCCAGAAAAATAAAGTCTGACACTGTTTACACTGTTTCCCCATCTATTTCCCATGAAGTGATGGGACCAGATGCCATGATCTTTGTTTTCTGAATGTTGAGCTTTAAGCCAACTTTTTCACTCTCCACTTTCACTTTCATCAAGAGGCTTTTGAGTTCCTCTTCACTTTCTGCCATAAGGGTGGTGTCATCTGCATATCTGAGGTTATTGATATTTCTCCTGGCAATCTTGATTCCAGCTTGTGTTTCTTCCAGTCCAGCGTTTCTCATGATGTACTCTGCATAGAAGTTAAATAAACAGGGTGACAATATACAGCCTTGACGAACTCCTTTTCCTATTTGGAACCAGTCTGTTGTTCCATGTCCAGTTCTAACTGTTGCTTCCTGACCTGCATACAAATTTCTCAAGAGGCAGATCAGGTGGTCTGGTATTCCCATCTCTTTCAGAATTTTCCATAGTTTATTGTGATCCACACAGTCAAAGGCTTTGGCACAGTCAATAAAGTAGAAATAGATGTTTTTCTGGAACTCTCTTGCTTTTTCCATGATCCAGCAGATGTTGGCAATTTGATCTCTGGTTCCTCTGCCTTTTCTAAAACCAGCTTGAACATCAGGAAGTTCATGGTTCACATACTGCTGAAGCCTGGCTTGGAGAATTTTGAGCATTACTTTACTAGCATGTGAGATGAGTGCAATTGTGCGGTAGTTTGAGCATTCTTTGGCATTGCCTTTCTTTGGGATTGGAATGAAAACTGACCTTTTCCAGTCCTGTGGCCACTGCTGAGTTTTCCAAATTTGCTGGCATATTGAGTGCAGCATTATAATAACCTTATAAAATAGGTACTGTTGATACATAAGAAGTCAAAACTGAACATTAGGTTGGCTACTCAGATTCGCACAGTTAGTAAGGAATTTGGTCAAGGCTTAACCCCAGATATCTGACACCAAAGCCCATTGTGTTAAATTCTACCCTGCATTGCTACCACTAAATATCAGGAAACTTTTAACTGTTTGGGGGAGCAGGACAATATCATTGGACGTCAATAACCACTGAAATAAAAAAGCGCAGAGTTTTGTACAGTTATGTGTAGTTTACATATCAAATGTAGGTTTTGGAACAACTCTCCCTCATATACTGTGAAAAGAACCTTAGTTACTCTACCTCTGCCTGACTTAGGTTCTAAATGCTTCATCACACTGCTTATTTACATGCTCCACATTAAGTTGTGGACTCCTCAAGGAGAAATACTGTCTTATCCTGTATAGTAATCCACCTTCATAAATCTTGGTCTGTTTTCTTTATGATGTTCTCCCTGTTCCAGGCACTTTCCACTTCCCAGGGTGTTTATACTGGGAAGGGACCCAGTTCTTATGCACACTCATGATATTAGCTATCACTCCTAAACAGGGGCCTTCTCTTTCTCACCATGCTATTCCTGATTTCCTTTTTCAAATCCTTGTTTGTCAGGTATTTCCATTAGGAGATAAAACTATTGCATCAAATTTCCTATGTCTAAATTTTTCCCCCCCTTTTTCCTCATTTGGCTTGTAGGTGCTATGATAGAAGCAGTATAAGTTACCCTAAAACTCAGAGGGTCTGCCCATAATCATTCCTTGTATATTTCTAATTTATACAATTGAAAAAGGGATAAGAGAAGAGATAAATAGAGATGATAGAGGTGGTATGGAATGAAAGATCTCAGAAAACAAAGAGTAATGGATAATTGGAATACTTCACCAATCCTTTTTATTATCAAATATTAATTGGAGCTACTTTATTGTATAAACACTTCACCATCTCATTATTAATAATAAAAAGGAATCAAATAATTCAGAATGATGTTTGCTTTCCACTTAAGAAATGATGAAAGCTGAGCAAAACTTTCAACACATTATGCTGTATTTTGATGTATTCTCTTGAGTCCCTCCTTGAAATAACCGCTGTGGAGCACTGAATTTGTCCTCTGAGACTCATTAGTATCATGTCATTCCCCTGTTAACCTGAAATTTTAAAATATTGTTTGTAGTAGCGTGATATGTATGATTGATGGCTTGAAGTTATATTTTCTGTGTTAATTAGTACTTGAAAAGGATCTTAAATTATAGAAGTAAATAGTTACATTATAAAAAGTAAATAGGTAACAGGTCTTCCCTTGTGGCTCAGCAGTAAAGAATCTGCCTGCCAATGTGGGAGAAACGAGTTTGATCTCTTTGTCAGGCTTGTCAGGAAGATTCTATGGAGAAGGAAATAGCAACCCACTCCAATATTCCTGCCTGGAGAATCCCCTGGACCTAGAGGGGTTGGCAGGCTATACTCCATAGCGTTGAAAAGAGTCAGACATGACTAAAGTGACTGAGCCCACGTACACACACACACACACACACACACACACACACACACACATCTGTATTTAAGGCACAGGAAATCCAGAATGTCAAGACAGCATTTGTGCTCCAAAAACTCTGGTATTGTGTACCACCAAAAGTGAAACCCATAAGTAAGCAAGTGAGGTTCAGATTGTCATAAAGTGTATACGTGGTGCCATAGTAAACTGCATGGCATCTAACTGAAGTTAGATAGCTGAGTGAGTCACAGTCTGAAAATAAAATTACATAGAAGATAAAATATTACCCCAAACATATAACTCATAATTATAAGAGGTAGCATATGAATAATACAAAATCTCTTTCAGCTTATGTGTTTTGGCATCTGATCCAAATTCACAGAGCTTCTACTTTTCAGGCCAAATCATAATGTATTCTGAGTCTTTTAGTTCTAAGAAGAAAATCTGGACACAGGAGGCTAAATTCAAAACATTTCAGATCTCTTTCTTGCTCTGATAATCTCAATGCCCAGACCATGCATTCATATTGCCCAGGACCTGCCTCATCCAACCACAAGAAGCCAGGAGGCGCATTCCTGCCGTGTCCCTGTGGTGAGCACGTGGAGACATTAGGTGGACTGCGTTAAGGTGTTAACTCAAATGTTTACAGTGTGATCCTCTTTTTCTCACTGTGGGCAAAATGAAGACAAAAATATCTCTCTTCTTCCTTAGTAAAATGTGGGGCATGTTTTCTGCATTCAAGGTTATCATCAGCAAAATATTTTCAAGGAACATTGTTCTCATATTTTGGATACCCATCCTATCAAAAGTGACCAGGGGTCATGCTTATTAGTTTGAAAGAAACATTTATGGAACCCAAAAGACACTAGATGAATATCATATGTTAATTACTGTAAAATGCTCTTTGAATTTCTTTCTTTTTTTTCCCTTTTTTTAAATTAATTTTTTTTTTTTTACTTTACAATATTGTATTGGTTTTGCCATACATCAACATGCATCCGCCATGGGTGTACACATGTTACCCATCCTGAACCACCCTCCCACATTCTTCCCCATACCATCCCTCTGGGTCATCCTGGTGCACCATCCCCAAGCTTCCTGTATCCTGCATCGAACCTGGACTGGCGATTCATTTTTTATATGATATTATACATGTATCAATGCCATTCTCCCAAATCATCCCCCCCATCCCTCTCCCACAGAGTCCAAAAGATTGTTCTATACATCTGTGTCTCTTTTGCTGTCTCGCAAACAGGGTTGTCATTACCATCTTTCTAAATTCCGTATATATGTGTTAGTATACTGTATTGGGGAGAAGGCAATGGCAACCCACTTCAGTACTCTTGCCTGGAAAATCCCATGGATGGAGGGGCCTGGTAGGCTGCAGTCCATGGGGGCGCTAGGAGTCGGATACGACTGAGC
>NW_011494960.1:6544392-6545197 GCF_000754665.1 Bison bison bison
TTGCCTGGAGAATCCCAGGGACGGGGGAGCCTGGTGGGCTGCCGTCTATGGGGTCACACAGAGTCGGATACAACTGAAGTGACTTAGCAGCAGCAGCAGCATACCGTATTGGTGTTTTTCTTTCTGGCTTACTTCACTCTATATAGTAGGCTCCAGTTTCATCCACCTCATTAGAACTGATTCAAATGTATTCTTTTTAATGGCTGAGTAATACTCCATTGTGTATATGTACCACAGCTTTCTTATCCATTCATCTGCTGATGGACACCTAGGTTGCTTCCATGTCCTGGCTATTATAAACAGTGCTTCTATGAACATTGGGGTACACGAGTCTCTTTCAAATCTGATTTCCTCAGTGTGTATGCCCAGCAGTGGGATTGCTGGGTTGTATGGCAGTTCTATTTCCAGTTTTTTAAAGAATCTACACACTGTTCTCCATAGTGGCTGTACTCGTTTGCATTCCCACCAACAGTGCAAGAGGGTTCCCTTTTCTCCACATCCTCTCTAGCATTTATTGCTTGTAGACTTTTGGATCGCAGCCATTCTGACTGGCGTGAAATGGTACCTCATAGTGGTTTTGATTTGCATTTCTCTGATAATGAGTGATGTCAAACATCTTTTCATGTGTTTGTTAGCCATCTGTATGTCTTCTGTGGAGAAATGTCTATTTAGTTCTTTGGCCCATTTTTTGATTGGGTTGTTTATTTTTCTGGAATTGAGCTGCAGGAGTTGCTTGTATATTTTTGAGATTAGTTGTTTGTCAGTTGCTTCATTTGCTATTATTTTCTCCCATTCTGAAGGCTGT
>NW_011494960.1:6545297-6564622 GCF_000754665.1 Bison bison bison
TTGCTTCATTTGCTATTATTTTCTCCCATTCTGAAGGCTGTCTTTTCACCTTGCTTATAGTTTCCTTTGTTGTGCAGAAGCTTTTAAGTTTAATTAGGTCCCATTTGTTTATTTTTGCTTTTATTTCCAATATTCTTGGAGGTGGGTCATAGAGGATCCTGTTGTGATGTATGTCAGAGAGTGTTTTGCCTATGTTCTGCTCTAGGAGTTTTATAGTTTCTGGTCTTATGTTTAGATCTTTAATCCATTTTGAGTTTATTTTTGTATGGAAATACAAAAAACCTCAAATAGCCAAACCAATCTTAAGAAAGAAGAATGGAACTGGAGGAATCAACCTGCCTGACTTCACACTCTACTACAAAGCCGAAGTCATCAAGACAGTGTGGTACTGGCACAAAGACAAATATAGATCAATGGAACAAAATAGAAAGCCCAGAGATAAACCCATGCACCAATGGGCACCTTATTTTTGACAAAGGAGGCAAGGATATACAATGGAGAAAAGACAATCTGTTTAACAAATGGTGCTGGGAAAACTGGTCAACCACTTGTAAAAGAATGAAACCAGAACACTTTCTAACACCATACACAAAAATAAACTCAAAATGGATTAAAGATCTTTCTTTCTTTTTAAATTGGAGTGTAATTGCTTTACAATGTTGTGATAGTTTCTGATGTATAACACAGTGGATCAGCTATGCCTGCCTGCCTGCTAAATTGTTTAAGCTATGTCTGACTCTTTGCGACCCTATGGGCTGTAGCCTGCTGGGCTCCTCTGTCCATTGGATTCTCCAGGCAAGAATGCTGGAGTAGGTTGCCACGTCCTCCTCCAGGGGGTCTTCCTGACCCAGGGATCAAACCAGTGTTTCTTATATCTCTGCATTGGCAGGCAGGTTCTTTACCAATAGTGCCACCTGGGAAGCTTGAATCAGCTATACGTTTACTTATATTTCCTTCCTCTTGGACCTCTATCCCCCACATTTCCATCCTACCTCTCTAGGTCATCATAAAGCACCAAGCTGAGCTCCCTCTGCTATACAGTAGCTTCCCACTAGCTATCTATTTTATGCATGGTTGTTGTTCAGTCACTAAGCTGTGTCTGACTCTTAGCGACCCCATGGACTGCATCACACCAGGCTTCCCTGCCCTTCACTCTCTCCTGCAGTTTGCTCAAATTCATGTCCATTGAGTTGGTGATGTCATGTAACCATCTCATCCTCTGTCATCCCTTCTCTTCATGCCCTCAGTCTTTCCCAGCATCATGGTCTTTTCCAATGAGTCGGCTCTTCACATCAAGTGGCCAAAGTGTTGGAGCTTCAGCTTCAGCATCAGTCCTTCCAATGAATATTTAGGGCTGATTTCCTTTAGGATTGATGAGTTTGATGTCCTTGCTGTCCAAAGGACTCTTGAGAGTCTTCTCCAGCACCATAGTTCAAAAGCATCAATTCTTTGACAGTCAGCCTTCTTTATGGTCCAACTGTCACATCTGTACATGATTACTGGAAAAACCATAGCTTTGACTATATGCTTTTTAATACCCTGTCTAGGATTGTCATAGGTTTTCTTCCAAGGAGCAAGCATCTTTTAATTTGGTGGCTGTAGTCACCATCTACAGGGATTTTGGAGACCAAGAAATAAAATCTGTCACTGTTTCCACTCTTTTCCCATCTGTTTGCCATGAAGCGATGGGAATGAATGACATGATCTTAGTTTTCTGAAAGTTGTGTTTTAAGCCAACTTTTTCACTTTCCTGTTTCACCCCCATCAAGAGACTCTAGTTCCTTTTTGCCATTAGAGTGGTGTCTGCTGCTGCCACTGCTAAGTTGCTTCAGTCGTGTCCGACTCTATGTGACCCCATAGACTGGACTATGCAGCCCACCAGGCTCCCCCATCCCTGGGATTCTCCAGGCAAGAACACTGGAGTGGGTTGCCATTTCCTTCTCCAATACATGAAAGTGAAAAGTGAAAGTAAAGTCACTCAGTCGTGTCCAACTCTTAGCAACCCCATGGACTGCAGTGCACCAGGCTCCTCCGTCCATGAGATTTTCCAGGCAAGAGTACTGGAGTGGTGTCAGTCATGTGCATATCTGAGGTTGTTGATATTTCTCCTGGCAATCTTGATTCCAGCTTGTGATTCATACGGCCCAGCATTTCACACAATGTACTCTACATATAAGTTAAATAAGCAGAGTGAGACAATATACAATCTTGTCCTACCCCTTTCCCAATTTTGAATGAGTCTGTTGTTCCATGTCTGGTTCTAACTGCTGCTTCTTGACCTGCATACAGGCTGTATGTACTACACATGGTGGTATGTATATGTACTACACATGGTGGTATGTATATGTTAATCTCGCAATCTGTCCCACCCTCCCCACTGTGTCCACAAGTCTGTTTTATACATCTGCATCTCTATTCCTGCCTTGCAAATGGATTCCTCTGTACCATTTTTCTAGATTCCACATATATGAGTTAATATACAATAGTTGTTTCTCTCTTTCTGACATCACTCAATATGACAGATTTTAGGTCCATCCACATCTCTACAATGACAAAAGAGGCAAGATTATACAATTTAGAAAATACAGTCTTTTCAATAGGTGTCTGATTCTTTTGCAGCTCCATGGACTATAACCTACCAGTCTCCTCTGTCCATGGGATTTCCCAGGAAGGAATACTGGAGTAGCTTGGCGTTTCCTGCTCCAGTGGATCTCCCTGACCCAGGAATCGAACCCACATCTCCTTCACTGGCAAATAAACTCAAAATGAAATGGCAAGGGTAACATAGAATTTTGAAAGAGCTAACAAGGTATCAGCCATGCTTTAGGAGGTTGGTTTATGTTTGTAGTACTGGTGGGCCATCTGAGGAGTTGAGCTGCATGGAGACAGCCATGGACCCTCACCAGTTATTCCTTTGGCATTATTTTGCAAACATTCTGCCTGGCTTTCATGTTCCCTGTTCCTTTTATAAGTTTGACTCTTTGGCTTTTTGAGTTTCTTTTTACCTGGGTTTGGGCATGTGGGGGTATGTTTTAACTGATAAATACTTTTTATAAGTTTGCTTTTTCCACTTAAAATATGTATTGTAATCATCCCTATATATCAATATCCAGTTATTTTATTTTCTGGTTTCTTTTTACATATATATGCATGTAATTATTAATTAATTAGGTTATATTACCCATCTCATACTATTATTTTCATCCTTAAAAGTATATTTGCTTGTTTTTATCATCACTAGTCTTCAGCCTATAATTAGTAACCTGATTTTATCTTTTTACTCCTCTCTCTATGCTTCTATAATACACACATTGTCAGTTTGTGTTACACAAACTGACAATGATAGCCACACCCCCTCCTATTAGAAAATATCATGAAAATCCCTCAAGGTTAATTGATGTGATTATAAATAAGTCTTTTATTAGCTGCTACATATTTCATGATGTAGCAGTACCATGATTTATTCAACCATTCCATTTAGGAATTTTCACTCTTTTTAGTTGTTTTGCAAATATAAGTTATCTATTAACACATATATGAATAAATACTTAGCACTGGTTCTTTTATTTTTATGATGTAGCTTCCTGGACTGGAATTACTGGATTAAATTATATAAATATATATAAACTCAGTAACAATTACCAAATTACTTTCTTAAAACTATTCATATTTATACCAACAATATATAAGATAAAGCTTTTTCTTTCATCCAGGCCACCAACAGATGTTTTCACTATTTGTCCATCTAACAAACCGAAGAATTGATGCTTTTGAACTGTGGTGTTGGAGAAGACTCTTGAGAGTCCCTTGGACTGCAAGGAGATCCAACCAGTCCATTCTGAAGGAGATCAGCCCTGGGATTTCTTTGGAAGGAATTATGCTAAAGCTGAAACTTCAGTACTTTGGCCACCTGATGCGAAGAGTTGACTCATTGGAAAAGACTCTGATGCTGGGAGGGATTGGGGGCAAGAGGAGAAGGGGACGACAGAGGATGAGATGGCTGGATGGCATCACTGACTCGATGGACGTTGAGTCTGAGTGAACTCTGGGAGTTGGTGATGGACAGGGAGGCCTGGTGTGCTGCGATTCATGGGGTCGCAAAGAGTCGGACATGACTGAACGACTGATCTGATCTGATCTGAACGAGTATGAATTAGTAACCTGTTCTGTTATTTGACATTTTACTGACTAGTAATGAGTTTATGAAAGAAGGTGAAAGTGAAGTCGCTCAGTTGTGTCCCACTCTTTGCGACCCCATGGACTTCCACCCACCAGGCTCCTCTGTCCACGGGATTTTCCAGGCAAGAATACTGGAGCGGGTTGCCATTTCCTTCTCCAGGGGATCTTCCCCACCCAGGGATTGAAACCGGGTCTGGATGGTTCAGAGGGTAAAGCATCTGCCTGCAATGCAGGATACCCGGGTTCAATTCCTCGGTTGGGAAGATCCCCTAGAGAAGGAAATGGCAACCCAATCCAGTATTCTTGCCTGGAAAATTCCATGGACGGAGGAGCCTGGTGGGTTACAGTCCATGGGGTCGCAAATAGTCGGACATGACTGAGGTGACTTCACTTTCACTTTCTTTTCAATGAGTTTACTCATCTTTCCAAGGTTATTTTAATCATCAACTGTGAATTGCTGATCTGTATTCTTTGCTCAGTTTTCCAATTTGAGAGGGGGCTCTCTATATTTTTTGTTGATTTGTGAATACAATTTATTTTGGATCTAAGTTCTTTGTGAAAAATATGTATTACAAGTACTATCTCCCACTCTGCAGTTTGCCTTTCATCCTCTTAATGTGACTTGGTAATAAAAGAAATGATAAGTTTAAGAATGAAAGATAGTAGTGAAATTTCAAAAAGATAACATTCACAATATCATCTAGAAATCAAATAACTAAAAGATACTCAACTTTATTTTTCATCAGGAAGAGAAAAATTCCACCCCAATAAAATATCACTTCACACCCATTAGCTGCCAAAGTGGAGAAGACCAATGATGCCAAATGATGGTCATATGTGAAACAACTGGAAATTTTATGCACTGACACTGGGAGAATAAACTGGTAAAACTCTGGCAGGATCTACTAAAACAATGATAAACATTCTCTTGACTCAGCAATTCCATTCCTAGGTATATATCTGATAGAAACACATGTGTATGCTTATACAAATCTGAATGTGGCTCCAAAAGGAAGACTGTTTTTGTTTAGTCGCTCAGTCGTGTCCAACTCTTTTGCAACCCCATGGACTGTAGCCCATTAGGCTTCTCTGGTCATGGGGTTTCCCAGGCAAGAATACTAGAGTGTGTTGTCATTTCCTTCTCCATTGGATCATCCTGACACATTAGGATCAAACCCACGTCTTCTGCATTGGCAGGCAGATACTTTACCACTGAGACACCAGGGAAGCCTCAAAAGGAAGACATATAGCATATAACCTACAAAATATAACATATATAACATTATATATATTATATATAATATATTATATATAGATTTGCCAAAGAAAATTTCATATGTACATACACATGAAACACATATTCTAATTTTTTGTATCACTATTTTAACAGGCTAAATTGGAAGCTATTCAACAGCCTATGTACTGTTGAATTAAAAATAAATTGTGGTATAGCCACACTTTGGATTATAGCAAAGAGAATCTGTGCTTTATAACACACGTGAAAATGGTTTATGCACTTATAATTTGTGCCCAGCTGTTTTGGTTCAAAATAAAAAGCAAATGTTTATTAAATATCTAGATCACTGGCTTTCAACTGTGATTTGAAAATGTCTGTAGAAGTTGTTGATTGTCTCAGAGGCTGGCATCTAGTGGCTAGAGATCATGGATGCTGTTGAACATCTTATGATGCATGGGACAGACCCCCACAAGACTCGTCTTGCTCCAAAAGTCAATAGTGCTGAGGTTGAAAAAACCTTGATCTGGATAAAAATATAAGTAATGATGTATAAGACCACAACAATAGAAACTGAAAAATGCTTTTTGAGAGATATATAAAAGTTTCTGAAGAAATGATGGATCATAAATTGCTCATGGCTTGAAAGACAATATTTTAAAGATTCTTATTCTCCTCAAATTGCTTACAGATTCAGTGAAATTCTAGATATAATCTCATCACTTTATTCTGTAGATATGTGGACCCTATAGTGTGTTTTCAAATGGAGAGGGACTCACAAAATGGCATAGATAATCTAGAAAAGGAAAAGCTTGAAGATTTGAAAGACCAAATATCAAAATTCATTATGAAAGTTTTCCCTAGATTTTCTGGTTTTGTTTATATGTTGTCTTAATGCTTTGTTTTTTCCTTCTTTATTTAAATCTTTACTTCATATGGAATTAATTTCATTTTAGATATGGCATACTGTCAGTATTTTCTGCAAAATAAGGAATTATAATTTAATTATTTTATTAACTAAAGTGCTATTTAGAAAATTGGTTTAAGTTCTCAACTCTTCTCTACCTGTAGTATGGTTATTAAGCTCTAGCTGTATTACATAAGATCAGAGAAAATTAGCTGCATAATTTTTATTTTATTTTTTAATTTGTTTTGTTTTTAAATAATTCTTCAAAGATTCATTTATTTACATCACAAGTGTTCTTTCTTATTGAAATATATTTGACATATAACACTGTGTAAATTTAAGGTTTACAGCATGTTGACCTGATGTACTTATATACTATAATTGCTATTGTATCAATAGTTAGCACCTCTATTATGTCACATCTAAATTTGTATTTTAAAATGAAATCAACCCCCCACCCCACACACAGTGTTCTTGAGCTTGATATATTTTTTTTCTCATTCAAGTTTCAAAACCAAATAAAATGCAATAAATATAGTTCAATGCATCATTTTTTATGGTCAGCCTTCTTCGTTTTCTTTAAAATATCTTTACCTAAACAACTATAATAAAGAATGCCATAGTTATGTATAAATTCAGCTTTTAAAAATGTTTAGAAATTCAGCAGTTTTAAATCACTGTAAAATAGGGTGCAAGAGAGAGTGAGATATAAGATGGGAGTACAAAAGGAGATGATCACTTTTGGGTTCTGTGCAATTTTATGTTGAGAATAAACCATTGTGAGCTTATCTGCAACACTGATGAGGGAATAGGATAACTGAATCCTTCTTTCCTCTTAGGTAAAACTACAAGCTCCAGAAATACACGAACTTTTCTCAGGAGTGTTCAAATAACAAACACACAGGGAAATATATGCGTGACTTTTAAAAACCTTTAATTAGTCCCTTTCAATTGTTTTTCTGATCATCCAGGAAACTCAAGAGGAATCTTATTCCCTGAGAAAGTAATCAAGTTATGCTTCTCTGCCTGTCTAGCTATGTGAGTTTCCATTCTCTGCCCTTCAACTAGTGGTGTCCTAGAACAGAAATGAACCACTCCACAAACAACCACAGGTACACCAGCTCTTTGAGTATTAACTTGCAAACAAGTGCCTCAACATAGCATGTAGCAAGTTAAACATTTTGGCAGGGTGAGGGATAAACACAAATGAGTTTTATATTGAAAGGAATCACACAGTGGCGATGAGTTCTTAGAAAAGTAGATTTCTCTCATTTCCTCTTGCTCTTGCTTTCCTTCCTAAACTTCCATTCAGAGGTAAGATACTTGGGGATTGTTAGACTTCCTTCTAAATGTGGTTATCAAGTCTTTGTCTTTATTTCACTCTCTCTTTTTCTCTTTCTTTCTCTCTTTCTCTCTTTATATACACACACACACACAGACACACACTCACTGCATACATATGTATGTATATGTTTATACACACAGATATACATATCTGTATATATACAGTTAGTAATGTGCTGTGCTGTGCTTAGTCTCTCAGTCATATCTGACTGTGACCCCATGGACTGTAGCCTGTCAGGCTCCTCTGTCCATGGGATTCTCCAAGCAAGAATACTGGAGTGGGTTGCCATACTTCTCCTCCAGGGGATCTTCCCTAGTAATAAGGACCTACGAATAGTGACTAAGTTGCTATGGCATGAACACACAAGTTGAACATCAATACCTCTCACTGATACTCCTACTTTAGGTTTCAGGCTGCCTTGCAATTCACCTGATGAAAAATTTCATACTTAATATAAATGTGATTTATCCTGATGATGGGACCCACTGGTGCAGTAGAAATTTAAGAGACATATTTGTTCCTTTATTGAGTTCTTATATCTACATAGGTGATTACTGTGATTATCTCTGTTATTTACTCTTTTATTTGGGCAATATACCTTTAATGTATGTTTTTAAAATACATTGTATAATATATGCTGGGAAAAATTGAAGGCAGAAGGAGAAGGGAATGACAGAGGATGAGATGGTTGGATGGCATCACTGATGTGATGGACATGAGCTGGAGTAGGCTCTGAGAGTTGGTGATGGACAGGGAAGCCTGGTGTGCTGCAATCCATGGGGTCACAGAGTCAGACAGGACTGAGCGATTGAGTTGAACTGACCTTTAATGTAGCTTAAGGCACTTTGTGTGGCGATAGGATCCATTGTGTATGAGTTTTGCTAAGAGCAGAGAAACTCATTTCTTTCATATTGGTGAGTCTTTCCTTGAAAAACAGTAACAATCTTGAAATCAACTATATTTTGGATTAAATTAAGAATATCTACCTCACTTTTCACTGTACACAATTCCAACTTTTCTTGACATTCATGTAAAAAATAGGTTCCTTTCTCTTATGTTGGTTCTGTATTTTTTTTGTCACAAGGAGTAGATTTTAAACAAGAATCAGATACTTGATGGAATTGTCTTCTCTTATGAGGGCGTCACTGTGTTTTATGAGTATGAGGAGTGGAAGATGGGGGAGGGATATCATCATTAACAAAGCCAATACTGGGAAACACTTAGATATTTAAGATAGAAATATGCATCAAAATATTAGATGCCAGCCTGTACCCAGTGGATCGTGGTTGTGAGAACACATATGAAGTTTATGTTCTTAGAACCTCCTAAAGGTTAGTCTTCGGGAGACAGTGAAGGACAGGGAAGCCTGCTGTGCTGCAGTCCATGGGGTCGCAAAGAGTCGGACATGACTGAGCGACTGAACAACAACAACAAACGTTAGTCTAGTCTAAAATTTTAAAGACAAGCATGCAGCCAGCAGTGTTATGAGGGCTGGTATTTTCTGGATCATATGGGAGGTGATAGGGATTCTGTATGGAGTTTAGATTCTTGAACTGCACTGAGGGTATTTCCTACATGAGCAGGTGGTGTGTCTTAATGAAACAGCAGAACTAATCAATACTAGTGATGAAATTTTCCCTTAAGCTGTAGCTTTGAAACTGCAAAGTCTCTATAGCACAAGATTATTTATTTATTTTGTCTCCCTCCTTCTCTGTCTTACGGTTTCTGTCTCTCCATATTATCTATACCTATATGGCTTTTTAAAGCAGGACAACAGTACCATATAATTTGCTATCTATTATTGAGAACTTACAAAGCACTGGGTACTTTGCTAACTATATTACATTATTTATCTTACTTATCTATTGTATATGGGTTTTACTAAGATCACCGAGGTAGGTGATCTTGTGCCCCATATGAGATTATAAATGAGGCTGACACATTGATTTTCAACTTTGTGAGATCTGAAGCAGAGAACCCAGGTGACCTGACCTATAGACAGAATCAAACAGAAAATTTGAATTGTTTTATGGTGCTAAGTAATATATATATATACACACACACACACATATATATACATACACACACATATATATAACTAACACCCAATATATATATATATATACACACACACATATATATATATATACATACACACACATATATATAACACCCAATATATATATATATACATACACATATATATATACACATACACACACATATATATAACTAACACCCAATATATATATATATATATATATATAAAACAAAATATATATATATTTTGTTCTAGAAGGTATGTATGTATATATATATATACATACATACATATATATATTTTGGATGTTAGTTATAGAAGGTCTTGTAGGTCTTCATAGAACCATTGAACTTCATCTTCTTCAGCATTACTGGTCAGAGCATAGACTTAGATTACTGTGATATTGAATGGTTTGCCTTGGGAACGAACAGAGATCTTTCTGTCATTTTTGAGATTTCATGCAAGTACTGCATTTTGGATTCTTTTGTTGACTAGGATGGCTACTTCATTTCCTCTAAGGGATTCTTATCCACAGTAGTAGATATAATGGTCATCTGAGTTAAATTCATCCACTCCAGTCCATTTTAGTTCACTGATTCTGAAAATGTCAATGTTCACTCTTGCAATCTCCTGTTTGACCACTTCCAATTTGCCTTGATTCATGGACCTAACATTTCAGGTTCCTATGCAATATTGACCTTTACAGTATCGTACTTTACTTTCATCACCAGTCACATTTATAACTAGGTGTTGTTTTTGCTTTGGCTCCATCTCTTCATTCTTTCTGGGTTTATTTCTCCATTGTTCTCCAGTAGCGTACTGGGCACCTACCAACATTTTCATTATAGGGAACTGGAATACAAAAGTAGGAGGTCAAGACATACCTGGAGTAAGAGACAAATTTGGCCTTGGAATACAAAATAAAGGGGGGCAAAGGCTAACAGAGTTTTTCCAAGAGAACTCACTGGTCATGGCAAACACCCTCTTCCAACAACACAAGAGAAGACTATACATATGGACATCACCAGATGGTAAACAGTGAAATCAGATTGATTATATTCTATGCAGTCAAAGATGGAGGAGCTCTATACAGTCAGCAAAAATAAGACTGGGAGCTGACTGTGGCTCAGATCATGAACTCCTTACTGCCAAATTCAGATGTAAATTGAAGAAAGTAGGGAAAACCCCTAAACCATTCAGGTATGACCTAAATCAAACCCCTTATGATTATACAGTGGAAATAATCAAATCAGGGATTAGATCTGATAGACAGAGTGCCTGAAGAACTATGGATGGAGGTTCATGGCCTTATAAAGGGGGCAGTGATCAAGACCATCCCCAAGAAAAAGAAATGCAAAAGTCAACATGGTTGTCAGAGGAAGCCTTACAAATAACTGAGAAAAGAAGAGAAGCAAAAGGCAACAGAGAAAAGAAAGATATATCCATTTAAATGAAGAGTTCCAAAGAATAGCATTGAGAGATACCCAATGCAAAGAAATAGAGGAAAACAATAGAATGGGAAAGACTAGAGATCTCTTCAAGAAAATTAGTGACACCAAGGGAAACTTTCATGCAAAGATGGGCACAATAAAGGACAGAAATGGTATGGACCTAATATAAGCAGAAGATATTAAGACGAGGTGGTAAGAACACACAGAAGAACTATACAAAAAAGCTCTTCATGACCCAGATAACCACGATGGTGTAATCACTCACCTAAAGTCAGACATCCTGGAATGTGAAGTCAAGTGGGCCTTAGGAAACATTATTATGAACAAAGCTAGTGGAGGTGATGGAATTCCAGCTGAGCTATTTCAAATCCTAAAAGATAATGCTGTGAAAGTTCTGCCTTCAAATGCCAGCGAATTTGGAAAAGTCAGCAGTGGCCACAGGACTGGAAAAGGTCAGTTTTCATTCCAACCCCAAAGAAAGGCAATGTCAAAGAATTCTCAAACTACCACAAACTGCACTCATCTCAGATGCTAGCAAAACGAAAGTCACTCAGTTGTGTCTGACTCTTTGCAATCCCATAGACTGTATCAGTTTAGTTCAGTTCAGTCGCTCAGTCGTGTCCAACTCTTTGTGACCTCATGAATCGCAGCATGCCAAACCTCCCTGTCCATCAGCATCTCCCAGAGTTCACTCAAACTCATGTCCATTGAGTTGGTGATGCCATCCAGCCATCTCATCCTCTGTCATCCCCTTCTCCTCTTGCCCCCAATCCCTCCCAGCATCAGAGTCTTTTCCAATGAGTCCACTCTTCATATGAGGTGGCCAAAGTATTGGAGTTTCAGCTTTAGCATAATTCCTTCCAAAGAAATCCCAGGGCTGATCTTCAGAATGGACTGGTTGAATTTCCTTGCAGTCCAAGGGACTCTCAGGAGTCTTCTCCAACACCACAGTTCAAAAGCATCAATTCTTCGGTGCTCAGCTTTCTTCACAGTCCAACTCTCACATCCATACATGACCACTGGAAAAACCATAGCCTTGACTAGACAGACCTTTGTTGGCAAAGTAATGTCTCTGCTTTTGAATATGCTATCTAGGTTGGACATAAATTTTCTTCCAAGGAGTAAGCGTCTTTTAATTTCATGGCCGCAGTCACCATCTGCAGTGATTTTGGAGCCCCCCAAAATAAAGTCTGACACTGTTTACACTGTTTCCCCATCTATTTTCCATGAAGTGATGGGACTGTATGCCATGATCTTCGTTTTCTGAATGTTGAGCTTTAAGCCAACTTTTTCACTCTCCTCTTTCACCTTCATCAAGAGGGTCTTTAATTCCTCTTCCCTTTCTGCCATAAGGGTGGTGTCATTGCATATCTGAGGTTATTGATATTTCTCCCAGCAATTTTGATTCCAGCTTGTGCTTTTTCCAGCCCAGCGTTTCTCATGATGTACTCTGCATAGAAGTTAAATAAGCAGGGTGACAATATACAGCCTTGATGAACTCCTTTTCCTATTTGGAACCAGTCTGTTGTTCCATGTCGAGTTCTAACTGTTGCTTCCTGTCCTGCATATAGGTTTCTCAAGAGGCAGATCAGGTGGTCTGGTATTCCCATCTCTTTCAGAATTTTCCACAGTTTATTGTGATCCACACAGTCGCTGTATAGTCCATGGAATTCTCCAAGCCAGAATACTGTAGTGGGTAGCCTTTCCCTTCTCCAGGGGATCTTCCCAACCCAGTGATCAAACCCAGGTCTCCCACATTGTAGGCAGATTCTTTACCAGCTGAGCCAAAGAGAAGTCCAAGTTTGTAGCCTATCCTTTCTCTGGCGGATCTTCCCCACCTAGGAATCAAACTGGGGTCTCCTGCACTGTAGGTGGATTCTTTACCAATGCTAGGTAAGTAATGCTCAAAATTCTTCAAGTCAGGCTTCAACAGTATGTGAACTGTGAACTTCTAGATGTTCAAGTTGGATTTAGAAAAGGCAGAAGAACCAGAGATCAAATTGCCAACATCCATTGGATCATAGAAAAAGCAAGAAAGTTCCAGAAAAACTTCTACTTCTGCTTTATTGACTTACCAAAGCCTTTGACTGTGTGGATCACAAGAAATTGTGGAAAATACTTAATGAGATGGAAATACCAGACCATCTTACCTGCCCCCTGAGAAATCTGTTTGCAGGTCAAGAAGCAACAGTTAGAACTGGACATGGAACAACAGACTAGATCCAAATAGGGAAAGGAGTACGTCAAGGCTGCATATTGTCACCCTGCTTATTTAACTTATATGCAGAATACATCATGTGAAATGCCAGGCTGGATGAAGCATAACCTGGAATCAAGTTTTCAGGGAGAAATATCAATAACCTCAGATATGCAGATGACAGCACCCTTATGGCAGAAAGAGAAGAAGAACTAAAGAGCCTCTTGATGAAAGTGAAAGAGGAAAGTGAAAAAGTTGGCTTCTAACTCAACATTCAGAAAATGAAGATCATGGCATCTGGTCCCATCACTTGATGGTAAATAGATGGGGAAACAATGGAAACAGTGACAGACTATTTTTTTTTTTTTTTTTTCCAAAATCACTGCAGATGGTGACTGCAGCCATGAAATTAAAAGAGAGTTGCTCCTTAGAAGAAAAGCTATGACCAACCTAGACAGCATATTAAAAAGCAGAGCCATTACTTTGCCAGCACAGGTCCATTTAGTTAAGGCTATGGTTTTTCCAGCAGTCATGTATGGATGTGAGTGTTGGACTCAAAAGAAAGCTGAGTGTTAAATAATTGATGCTTTTGAACTGTGGTGTTGGAGAAGACTCTTGAAAGTCCCCTGGACTTCAAGAAGGTCCAACCAGCAAATCCTAAAGGAAATCAGTCCTGAACATTCATTAGAAGGACTGATGCTGAAGCTGAAACTCCAATACTTTGGCCACCTGATGCTAAGAGCTAACTCACTGGAAAAGACCCTGATGCTGGGAGAGATTGAAAGTGGGAGGAGAAGGGGACGACAGAGGATGAGATGGTTTGATGGCGTCAGTGATGCAAGGACATGAGTTTGAGCAAGCTTCAGGAGTTGGTGATGGACAGGGAAGCCTGGTGTGCTGCAGTCCATGGGGTCACAAAGATTCAGACATGACTGAGCAACTGAACTGAACTAGCAATATTTATGATACAACAGTGGAAATTTAAAATTGATTTATCCTATTGTTTTTACATATATCTGTGTGTGTTTCTATCTCTCTGTGTGAGAGAGAGTTAGAGAGGTAAGAGAGGGAGAAGACAGAATCATTCTATCCTTTTTTTCAAAGGCGACTTGTTATAAACAAAGTTGAGTATGATCCTAGAACTATGTAGCATATATGATGCAGTTTTTGTATAGAAAATGGGTTTTCAGTTTTTGATTAAATGCTGGGTGCTCTTGATATTCCCATAGAAGGAGAGATCAAAAGTGGAGAAATGACAAACGCGAGCCTAGTGACAACGTTCATCCTCACGGGCCTTCCCCACGCACCAGAGCTGGACACATTCCTCTTTGGAATCTTCCTGGTGATCTATGTCCTCACTTTGGTGGGGAACCTACTCATCTTGCTGGTGATTATAGTGAATCCTCACCTGCACACCCCCATGTACTACTTCCTGAGCAACCTGTCCTTCATTGACATGTGGTACTCCACGGTCACTACACCCAAAATGCTGATGACCCTGGTGTCCCCAGAAGGCAGTCTTGTCTCATTTCCCAGCTGTGTGGCCCAGCTCTACTCTTTCCACTTCCTGGGCAGCACCGAGTGTTTCCTGTACACCGTCATGTCCTATGACCGTTTCCTGGCCATCAGTTACCCACTAAGGTATGCCAGCATGATGAGTGGGAGGACATGTGCCATCCTGGCCACAACCACGTGGCTCAGTGGCTCTGTGCACTCTGCTGTCCAGACCACACTGACGTTCCGTTTGCCCTTCTGTGGACCCAACCAGATCCAGCATTACATCTGTGATGCACCACCCATCCTCAAACTGGCCTGTGCAGACACATCCACCGTGGAGACGGTGATCTTTGTCAACATTGGGGTGGTGGCTTCAGGCTGCTTTCTTCTTATTGTGCTGTCTTACATGTCCATCATCCATTCTATCCTGAAGATCCGCACCTCAGAGGGAAGATGGAGAGCCTTCCAGACCTGTGCCTCCCACTGCACTGTGGTCCTTTGCTTCTTTGGCCCTGGTGTTTTCATTTACCTGAGACCAGGCTCCAAGGAGGTTGTGGACAGGATTGTGGCTGTTTTCTACACTGTGATGACACCCCTTCTGAACCCTGTGATCTATACCCTGCGGAACAAGGAAGTGAAGAAAGCTCTGTTGAAGTTTAAAGACAAAGTAGTGTACTCAGAAAGCAAATAAGCTATATTATGTAGATACACATATTTAAAAAACTTAGTAATATAATTTAGTCGTCAACAAGAAATGTATTACATTTATAGTTCTCAGTATGAAATTTTATCTAAATCAGCTAGTCAGGAATATTTGTTTGACTAATTTTTCTGAGAAATTTTTAAGGCCGTATTAGGTTTTTTAAACATGAGATTTCAGTTTATTGGGCTTCCTTGGTGGCTCAGATGGCAAAGAGACTGCCTACAATGCAGGAGACCTGGGTTTGATCCCTGGGTCAGGAAGAATCCCTGGAGAGGAGAATGACTATCCACTCTAGTATTCTTGCCTGGAGAATTCCTGTACAGAGGAGTCTGTCACACTACAGTCTATGGGGTCAAAAAGAGTCAGACACGACAGACCAATTAACACGTTAACACACGTTCACACTTCCAGTTTATTAATTTAGTGAAACCAAGGCACATATCATATTATCTTAAACTGCATAGTTCCTTGCAATGTAATTTGGTTTGACCTTTTCTATTGAATATCATTTTAAAAATTTGTTGGAGTGTAGTTAATTTCTAATAATATGTTAATTTAAGGCATAGAGCATAGCAATTCAGTTATACATATAAATATATTCATCCTTTTTCAGATTCTTTTCCTATGTAGGTTATTATAGGATGCTGAGTGGAGTTCCTTGTGCTGTATCATAGATCCTTATTCATTATCTATTTTATATACAGTTGTATATGAATGGACTGGTTCCTAATTGGGAAAGAAATACATCAAGGCTGTATATTGTCACCATGCTTATTTAACTTATATGCTGAGTAAATCATGCAAAATGCCAGGCTGGATGAAACACAAGCTGGAATCAAGATTGCTGGGAGAATAATCAATAACCTCAGGCATGCAGATGACACCACCCTTATGGCAGAAAGCGAATAGGAACTGAAGAGCCTCTTGATGGAAGTGAAAGAGGAGAGTGAAAAAGCTGGCTTAAACCTCAACATTCAAAAAACTAAGATCATGGCATCCAGTCTGATCACTTCATGGTAAATAGATAGGGAAACAATGGAAACAGTGACAGACCTTTATTTTCTTGGGCTCCAAATCACTGAAGATGGTGACTGCAGCCATAATATTAAAAGACGCTTACTCCTTGGAAGAAAAGCTATGACCATTCTAGACAGCATATTAAAAAGAAGAGACATTACTTTGCCAATAAAGGTCCATCTACTCAAAGCTATGGTTCTTCCAATAGTCATGTATGGATGTGAGAGTTGGACTGTGAAGAAGGCTGAGTGCTGAAGAATTGATGCTTTTGAACTGTGGTGTTGGAGAAGACTGTTGAGAGTCCCTTAGAGTGCAAGGAGATCAAGCCAGTCCATCCCAAAGGAAATAAGTCCTGAATATTCATTGAAAGGACTGATGCTAAAGCTGAAACTCCAATACTTTGGCTACCTGATGCAAAGAACTGACTCATTGGAAAAGACCCTGATGCTGGGAAAGATTGAAGGTGGGAGGAGAAGGGGATGACAGAGGGTGAGATGGTTGGATAGCATCACTGGCCTGATGGGAGTGAGTTTGAGTAGGCTCTGGGAGTTGGTGAAGGACACGGAAGCCTGGTGTGCTGCAGTCCATGGAGTCGCAAAGAGTTGGACATGACTGAGTGACTGAACTGAACTGATATGAATGTTAATCCCAGGCTACTAACTATTATCTCTCACCCCACCTTGTTTCCCCTTTGGTAACTATAAAGTTTGTTTTTGGAATCTGTGTGTCTATTTCTGTTTTGTAAATAAGTTCATTTATATAATTAAAAAAATATATAAAAATACCACTTTCTCTATCCATGCCTCTGTGGACATTTAGGTTGGTACTATGTCTTGGCTATTCTAAAATAGTGTTGCTATGAACATTGTAGTGCCTGTATCTTTTCAAATTATGGTTTTTCTCTGGATGTATGCACAGGAGGGGATTACTAGATCATGTGATATTTCTATTTTTACTATTTTAAGGAGTTCCATACTGTTCTCCATAGAGGTTGTGACAATTCACATTCTCACCAATAGTGTACAAGGTTTCTCTCTTCTCCACAGCCTCTCCAGCATTTTTACATTAAAAAAAATTATTTGTAGATTTTTTGAGGATGGCTGTTCTGACCAGTGTGAGGTAATAATTCATTGTAGTTTTCATTTGCAATTCTCTAATTATTAGTGATGTTGAGCATCTTTTTATGTGCTTTTGGCACTCTGTATGCCTTCCTTTGGACTTCCCAAGTGGCTAAGTGGTTAGAATCTGCCTGCCAATGTGGGAGATGCAGGAGATGTGGGTTCAGTCCCTGGGCGTAGAAGATCCCTTGGAGAAGGAAGCGGCAACCCTTTCCAGTATTCTTGCCTGGATAATCCCATGGACAAAAGAGCCTGGCAGGCTACAATTCACGAGGCTGCAAAGAGTTGGCTACAACTGAGTGACTGAGAATGCAGCATGCAGGCCTTCCTTTGAGAAATGTGTATTTAGATCTTTTGCTCATTTTTTGATTGAGTTGCTGTTGTGTTTTTGAGAGCGTTGCTTGAATATTTTAGATATGAATCACAGAGTTGCTTGAATATTTTAGATATGAATCCTTTGACAATCGCTTCATTGGCAAGTATTTTCTCCCATTCCATGGCTTGTCTTTTTGTTTTGTTTATAGTTTTCTCTGCTGTGAAAATGCTTTTAGTTAAATTAGGTCCTATTTGTTTATTTTTGCTTTTATTTTCATTAATCTAGTAGGTGAATAGGAAAGCTACTTCTGCGATTTATGTCTGAGTGTTCTGCCTATATTTTCCTCTAAGAGTTTTGTAGTGTCCAGCCTTATATTTGGGTTTTTGAACCATTTTTACTTTATTTTTGTGTTAGAGAGTGTTCCAAACTAGTTCTTTTACATGTAGCTTTACAGTATTCCCAGAACCACTTATGAAGAGACTGTCTTTTCTCTACTGTATATTCTTGCCTCCTTTGTCATAGATTACTTGGCCATATGTGTGTGGATTTATTTCTGGGCTTTTGATCTGGTTCCATTGGTCTAAATTTAAGTTTTTGTGTAGTACTGTACTGTTTTGATTACTGTAGCTTTGTATTATAGTCTGAAGTCAAGGAGCCTGATACCTCCATCTTCACTTATCTTTGTCAGGATTGGTTTGGTTCTTCAGAGTCTTTTCTGTTTCCTTATAACTTAAATATTTTTTTACTCTAGTTTTGTGAAAAATGTCATTGGTCATTTGATAGGGATTGCTAAGAATGTGTAGATTGCCTTTTGACACATAACATTAGTAGTGGGTGTACAAAATAATATTTCAATATTTGTATATATTGCAAAATACCACAGTAAGTCTAGTTAACATTTGTTAAAATTCATAGTGACAATTTTTTTCTTTTGTAAGAACTTCTAAAATCTGTTCTCTAGCAACTTTCAAATATATAATAGAATGTTAAGTATGATCACCACATTGTTTGTGCTGTCCCATGACTTATTTATTTAATAACTGGAAGTTTTCACCTTTTGACCCCCTTCATTCATTTTGCTCACTCTCCATCACCTGCCACTACCATATTCAGTTCAGTTCAGTTCAGTCGCTCAGTCATGTCCGACTCTTTGTGACCCCATGAATTGCAGCACACCAGGCCTCCCTGTCCATCACCAACTCCCAGAGTTCACTCAGACTCACGGCCATCAAGTCAGTGATGCCATCCAGCCATCTCATCCTCTGTCGTCCCCTTCTCCTCTTGCCCCCAATCCCTCCCAGCATCAGAGTCTTTTCCCTG
>NW_011494960.1:6564722-6565062 GCF_000754665.1 Bison bison bison
TTTTGGAGCCCCCCAAAATAAAGTCTGACACTGTTTACACTGTTTCCCCATCTATTTTCCATGAAGTGATGGGACTGTATGCCATGATCTTCGTTTTCTGAATGTTGAGCTTTAAGCCAACTTTTTCACTCTCCTCTTTCACCTTCATCAAGAGGGTCTTTAATTCCTCTTCCCTTTCTGCCATAAGGGTGGTGTCATTGCATATCTGAGGTTATTGATATTTCTCCCAGCAATTTGATTCCAGCTTGTGCTTTTTCCAGCCCAGCGTTTCTCATGATGTACTCTGCATAGAAGTTAAATAAGCAGGGTGACAATATACAGCCTTGATGAACTTCCTTTT
>NW_011494960.1:6565162-6581009 GCF_000754665.1 Bison bison bison
CCTTGCAGTCCAAGGGACTCTCAAGAGTCTTCTCCAACACCACAGTTCAAAAGCATCAATTCTTCGGCGCTTCAGCCTTCTTCACAGTCCAACTCTCACATCCATACATGACCACAGGAAAAACCATAGCCTTGAGTCCTCTAGTCAAGGCTAGATGGACCTTTGTTGGCAAAGTAATGTCTCTGCTTTTGAATATTCTATCTAGGTTGGACATAACTTTCCTTCCAAGGAGTAAGCATCTTTTAATTTCATGGCTGCAGTCACCATCTGCAGTAATTTTGACATTAGCAATTACTATTCTGTTTTTTATATCTATAAACTTGACTATTTGTTGTTGTTGCTGATTCCACATACATGTGTGATCATAAGATATTTATCTTTGACTTAGTTCACTTAGCTTAATGTCCTCAAGGTCTGTTCATGTTGTCAGAAATGGCAGGATTGCCTTCTTTCTCATTGGTAATTTATATTAAATATCCCATTATATATATGTGTGTGTGTATGTGTGTACACATATATACACACATATATATACTGTGGTGAGATATATCTATATCTATATCTATCTATCGCAGTCAAGAATGAAAGATAAGGTATTCCCTACAGTAACAATATAAGCATTGTACTCTGAATATTTTTCCTAGCCTTCCTCAAATGGATCCATGTTCTTTCCATAGAGTAACTAGTGAAGGAAAATACCACACCATTTTAAATTTCTTAAATTTTGGCTTTGCAAGCTGATAAATGGAGAGCTGAACCAAGTCTACCTTGGAAAAATACTTTACCCTGCAATTAGTTCCTAGTTCATAAGTGTGGAGTAGGAATTGATATCTCAGCATCTGAGAGAGTTTTCTTGTTGGCTTTCTGACCCTGGAGTAAGTAGGAGCTGTTCTAGGCCATGTGGAAGCCCTTGGTCTTCCCACTTTGAAGAAGAGTCATAAAAACTTTTGTTTTTGAGGAGACTCACAGAGGTTAATAGTACTATCAAAAATTAGAAAGATTCAGGATGAAAATTTTGATTACATTCCTGTTTAACTCTACAGGTGCAGAATGATACAGAATCATAGATTTAATGGTATAGTGACTAAAGTCACAGCTCCTGATCTAGATGTGGTCTGGTTAGTGTGTGTTAGGACAGCCACGAGTAAGGTGATCTCTAGCTGTTAATCGCTTCTAATTTGTGAAAATTTCCAAAACACAATCTCATGCATAAAAATTTTCATATACATAATAGTTACATGCATAGCACACATATTTCATAATGCTAAAATGAGATATGTGTGAACATGATCCAGTTCGAAACAAAATGTTGCGTGAACCCCTGGAGCATCCTTTGTGATTTTCTCCCATAGCAATCTCTTCTCTTGGTATGAGAGATAACAACTACCCTGACATTACTGTTAGCACTCCCATTGATGTTCATTTACCAGTAAGTTTACCAACTATGTTTCATTCCTGTTTTGAACTCATATAAATGGAACCATGCAGCAGCATTTTAACCTAAAAATATCTGCTTAAAATATTTGACTTTGGTGTCTGTAGTTACTTAAAATTTTAAAAAATTCTGTAGTATCTGTTTTATGAATAAGACTTTTTTTTTCTCTGCTTTTCTGTACTTCCTCTCTCTTCTTTTCAAACTGAACAACAATGTGAAAACATCAGATAATATCTTCTGAACAATAGTTTTTTTTCCTAAAGAAGTTCTCTTGATAATTTTTGCAAGGCAGGTCTGTTGGCAACAAATTTGTTTGTCTGAAAAAGTCATTATTTTACTTTCAAGTTGGAGGATAATAGTATTGGGTTTAGAAGTTCAACATGATAATTTTTTTTATCACCTTTTAAATATTTCACTCCACTCTTTTCTTGATTGCATGGTTTCTAATCATATTTCCTCTGAAATTCAGAGTGGTTTATGCATTTTGAATCCTACGTCCTTATCAAATTGATATTTTGAGCTTATTTCTCTCATTCTATGTGCTGTTTTTTTACCTTCTTCATGATGTCTTTTGGAGGATGTCTTATTTTGAGCAGTGTGGAAAGTTGAGGAGCCTGACACTTTCTGATTAATAAGGAAGTCCTCTCTATTAAGTATAGCATCTTAATTGACTTAATTTTTTTTTGAAATATAAAACAATCATAGTTTTGATAATTGTATTTTTATTACAGTGTTGCAATGTACTTTTATTACAAAGTTTCAATTGCCCATTGGGTAACTGAAGATCAGCTATTAGTATACATATATCCTCTCCTTCTTGAGCCTCCATCCCACCAGCGCCCCATACCACCCCTCTAGGTCATCACAGAGCACCGAGCTGAGTTCCCTGTGTTATACAACAGGTTCCAACTAGCTATCTGTTTCATACATGTTGGTGAACTAATGCTTCTTTCTTGATTCTTCCCACCCCTCCTTCCCCCACTGTGTCCACATGTCCATTCTCTACATCTGAGTCTCTATTCCTACCCTGAAAATAGTCACATCTGCACCATCTTTCCAGATTTCATGTCCAACTCTTTACAGCCCTATGGACTATATATATATATGCACTAATATATAGTATTTGTATTTTCCTTTCTGACTTACTTCACTGTGTATGACAGCCTTTAGGTCCATCCACATCACTACAAATGACCCTTTTTTCTCCTTTGCATGGATGAGTAATATTCCATTGTATATATGCATCACAACTTCTTCATCCATTCATCTGTCAATGGACATTTAGGTTGCTTCTGTATCCTGGCTATTGTAAATAGTGCTACAATGGATATTGGGGTACATGGGTTTTTTTGAATTATGGTTTTCTCAGTATATATGCCCAGTAGTGGAATTTCTTGCAATACCTGCCGTCTCATTTGGGATTCTCTTACCTTGGACGTGGGGTATCTCTTCATGGCTGCTCCAGCAAAGCACAGTCGCTGCTCCTTACCTTGGATGAGATTGCCCCTCCTGACCTTGAATGTGGAGTAGCTCCTCTCAGCCCTCCTGCATTGGCGCAGCTGCCTGTAAGAGAAACCCAAGT
Source organism: Bison bison bison (assembly GCF_000754665.1). Taxonomy (NCBI): domain Eukaryota; kingdom Metazoa; phylum Chordata; class Mammalia; order Artiodactyla; family Bovidae; genus Bison; species Bison bison. Next base: position 6,568,180 of record NW_011494960.1, read on the forward strand.
GAGATGGTTGCGAGAGGGCATCAGAGGGCAGACACACTGAAACCACAATCACAGAAAACTAGCCAGTCTGTTCATATGGACCACAGCCTTGTCTAACTCAATGAAACTAAGCCATGCCATGTGGGGCCACCCAAGATGGATGGGTCATGGTGGAGAGGTATGACAGAATGTGGTCCACTGGAGAAGGGAATGGCAAACCACTTCAGTATTCTTGCCTTGAGAACCCCATGAACAGTATGAAAAGGCAAAATGATAGGATACTGAAGGAGGAACTCTCCAGGTCAGTAGGTGCCCAATATGCTACAGGAGATCTGTGGAGAAATAACTCCAGAAAGAATGAAGGGATGAAGCCAAAGCAAAACAATACCCAGTTGTGGATGTGATTGGTGATACAATCAAGGTCCAATGCTGTAAAGAGCAATATTGCATAGGAACCTGGAATGTTAGGTTCATGAATCAAGGCAAATTGGAAGTGGTCAAACAGGAGATGGCAAGAGTGAATGTCGACATTCTAGGAATCAGCGAACTAAAATGGACTGGAATGGGTGAATTTAACTCAGATGACCATTATTTCTACTACTGTGGGCAGGAATCCTTTAGAAGAAATGAAGTAGCTGTCATGGTCAACCAAAGAGTCCAAAATGCAGCATACTTTGCTGGGACAATCAGCACATAAGAGGCAAATGTTGAATAAGAGGGAAAAAAGTTTAAATACATGAAATTTGATGCAATAACTTTATCTACTAATGGAAATATCTGACAAAATGAAGTTATTAGGGACTTGAACAAGGAAGGCAGGAACAGCATGTACAGAAAGAGAAGGCCCCTGTTTAGGATTGATATCTAAAATTATGACTGTGCATCAGAAGTTGGGGCCCTCAGTATGTATAAACATACTGGGAAGTGGAAAGAGTCTGTAGCAGGGAGAGCATCTTAAATAAATGATACCAACAATTATGAAGGTGGAATACTACAAAAAAAGACAATATTTTTCCTTGAGAAGTCCACACCTTAATGTGAAGCTCACAAATATATAGTGTTATAAAGCACTTAGAATCTAAGTCAGGCAGAGTTAGGGTAGCTAAGGTGCTTTTCATAGTATATGGGGGAAATACGTTTTTTTTTTTTTTAAAACCTACATTTGATATATAAACTACACACAACTGTACAAAATTCTCTTCTTTGTTGCTTCAGTGATTATTGATGTTAACTGATGTTTTGTCCTCAAAGAATTAAAAGGTTCCTGAAATTATGTTATACCAATACAGAATTTCACTAGAATTTCACTCCATGGGTTTTGATGCTGGGTATTTGGGTGCAGGGCTTCCCTGGGGGCTTAGATGGTAAAGCATCTGCCTGCAATGTGGGAGACCTGGGTTCAATCCCTGGGGCAGGAAGATCCCCTGGAGAAGAAAATGGCAACCCACTTCAGTACTCTTGCCTGGAAAATCCCATGGACAGAGGAGGCTGGTAGGTTACAGTCTCTGGTGTTGCAAAGAGTCAGACACAACTGAATGACTTAACCCAACCCATTTGGGTTTAACCTTAACCACATTCCTTACTAACTGTGTGAATTTGAGTAAGAAACCTGATCATCTTCAGTTTTCTACATTAGGTATCAGTAGTACCTATGGCATAGTGTTCATGTAATGAAAAGGTTTCTAGTAAAGAATAAATAAGGTGTCTAATATATCCCAAGCTCAATAACATTTATGTTTTTGCCTCTGAATTATTCCAGAATAATTTAATTCCATGTAATTTTAATGTTTCATGAACTTTATTGCAGTTAAATTACTTGAAAACTAGTAAATACAGAATATCAAATTTATTAAAACATTTGGAATAAATGCATTGTCAATAATGGTGTTAATCATGATACTAATTTATTATCAGTGATTTAAAGAAAACTACTTACATGCATCTTCACAAATACAGTATTTCTGAAGATGCATGAATCACTAGCCAATCACGAAAATGGTTCGTAAAAGCATTGAACTGAGAATCAGGCTATCTAGCTGGTGGTCCCAGGTTTGAATTTTAAAACTTTAATTAAGAAGCTATTGGATATTGGTACTGCTACTGTCCACAGAGTCACAAAAAGTCAGATGAGACTGAATGACCAATACTTTCACTTCTCAAAGCACTTTTACTTCTACTAACTCATTGAATCCTCCAAATAGTATTGCTAGAGAAGGTCTTTCACAGCTGAAAACCAGAGATACAAAGCATGACTATTTCTAACCTTATTTGAACCAATATTTGCTTTTGTTTACATGCAGTTATAGCACTTCACCCATTGCACGTAGAAGTCCACTTGTATGAGCTGTGTAGCTATGCACTGGGGGGTTTTTAAGGGTGTTTTGTCTTTACTAGGCCTGATTTTTCTAACTTGTGAAAGAAATATGTTGAAATCTCATGATGCCAAGTGATTTAATTACACATTAATTTTTCGACTTTCTTCTAAATAGGAAGCACCCTTGGCTCCAGCCTACAATGTAGGGTGTCCTTGTCCTAGAGCAGGTTGAGGTTTGGTGAATCTGAATTTCCAAGACTCTGAACTATTGAGAGAAGTTGAGAGAAATATTGAAGTATTGAGAGAAATATTGAGAGAACAGCATGACCTTCTTCACCATCCACAGTGAAATGACCCAGCATAGGATGGTTGTGCTGAATATGAGCATCTGGTCCATTAATACAGGAATTTAAGGTCAGATTATGTGATGGAGACTGGAGGTGTCTGATGGTAGCTTCCTCCTGATTGCACTGACAAAACCTGAGAAACCTCAGGGCTCTATGAAGGTGGTGATGGTTCCAGTCTCTGAAAGGAGCCTCTCAGATCCATAGCTTGGCCTGGCAGACCTACCTGGAGAGACAACAATCCTCTCAGACGTGTGGGACTCTTTCAGTGTGGGAGCACTGACCAGGGTCAAGAGGTCCTGGGAAGTGTGGGGTAGTTACCTTGGGACCTTCATGCAAACACACACACAGGTGTGCACACATGCACACACAGACACAGACACACAGACAGACAGACAGACACACACACACAGCCACACACACACACACAAACCTGAGGAGACAGGTGCACAGCTGTATTGATCAGTCAGTGACTCTGATAATTGTTGTTGTTCTTGAGCAGTATCCTCAATTTGTGTGCATAAGACATAAACAAAAAAGTATATTATCAACTTAGGTATATATAAATAGCTCACTATTCTGCATCCAAGATCCAAATTGAATATTCACTCTTTAAAAAGGTAAAAATCATGTTATATGTCAATTATATATGAATACAATTAGAGGACAAGGTAAAATAAACATGTTGCAGAGAAATTACTTCATAGATCAAAATTTAACATGTTTATCATAAATAAAAATTTTGTAATTTTTTCAATTTAAAAAATATCCTTGAAACAAATTTTCCTAAGAAGTTTGGATAAAGTTTAATACTGAGAACTATATACATAAAATATTTCACACTGATAAAATCATATATTGTACTATACTATATTGTATTTCTATGTTTCATTGTACTATTCTATTACTATATTTGTTAAGTGAGCGAGTGTACATTACAGAGATTATTAGCTCTGCAAATACACTATTTTGTCTTTAAGCTTCAACAGAGCTTTCTTCACGTCCTTGTTCCGCAGGGTGTAGACCACAGGGTTCAGAAGGGGCGTCATCACAGTGTAGAAAACAGCCACAATGCTGTCCATAGCCTCCTTGGAGCCTGGTCTCAGGTAAATGAAAACACAGGGAACAAAGAAGCAAAGGACCACAGTGCAGTGGGAGGCACAGGTCTGGAAGGCTCTCCATCTTCCCTCTGAGGTGCGGATCTTCAGGATGGAATGGACGATGGATACGTAGGACAGCACTATCAGGAGAAAGCAGCCTGAGGCCACCACCCCAATGTTGACAAAGATCACCATCTCCACGGTGGACGTGTCTGCACAGGCCAGTTTGAGGATGGGTGGTGCATCGCAGAAGTAATGCTGGATCTGGTTGGGTCCACAGAAGGGCAAACGGAACGTCAGTGTGGTCTGGACAGCAGAGTGAAGAGAGCCACTGAGCCACGTGGTTGTGGCCAGGATGGCGCAAGTCCTCCCACTCATCATGCTGGCATACCTGAGCGGGTAACTGATGGCCAGGAAACGGTCATAGGACATGACGGTGTAGAGGAAGCACTCGGTGCTGCCCAGGAAGTGGAAAGAGTAGAGCTGGGCCACACAGCCAGGAAAGGAGACAGGACTGCCTTCTGGGGACACCAGGGTCATCAGCATTTTGGGCACAGTGACCGTGGAAAACCACATGTCAATGAAGGACAGGTTGGTTAGGAAGTAGTACATGGGGGTGTGCAGGTGGGGATCCACTGTGATCACCAGAAGGATGAGAAGGTTCCCCACCACAGTGAGGACATAGATCACCAGGAAGATTCCAAAGAGAAATGTGTCCAGCTCTGGTGCATGGGGAAGGCCCGTGAGGATGAACGTTGTCACTAGGCTCATATTTGTCATTTCTCCAGGCTTTTGATCTCTCTTTCTCTCTATGGGAATATCAAGAGCATCCAACATTTAATTGAGAACTGAGAACCTATTCTCTATATAGAAATTGCATTATACATGGTAGATAACTCTAAAATTATACTCCAGTTTATTACAAAACTTCTTTGTTTTTTCTTTTTTTTAAAATTATTTATTTTAATTGGAGGTTAATTACTTTACAATAATTTTATTTTTAATTGGGTGTTAATTACAATGTTGTGATTGTTTCTGCATGGAATACCTTCATTATCATCCTCTGTGTCTCTCTCTTTCTCTCTCACACACACACAAATTGATATATATATATATATATACATATGCAGATGAAAGTACAAGAAATCCATTGCATGTATTTATTAATGCATCATTGTTATTGTTGTTCAGTCACTAAGTCATGTCTGACTCTTTGTGACCCCATGAACTGCAGCACACGAAGCTTCCCTGTCCTTCACCATCTCCCAGAGTGTGCTCAAACTCATGCCCATTGAGTCAATGATGCTGTCCAACCATCTCATCTTCTGTCATCCCCTTCTCCTCCTGCCCTCAATCTTTGTCAGCATCAGGGTCTCTTCCAATGAGTTAGCTCTTTGCATTAGGTGGCCAAAGTATTGAGGCTTCAATTTCAGCATCACTCCTTCTAGTAAATATCACAAATTTAGTAGCATGCTGCTGCTGCTGCTGCTAAGTCGCTTCAGTTGTGTCCAACTCTGTGCGACCCCATAGACAGTAGCCCACCAGGCTCCCCCATCCCTGGGATTCCCCAGGCAAGAACACTGGAGTGGGTTGCCATTTCTTTCTCCAATGCATGAAAGTGAGAAGTGAAAGTGAAGTCGCTCAGTCGTGTCCAACTCTTAGTGACCCCATGGACTGCAGCCCACCAGGCTCCTCTGTCCATGGGATTTTCCAGGCAAGAGTACTGGAGTGGGGTGCCATTGCCTTCTCCGTTTAGTAGCATAAAACAATTCAAATTTACTGTCTTACAGTTTTTTGAGTAAGTTCAGAGCAGGTTAAGAATCTAAACTCCATCCAGAATCCCTACAACCTCCCATATGACCCAGAAAATGGCAACACTCACAACACTGCTGGCCTCATGCTTGTCTTCTTTTAGATAGTTTTTCATGAGGCCCTGAGAACATAAACTTCATATGTTTTATCCCAACCACAGTCCCTGGGTAGGGACTGGTTTCTAATATAATGATACATATTACTATCTTAAATATATATGTATTCTTTAATGTTGGCTTTGTTAGCGATGACATTTCCCAGCACCGCCCCCATCTTCCACTCCTCATAAATCCAGGTGATACTCCCAGAAGAGAAGATAATTCTGTTAAGTATTTGATTCTTATTTAAAGTTACTACCTGTTACAAGAAAGAGAGAGCCAACATAAGAGAAAAGAGCATATGCCAGCTTGAAGTCAAGAAAAGTTGGAATTGTGTACAATGGAAAGTGAGGCAGAAATGATGTTTGTAACAATGCAATACTGTTGAGGTCAGGGTTATTATGAATTATTTTTTGAGGGAAGACTCACCAAGATAGGAGAATTGGGGATATCTACTCTTAGCAAAGCCTATACAAAATGGATCTGATCTGCAGACAATGTGATTTAAGCTACGTTAAAGCTATATTTTTCATATAAGAGCATAAATAATGGAGTCAGAGTTAACCCTATATATGTATAGACAGATATCAGAACTCAAAAAATGGAACAAATGTATCTCTAAAGTTTCTCCTGTACCAGGGGGATCCCATCATCAGGATAAATCACAATCAGGTTAGATAATGTATGAAAATTTTCATCAGGTGAATTGCAAGGTAGCCTGAGACCCGAGGCAGGAATATCATTGAGAGGTATGTGTTTGACTTGTCTGTCCATGCAATAGCAACTTAGTTGCTATTCATAGGTCCTTATTACTATTTCATACATACATCTATGTATTTATGTTGTGAACAATGCAGGGCTTAGTGGCACCAACTTCTCACTCAGCCCCTGCACAGTCAAAAATCCATATGAAACTTTGACTTCCCAGAAACTTAATGACCAATAATCTACCACTAACCTTCCCTTACTGATGGCATAGCAATAAATTAACAAATATTTTGTATGTTATATGTACCATATGCTATACTTGTATAATAAACTAAAGAAAAGAAAATGCTATAAAGAAAATTATAAGAAAATACCCTTATTGTACTGTATTTATGGATATTGCAAGTTTATGTCAACTGTTTACAAAGGGAATCACCTGTTTTAGCACTATTTTAATGTTGTCATTTTAGGATGGAAGACACTGTAGGTGTTACTCATATCACTAATATTAGACATCAAAATGAAAAGATAAGTGAAAAAGAAATTCACATTTATTTACAGCTATAACAATTCATGCATTGATAATGAAGATGTAGTTAAATGATTGCCTCAAGGTAGCCTAGTTCATACACTAATGAATGAATTGTTAGAAAACTCCTATGCGATACAGTATTACAGCTATATTCATTGTACAATATTAACAACATTGTTACTTAAAAAAAAAACCATATATCTGTGATGATAGGCTAATGTAGTTTCTTCCATTATGATGAAGAGAGGCATTCTGTATGGGAATGTAACTCTTTGAAAGTAAAGTTGTAAAATGGCACAAAAGCTAACACAATATTAGTTTTATGTTAAATGTCACTCATCTTTGCCTCTTTAAGGATATACTAGTATCTCCATATGTTTTACGTATTCATGACATACCTAACAGTTTCTTAATTTTTTTGATATTTCTAGGCTATGATTTCTAGGTGACTTTTTTCAAATTGTTGCAATCTCTAAGAACTTTCCAATATATTTATTCAAAAACTCTGTAAATGGATGAGTGTTCAAACTTGTTTTATTCCAGGTTCAACCATATGTGTGTGTGTGTGTGTATACATATATGAGAGAGACTTGATGACTACATTTAGATGGAAGTCTAACAATCCCCAAGTAACTTAACTCTGAATAAGTTTAAGAAGGGAAACAAGAGGAAATAAGAGAAATACACCTTTCTAAGAACTCACCTTCTAGTATGTGATTCATTTCAGTATAAAACTGATCTGTGCTTTTGGTTGTTGTTGTTTATACCAAAATCTTACTTCCTACATGCTATGTTGAGATACTTGTTTGCAGGTTACAACTAAAGGAACACACGCTCCTGCGATTGCTCAGTGAGAAAGAGTGCTTGATTTCTGTTCAAGAACCCCACTAGTTTAAATGCAGAGAATGGGAACTAACACAGCTGGATGGGTAGGAGATTATCTTGATTTAGTGTCTCAAGGGATAGGATTACTCTTGAGTCTTCAGGTTCCCTTGATAAGCAGAGGAACAACAGAAAGATTAATAAAAGGTTTTTAATAATCATGCATATTTCTCCTATGTGCTGGTTACTTGAATCATCTTGAGAAGAGTTCGTGTCTTTCAGAAACTAATATTTATACCTAAGAAGAAAGAAGGATCCAGTTACCCCATCCCCTCAAAGGGGATGCAGGTAGACTTGTATCTGCTTTCTCTGAACTTAAAATGGTCCAGAAATTATAACTCTCATCACCTGCTGCCACTTTTCATCTCACTGTCTCTCTTCCACCATCTTCTTCAGGTGACTTAAAACATCTACATTTCCAAAGATTTTTTATTATTTAAAATTTTAGAGAGACTTTTCTTATAGAAATACCTAAAGATAATTATTTCCAAGTTGATAACAATAATAAGATTCTATTGCTGACACATGTTTTATGGTGGCATGACAACTAAAAGCCAACAGAATATCCCTAAGGAGGAATGGGTGAACAAAATATGCTACATTATAAAACATCAAGCAGCTATATAAAAGATTGTAACAACAGCAGTTAACTTTGTAGGGTTTTCATGAGATATTTTCATGGGGGCATATATGATGCACATAGTGTAGATAACATTGTGCCATTTTTTAAAGAAAACAATGACAGTTTATATATTATAAAAGTATTGATAAAGTAGCAGAAAATATAATTATTAAACTAATCTGGGGTTGAGGGGTGGGAGTGAAGGAAAACTAAAAAAAAATACAAAAATAATAATATAGCATATATGATATAATGTAATTGTATTTAAATTATATACATTATCATATGCATAAGGAAATCAGAAAATATAAGAATTAGATATTGATTTACTGATTGAAGAGTGGCCCATAATATAATTTTTAAGTGAAAGAAAGAAGGGTAAACAAAATTTTATGTGTCAGCTAAAGCATACCATTATACTTTCTCATACACACTCACACATAACAACCCAGAAAAGCCAAAGAACCAAACTTGTAAAAGGAATAGGAAACTGGTAGAATTATTGCAAAATCATGCCAATGAATATCTGGTGAGGGTCCACTGCTATCTCCATGCAGTTTAGCCCCACAGAGGGTCACCACAAACGTAAACCTCCTAAAGCATGGCTGGCATGAAGTCAGTCCTGCCTTTCAAAACCAGATGTTGCCAGTGCTATCACTGCATCATCCAAATTCATTCTCCCTTATATGTGCTTGTTATTGTTGCTTGCTTCTGATCCAAAGTCAAGGTTGATAAATTCTGTTGTTCAAGGCTAGATCCCATACCCATGTTCTGTATTTGCTATGAAAGTGAAAGTCACTCAGTCATGTCCGACTCTTTGCTACCCTATGGACTATACAGCCCATGGAATTCTCCAGGCCAGAACACTTGAGTGGGTAGCCAGTCCATTCTCCAGGGGATCTTCCCAGCCCAGGGATCGAATCCAGGTCTCCCACATTGCAGGAAGATTCTTTACCAGCTGAGCAACCAGGGAAGCCCAGGAATACTGGAGTGGGGAGCCATTCCCTTCTACAGGGGATCTTCCCAACCCAGGCATCAAACCGGGGTCTCCTGCACTGCAGGCGGATTCTTTACCAGCTGAGCTACATGAATGGGAAACTATCTGGTATTTTGGCTTCTATAGCAGAAAGCAGTGCCACATACACAGAGAGTATAGAAGATACACAGCCAAAATATATGAATAAGCAAATACATCAATAACAATCCATGACAGTTCACCACAAAGATCACATACAAGTTGTAAACATACTACCCCTTGGATTTATACACACACAATATCAGCACCTAAAACAACGCAAGTTAATTCCTCATGTCACTCCTCTCAGAGAAAATGTCATGCTAATATATCACCGTTTATTTCATACAGATCAAATCTGGAGTCTCAAAAAATGTATAGATGCATTTTGTCCATAAATCACAAAAAGTGACACATGGATAAAATAATAAAGTTATCATGAACCTGTCTTATATGTGACAATGGAGTGAATGGAGGGGAGAAAATTAAAACACAAAAATAAATGTACACTGAAACAATGCAGAAAACACATGGAGAAGGTTGGATACTGATTTCCCAAATGGTTAGGAGGTAACAGCTAATATTCATGACACTCTCTTCTTCAACATTTTATTATCAGGAAATTCAACATGCCAGTGTTGCCAAAAAGATGAATCAAACCATTATTTCTGCAACACACAAACATGTTTGAGCTCACTAAATTAGGTTACAGTCATTTGCTATTAATTTTTCCTTCTGGATATACTCAAATGCAGAGGCATCCCATGGAGTTACCTAGATTCACTGTCTGGATTGGGCTTCCCCAGTGGCTTAGTGGTAAAGAATTCCCCTCCATGCAGGAGATGCAGGAGATACAGGTTCAATCCCTAGGCCAGGAAGATCCCTTGGCAGAGGAATGGAAACCCATTCCAGTATGCTTGCCTGGAGAATTCTATGGACAGAAGAGCCTGGTGGGCTACAGTCCATAGGGTCGCAAAGAATTGGAAATGACTGAAGCAACTGAGCACAGCACTGCACTGTCTGAGTAAGGAAGAGGGCAAAGTACAAAATTACTGCCTATGCATTAGTACAGTATCAGCATGTTGTTCAGTAGAGGGATAAAAGCCAGTCATTCTACAATTTTGTGTTCATATGACAGGCCAGATAAGTCTTATTATACATTATGCCAAGAAAGTCTCTCCATATGAAAATAGGAAGGCATGTTTTCCCTTCTATGTCAGGACCTCATTGAGATTATTTGAACTATTTATTTAGTGCTTCAAGAATAAAATGAAATAAAAGAAACTTGAGGATAAATAAGAAGTTTGTAGTTAACGTAAATACCCTGCTATATATAAAATAGATAAATAACAAGGGCATATTTTATAGAACAGTAACTATATTCAATATCTTATAATAACCTATAATGGAAAATAATTTTAATATATATATATATGCATATATACATATATATGAGTACACATATATGTATATATGTAACTAAATCACATTTTGTACACCTGAAACTACCAAAACATTGTGAATTAACTATACTTCAGTACAAAGTGGTTAACAAAAAGAAACAAGTAAATAATAAGAATAAACAAAACAAGTAAAAATAAATGAAAAATAAGATGAAAAATTCTGGCCTATCCTGACCTAGTTCCCCACAAATGTGGCCACAACCACCGATATTCAGCCCCAAAACCACTAATTTTTTTTTTTTTTGGAGCATAATTACTTTTATTTTATTTTTTAATATAAATTTATTTATTTTAATTGGAGGCTAATTACTTTACAATATTGTATTGGTTTTGCCACACATCACAACCACGGGTGTACACGTGTTCCTCATCCTGAAGCCCCCTACCTCCTCCCTCCCCATACCATCCCTCTGGGTCATCCAAGTGCACCAGCCCTGAGCATCCTGTATCATGCATTGAACCTGGACTGGAGATTCATTTCATATATAATAGTATACATGTTTCAATGCCATTCTCCCAAATCATCCCACCCCTTTGCCTCTCCCACAGAGTCAAAAGGACTGTTCTATACATTTGTGTCTCTTTTGCTGTCTTGCATACAGTTACCATCTTTCTAAATTCCATATATATGCATTAGTATACTGTATTGGTGTTTTTCTTTCTGGCTTACTTCACTGTGTATAACAGGCTCCAGTTTCATTCACCTCATTAGAACTGATTCAAATGTATTCTTTTTAATGGCTGAGTAATACTCCATTGTGCGTATGTACCACAGCTTTCTTATCCATTCGTCTGCTGACATACATCTAGGTTGCTTCCATGTCCTGGCTATTATAAACAGTGCTGTGATGAACATTGGGGTACATGTGTCTCTTTCAAATCTGATTTCCTCAGTGTGTATGCCCAGCAGTGGGATTGCTGGGTCGTATGGCAGTTCTATTTCCAGTTTTTTTAAGGAATCTCCACACTGTTCTCCATAGTGGCTGGACTAGTTTGCATTCCCACCAACAGTGTAAGAGGGTTCCCTTTTCTCCACACCCTCTCCAGCATTTATTGCTTGTAGACTTTTGGATAGCAGCCATTCTGACTGGCATGAAATGGTACCTCATTGTGGGTTTGATTTGCATTTCTCTGATAATGAGTGATGTTGAGCATCTTTTCATGTGTTTGTTAGCCATCTGTATGTCTTCTTTGGAGAAATGTCTATTTAGTTCTTTGGCCCATTTTTTGATTGGGTTGTTTATTTTTCTGGAATTGAGCTGCAGGAGTTGCTTGTATATGTTTGAGATTAGTTGTTTGTCAGTTGCTTCATTTGCTATTACTTTCTCCCATTCTGAAGGCTGTCTTTTCACCTTGCTTATAGTTTCCTTTGTTGTGCAGAAGCTTTTAATTTTAATTAGGTCCCATTTGTTTATTTTTGCTTTTATTTCCAATATTCTGGGAGGTGGGTCATAGAGGTTCCTGCTGTGATGTATGCCGGAGAGTGTTTTGCCTATGTTCTGCTCTAGGAGTTTTATAGTTTCTGGTCTTATGTTTAGATTTTTAATCCATTTCGAGTTTATTTTTGGAATGGAGAAGGAAATGGCAACCCACTCCAGTACTATTGCCTGGAAAATTCCATGGATGGAGGAGCCTGGTAGGCTACAGCCCATGGGGTTGCAATGAGTTGGACACAACTGAGCGACTTCATTTTCTTTCTTTCTATAGTTCGTTTTGGAGAAGGAAATGGCAACCCACTGCAGTATTCTTGCCTGGAGAATCCCATGGACAGAGGGCTGGTGGGCTACAGTCTATGGGCTTGCAAATAGTCGGACAGGACTAAGCAACTAACACACACACATGGTATTAGAAAGTGTTCTAGTTTCATTCTTTTACAAGTGGTTGACCAGTTTTCCCAGCACCACTTGTTAAAGAGATTGTCTTTAATCTATTGTATATTCTTGCCTCCTTTGTCAAAGATA
>NW_011494960.1:6581109-6587375 GCF_000754665.1 Bison bison bison
TTTGAGGGTTTTTGTATTTCCATACAAATTGTGAAATTATTTGTTCTAGCTCTGTGAAGAATACCGTTGGTAGCTTGATAGGGATTGCATTGAATCTGTAGATTGTTTTGGGTAGTATACTCATTTTCACTATATTGATTCTTCTGATCCATGAACATGGTATATTTCTCCATCTATTAGTGTCCTCTTTGATTTCTTTCACCAGTGTTTTATAGTTTTCTATATACAGGTCTTTAGTTTCTTTAGGTAGATATATTCCTAAGTATTTTATTCTTTCCGTTGCAATGGTGAATGAAATTGTTTCTTTAATTTCTCTTTCTATTTCCTCATTATTAGTGTATAGGAATGCAAGGGATTTCTGTGTGTTAATTTTATATCCTGCAACATTACTATATTCATTGATTAGCTCTAGCAATTTTCTGGTGGAGTCTTTAGGGTTTTCTATGTAGAGGATCATGTCATCTGCAAACAGTGAGCGTTTTACTTCTTCTTTTCCAATTTGGATTCCTTTTATTTCTTTTTCTGCTCTGATTGCTGTGGCCAAAACTTCCAAAACTATGTTGAGTAGTAGTGGTGAAAGTGGGCACCCTTGTCTTGTTCCTGACTTTAGGGAAAATGCTTTTAATTTTCCACCATTGAGGATAATGTTTGCTGAGGGTTTGTCATATATAGCTTTTATTATGTTGAGGTATGTTCCTTCTATTTCTGCTTTCTGGATAATTTTTATCATAAGTGGATGTTGAATCTTGTCAAAGGCTTTCTGTGCATCTGTTGATATAATCATATGGCTTTTATTTTTCAATTTGTTAATGTGGTGTATTACACTGATTGATTTGCAGATATTGAAGAATCCTTGCATCCCTGGGATAAAGCCCACTTGGTCATGCTGTATGATCTTTTTAATGTGTTGTTGGATTCTGATTGCTAGAATTTTTTTTAAAGGATTTTTGCATCTATGTTCATCAGTGATATTGGCCTGTAGTTTTCTTTTTTTGTGTGGCATCTTTGTCAGGTGTTGGTATTAGGGTGATGGTGGCCTCATAGAATGAATTTGGAAGTTTAACTTCCTCTGTAATTTTCTGGAAGAGTTTGAGTAGGATAGGTGTTAGGTCTTCTCTAAATTTTTGGTAGAATTCAGCTGTGAAGCCATCTGGACCTGGGCTTCTGTTTGCTGGAAGATTTCTGATTACAGTTTCAATTTCTGTGCTTGTGATGGGTCTGTTAAGATTTTCTATTTATCCTGGTTCAGTTTTGGAAAGTTGTACTTTTCTAAGAATTTGTCCATTTCTTCCAAGTTGTCCACTTTATTGGCATATAATTGCTGATAGTAGTCTCTTGTGATCCTTTGTATTTCTGTGTTGTCTGTTGTGATCTCTCCATTTTCATTTTTAATTTTATTGATTTGATTTTTCTCCCTTTGTTTCTTGATGAGTCTGGCTAATGGTTTGTCAATTTTATTTATCCTCTCAAAGAACTAGCTTTTGCCTTTGTTGATTTTTGGTATAGTCTCTTTTGTTTCTTTTGCATTTATTTCTGCCCTAATTTTTAAGATTTCTTTCCTTCTACTAACCCTGGGGTTCTTCATTTCTTCCTTTTCTATTTGCTTTAGGTGTAGAGTTAGGTTATTTATTTGACTTTTTTCTTGTTTCTTGAGGTATGCCTGTATTGCTATGAACCTTCCCCTTAGCACTGCTTTTACAGTGTTCCACAGGTTTTGGGTTGTTGTGTTTTCATTTTCTTTCATCTCTATGCATACTTTGATTTCTTTTTTGATTTCTTCTGTGATTTATTGGTTATTCAGCAGCGTGTTGTTCAGCCTCCATATGTTGGAATTTTTAATAGTTTTTCTCCTGTAATTGAGATCTAATCTTACTGCACTGTGGTCAGAAAAGATGCTTGGAATGATTTCAATTTTTTTGAATTTACCAAGGCTAGATTTATGGCCCAGGATGTGCTCTATCCTGGAGAAGGTTCCGTTGCACTGAGAAAAAAGTGAAATTCATTGTTTTGGGGTGAAATGTCCTATAGCTATCAATTAGGTCTAACTGGTCTATTGTATCGTTTAAAGTTTGTGTTTCCTTGTTAATTTTCTGTTTCGTTGATCTATCCATAGGTATGAGTGGGATATTACCCCTACTATTATTGTGTTATTGTTAATTTCCCCTTTCATACTTGTTAGCATTTGTCTTACATATTGCAGCGCTTCCGTGTTGGGTGCATATATATTTATAATTGTTGCATCTTCTTCTTGGATTGATTCTTTGATCATTATGTAGTGTTCTTCTTTGTGTCTTTTCACAGCCTTTGTTTTAAAGTCTACTTTATCTGATATGAGTATTGCTATTCCTGCTTTCTTTTGATCTCTATTTGCATGGAATATCTTTTTCCAGCCATTCACTTTCAGTCATATGTGTCCCTTGTTTTGAGGTGGGTTTCTTGTAGACAACATATGTAGGGGTCTTGTTTTTGTATCCATTCAGCCAGTCTTTATCTTTTGGTTGGGGCATTCAACCCATTTACTTTTAAGGTAATTATTGATAAGTATGATCCTGTTGCCATTTACTTTATTTTTTGGGTTCAAGTTTATACACCCTTTGTGTGTTTCCTGTCTAGAGAAGATCCTTTAGCATTTGTTGGAGAGCTGGTTTGGTGGTGCTGACTTCTCTCAGCTTTTGCTTGTCTGTAAAGCTTTTGATTTCTCCTTCATATTTGAATGAGATCCTTGCTGGGTACAGTAATCTGGGCTGTAGGTTATTTTCTTTCATCACTTTAGGTATGTCCTGCCATTCCATTCTGGCCTGAAGAGTTTCTATTGAAAGATCAGCTGTTATCCTTATGGGAATCCCCTTGTGTGTTATTTGTTGTTTTTCCCTTGCTGCTCTTAATATTTGTTCTTTGTGTTTGATCTTTGTTAATTTGATTAATATGTGTCTTGGGGTGTTTTGCCTTGGGTTTATCCTGTTTGGGACTCTCTGGGTTTCTTGGACTTGGGTGATCATTTCCTTTCCCATTTTAGGGAAGTTTTCAACTATTATCTCCTCAAGTATTTTCTCATGGTCTTTCTTTTTGTCTTCTTCTTCTGGGACTCCTATGATTCACATGCTGGGGCATTTAACATGGTCCCAGAGGTCTCTGAAATTGTCCTCATTTCTTTTAATTCGTTTATCTTTTTTCCTCTCTGATTCATTTATTTCTACCTTTCTATCTTCTACCTCACTTATCCTATCTTCTGCCTCCGTTATTCTACTGTTGGTTCCCTCCAGAGTGTTTTTGATCTCATTTATTGCATTATTCATTATATATTGACTCTTTTTCATTTCTTCTAGGTCCTTGTTAAACTTTTCTTGCATCTTCTCAATCCTTATCTCCAGGCTGTTTATCTGTAACTCCATTTTGTTTTCAAGATTTTGGATCATTTTCATTATCATTATTCGGAATTATTTATCAGGTAGATTCCCTATCTCTTCCTCTTTTGTTTGGTTTGGTGGACATTTATCCTGTTCCTTTACCTACTGGGTATTCCCTTGTCTCTTCATCTTGTTTATATTGCTGAGTTTGGGGTGGCCTTTCCGTATTCTGGCAGTTTGTGGAGTTCTCTTTATTGTGGAGTTTCCTCACTGTGGGTGGGGTTGTACAGGTGGCTTGTCAAGGTTTCCTGGTTAGGGAAGCTTGTGTCAGGGTGGGTGGAGCTGGGTTTCTTCTCTCTGGAGTGCAATGAAGTGTCCAGTAATGAGTTATGAGATGTCAATGGGGGTGGAGTGACTTTGGGCAGCCTGTATATTGAAGCTCAGGGCTATGTTCCTGTGTTGCTGGAGAATTTACGTGGTATGTCTTGCTCTGGAACTTGTTTGCCCTTGTGTGGTGCTTGGTTTCAGTGTAGGAATGGAGGTGTTTGATGAGCTCCTTTGATCAATGTTTCCTGGAGTCAGGAGTTCTCTGGTGTTGTCAGGATTTGGACTTAAGCCCCCTGTCTCTGGTTTCAGTCTTATTCTTACAGTAGCTTCAAGACTTCTCCATTTATACAGCACCGATGCTTCTCAAGATCTATAGGCCCCTTCCTATGTAGTCAGTGCTAACTACAGGGTTTTAATCTATTGCACCTGTCACTTCCAGGGCGGTTCTCTCTGTTTGTTTTAGCTTCTGTTTGCTGGTCTCTTTAGTGTCTAATTTCCATCCTGACACAATGGGGCGGTGGTGAACACTTTTTTAGGCTCAGTTGTTCAGTCGTGCTGTGGGGAGGGAGAAACACTGCAAACAAATAACACTGGCATGTGCTCGCAGTGTCTCAGCCACACTTGGTTTGCCCCCGCTCACAGCGTGTGTGCTTTCCCTGTCTACACTGCTTAGGCTCTAGGTTGCTCTGGTGGGAATTGTGTGAGGCTGGCCCTGGGTTGTATGCACTCCCCAGGTCTAAGCCGCTCAGGTTCAGGTACTTAGGTACTCCTCAGAGGTGCAGACTTGGTTGGGCCTGCGTCGTGTGCCCTTCCCAGGTCCGAGCAGCTCAGGTGACCAGGTGTTTGGTGAGTGCAGTCACTGTGACTTATCGTCTCCCCCGTCCCTGCCGCTCCGTTTTCTGGGTGTACAACCGGCGTACCTTCTCAGGCAGATGTCAACCGTCCAGAATCCCAAGAAATCTTAGTTAGCAATGAAGCCTGCTTGCAGTTTGGTAGATGATGCCTCTCTGGGGCCGTGATCTCCCCCTTCTGGCTCTGGCTGCTCTCACCTTCCTGTCTCTGGCAGGGGATGGGCCGGTCCGCAGCTGGCTAGCTCTAGTCAGTCCTCTGTTCTGTGAGCAGGCCTGGTGGTGTCTTAAGTTAGGGTTTTTTGCAGGGTGGCTATCCCACAGTCTGGTTTGCTATCTCAAGTTAGTTCCCTCAGATTGCCCTTGGGGCCTTCAGGCCAGGTCCTTACTCTAAGCAATGCAGCCCCCGCCTCCCTCCCCAGCCCCTGCTTGCTAGTGGCAGATGCAGGCATCTATGCTGCTTCTCCACTGGGAGTTACCGTTGGGCACATAATCTATGGGTTTAAATTATTTATTTATTTTTCCTCCTGGTTATGTTGCCCTCTGTGGTTCCAAGGCTCGCCACATACTCGCCAGTGAAAGTGTTTCCTGGTGTTTGGAAACTTCTCTCTTTTTTAAGACTCCGACAGATCTCCATCCCTATCTCTTTTGTCTCTCTTTTTATCTTTTATATTTTTTCCTACCTCCTTTTGAAGACAGTGGGCTCTTTTTCTCGGTGCCTGATGTCCTCTGCCGGCATTCAGAAGTGGTTTTGTGGAATTTATTCAGAGTATAAATGTTCTTTTGATGAATTTGTGGGGGAGAAAGTGGTCCCCGATCCTATTCCTCCACCATCTTAGGACCACCCCCATGTCCAGTTCTAACTGTTGCTTCTTGACTTGCATACAGGTTTCTTAGGAATGATGAAAGCTGAGTGAAACTTTCAACACACTGTGCTATATTTTGATGCATTCTCTTGACACTCTCCTTGAAATAACTGAAATAACTTCTGTGGAGCCCTGAACTTGTTCTCAGAGACATTATTATGGTGTTGTTCCTCTGTTAAATTTAAAATTAAATTCCTCTGAATTTTAAAATATTGTTTGTAGTAACATGATGTGTATGATTGATTCCTTGAAGCTGTTTTCTCTGAGTTTATTAGGACTTGAAAAGGATCCTAAATTATAGAAGTAAATAGTTAAATTATAAGAAGTAAATAGTTAACATAGAATCTGGCTCAACTCCCTAATGAATAGGGATAACTGAGAGTGGAAAAGCTGGCTTAAAACTCAACATTCAAGATACTAAGATCATGGCATCTGGTCCCATCACTTCATGGCACATAAAAGGGGAAAAATTGAGATGACCATTTATGGGTTCTGGGCAATTTTATGTTTAGAATAAACAGTTGTGAGTTTATCTGTATCACTGATAAGGAAATAGGGTAACTGAGTCCTTCTTTCCTCTTAGGCATAAGTACTAGCTCCAGAAAGTCATGAACTCCTCTCAGGAGTGTTCAGATAACAAACACATAGGGAAATATGTAGGTAATTATTAAAAATCTTTCATTAGTCCCTTTCTGTGTTTTTTTTTTTTTTTCTGTTCATCTAGGGAGCTTGAACACCCAAGAGTAATCCTATTCCCCGAGAAAGCAAATCAGGTTACATTCCACCTTTCTAGCTGCATGAGTTTCCAATCTCTGCCCTTAAGTTAATTGGGTCCTTGAACAGAAATGAACCACTCTTTCTCAACAAGCAATCACAGA
>NW_011494960.1:6587475-6596875 GCF_000754665.1 Bison bison bison
AGTTATATTTTTATAAATTTAAATATATTAAATTTAAATTATCAATATAGTTATATTTATAAATTTATAAAATATATATACATAATCATGCAGTGAAGTTGAGTTCTTAGAAAGGTAAATTTCTCTCATTTCCACTTGCTTTCCCTGTTAAGCTTTCACTGAGAGATAAGATATTGTTATCTAACATTGTTAGATAAGTTATTGTTAATCACTTGTGGTTATCAATTCTTGACTGTCTTTCACTTTCTGCCTGTTTCTATACTTATTCTTTCTCTCTGTATGTGTAATACATAACACAAACTGCAGATAAATACACACACACATATATGTATATACACACAACATATACATATCTGTATGTGTACAATTAGTAATAGGGACATACGAAAAGGGACAAAGTTGCTACAGCATAAACAGACAAGTCAAATCCTGTTATCTCTCACTGATAATGCCAGCCTTAGGTCTCAGGCTACCTTGCAATGCACAGGATGAAAAATTTCATACTTTATCTAATCTATGGGATTTATCCTGGTGATGGGATTCCACTGGTACAGTAGAAATTTTAGAGATATGTTTGTTTCATTTTTTTGGTTCTGATACCCACATATGATATTAGAGTAATTGTCACTGCTGTTTACTCTATCATTTGAAGAATATAGCTTTAATGTAGCTTCAGCCAGATTGTCTGGCGAGAGTATGCACCCTGTGTGGGCTTTATTAAGAACAGAGAACCTCATTTCTCTCACATTGGTGAATCTTTCCTTGAAAAATAGCAACAATCTTGAATTCAACAATATTTTGGATTAAACTAAAAACATCATTTCTGCCTCACTTTCCATTGTACACAATTTCAGCTTTTCTTGATATTCAGTTCAGTTCAGATCAGTCACTCAGTTGTGTTTGACTCTTTGCGACCCCACGTACTGCAGCATGTCAGGCTTCCCTGTCCATCACCAGCTCCCGAATCTTGTTCAAATTCATGTCATCAAGTCACTGATATAATCCGACCATTTCATCCTCTGTCATCACTTTCTCCTCCTGCCTTCAATTTTTCCCAGGATCAGGGTCCTTCCAATGAGTCAGTTCTTTGCATCAGGAGGCCAAAGTATTGGCGTTTCAGCTTCAGCATCAGTTAGGATAAATATTCAGGACCGATTTACTTTAGGATGGACTGGTGGGATCTCTTGCAGTCCAAAGGACTCTCAAGAGTCTTCTCCAACACCACAGTTTAAAAGCATCAGTTCTTTGGCACTCAGCTTTCTTTATAGTCCAAGTTTCACATCCATAAATGACTATTGGAAAAATCATAGCTTTGACTAAACGGGCTTTTGTTGGCAAAGTAATATCTCTGCTTTTTAATACGCTGTCTAGTTTGGTCATAGCTTTTCTTCCAAGGAGTCAGTGTCTTTTAATTTCATGGCTGAAGTCACCATCTGCAGTGATTGTGGAGCCCCAAAATATAAAGTCTGTCACTGTTTCCATTGCTTCCCTATCCATTTGCCATAAAGTGATGGGGCTGGATGTCATGATCTTAGTTTTTAAATGTTGAGGTTTAAGCCAGCTTTTTCCACTTTGTTCTTTCACTTTCATTAAGAGACTCTTTAGTTCTTTGCTTTCTGCTATAAGTGTGGTGTAATCTGCGTATATGAGGTTATTGATATTTCTCCCAGGAATTTTGATTCCAGCTTGTACTTTATCCAGCCTGGCGTTTCACATGAATTACTCTGCATATAAGTTAAATAAGTGGATTGACAATATACAACCACGGCATACTCCTTTCCCTCTTTGGAACCATTATGTTGTTTCATGTACAGTTTTAACTGTTGCTTCTTGACTGGCATACAGATTTCTCAGAAGGCAGGTAAGGTGGTCTGATATTCCCATCTCTTGAAGAATTTTCCATAATTTGTTGTTATCCACACAGTAAAAGGCTTTGGTGTAGTCATTAAAGCAGAAGATGTATTTCTGGAACGCTCTTGCTTTTTCCATGATCCAAAGGATGTTGGCAATTTGACTTCTCGTTCCTCTGCCTTTTCTAAATCCAGCTTGAAGGTCTGGAAGTTCACAATTCATGTAGTGCTGAAGCTAGGCTTGGAGAATTTTGAACATTATTTTGCTAGTGTGAAAGATGAGTGCAATTGTGCAGTAGTTTGAACATTCTTTGGCATTACCTTTCTTTGGAATTGGAACGAAAACTGACCTTTTCCAGTCCTGTAGCTACTGCTGAGTTTTCCAAATTTGCTGGCATATTGTGTGCAGCACTTTCACAGCATCATCTTTCAGGATTTGAAAGAGCCAAACTGAAATTCCATCAAGTCCTCTAGCTTTGTTTGTAGTGATACTTCCTAAGGCACACTTGACTTTGCATTCCAGAAGGTCTGACACTAGGTGAGTGATCATACCATCGTGGTTATCTGGGTCATGAAGATCTTTTTTGTATAGTTTGTGTATTTTTTGCCACCTCTTCTTAATATCCTCTGCTTCTGTTAGGTGCATGCCATTTCTGTCCTTTATTGTGCACATCTTTGTATGAAATGTTCCCTTGGTATCACTAATGCTCTTGAAGATATCTCTAGTCTTTCCCATTCTATTGTTTCCCTGTATTTCTTTGCATTGATCACTGAGGAAGGCTTTCTTATGTCTCCATGCTATTCTTTGGAACTCTTCATTTAAATGGGTATGTCTTTCCTTTTTTTCTTTGCGTTTAGCTTCTCTTCTTTTCTCAGTTATTTGTAAGGCCTCTTCAGACAACAATTTTTCCTTTTTGCATTTCATTTTCTTAGGGATGTCATGATCATTGCCTGCTGTACAATGTCAGGAACCTCTTTCTATAGTTATTCAGGCCCTCTATCTGGTCTAACCCCTTGAATCTATTTGTCACTTCCACTGTATAATCATAAGGGATTTGATTTAGGTCATACCTGAATGGTCTAGCGGTTTTCCCTACTCCCTTAAATTTAAGTCTGAATTTGGCAATAAGGAGTTCATGATCTGAGCCACAGTCAGTTCCGTTTTGTTTTTGTTGACTGTATACAGCTTCTCCATCTTTGGCTGTAAAGAATATAATCAATGTGATTTCAGTATTGAGCATCTGGTGATGTCCACGTGTGGAGTCTTCTCTGTGTTGTTGGAAGAGGGTGTTTGTTATGACCAGTGTGTTCCCTTGGCAAAACTGTTAGCTGTTTCCCTGCTTCATTTTGTACTCCAAGGTCGAATTTGCCTGTTACTCCAGATATCTCTTGACTTCCTACTTTTACATTCCAGTCCCCTATAATGAATAGGACATCTTTTTTGGGTGTTAGTTCTAGAAGGTCTTGTAGGTCTTGATAGAACTGTTCAACTTCAGCTTCTTCACCCCTACTGGTTGGGGCATAGAGTTGGTACTGTGATATTGAATGGTTTGCCTTGGAAATGAACAGAGATCATTCTGTCGTTTTTGAGACTGCACGCAAGTACTGCATTTCAGACTCTTTTGTTGACTATGATGGCTATTCCATTTCTTCTAAGGGATTCTTGCCCACAGTAGTAGATATAGTGATCATCTGAGTTAAATTCACCAATTCCAGTCAATTTAGTTCACTGATTCCTACAGTGTCGATGTTCATTCTTGCCATTGCCTATTTGACCACTTCCAATTGGCCTTGATCATGGACCTAACATTCCAGGTTCCTATTCAATATTGTTCTTTACAGCATAAGACTTTGCTTCCATCACCAGTCACATCCACAACTGGGTATTATTTTTTGCTTTGGCTCCATCTCTTTATTCTTTCTGGTGTTATTTCTCCAATATTTCTTGATATTAAGTTAACATAGACCTTTTTCTCTTATTTTGATTCTTTCTTGTTACAGGTAGTAGATTTTACATAAGAGTCATATGCTTCATAGAATTGTCTTCTCTTTTGAGGTCATTGCCTGGATTTATGAGTATAATGAATGGAAGATTGAGGGAGAATATCATCTCTAACAAAGCTGATAAGAGAAAGTATTATATTTAAATGTTTAGGATAGAAATCTGTATGTGAGAAACTAGCCGCTTCCCAGTGGATTGTGGTTGGGACAACACATATGAAGTTTATATTTTCAGAGCTTCCTAAATGACTGCATAAAATAAGGCAAGTTTGAAGCTAGCTGTGTTGTGACGGTTCATATTTCCTGGATCACATGAGAGATTGTCAGGATTCTGTATGAAGTTTATAGACTCTTAATCTGCTCTGAGTTTATTTCCTATATAAATAATTAGTGGTAGTTAGTGAGACACCAGTACCAATACCAGTGATGAAATTTTCCTCAAAATTGTAGCTTTGAAATTGAGAAGTCTCTATAGCACAACGAGAATTTGTTTTCTCTCTCTGCTCCCTCTCTGTCTCTGTCTTTCTCTCCCTCCATAGCTATATCTATACATTTAAAACAACAAGGCAACAGCTCCAAATAATTTGATATCATTTACTGAGTACCTATGAATGTCATTACTTTACTAAGTAGTTGTCATTTATTATCTTACTTCACTCTGACATTGCCACTGAGGCAGGCGATCCTGAACTTCAGATGAGATGAGAGACCAACCTTAAACTTTGATTTAAACATTGTGAGACCTGGAGCATACAACAAGCTAACATGATCCAGAGAAAGTATAAAGTAGAAAATCTGGCTTGTTTTATGGTGCTAAGTTAGTAGTATTAATGATATATCAATAGAAACTTGTATTGTTTTCTCCCTTTTTCACATCTATCTGCGTGTGCCTGTGTGTGTGTGTGTGTGTGACACACAGAGAGAATGAAAGGGATATAAGAGAGAGAAGATGAAATCATTCTATCTCCTTTTTTCAAGGGAGGTTTGTGGTAAGCAAAGTTGAGCATGACTCTAGAATTACAGACCATGTATAATGAAGTTCTCAGTTCTCAATAAAATGTTGGATGCTCTTGATGTACCCACACAGACAGAGAGACCAAAAGTGTGGAGATATGAGAAACATGAGCATAGTGACAACGTTCATTCTCATGGGCCTTCCCCATTCACCAGAGCTGGACACGCTCCTCTTTGGAATCTTCCTGGTGATCTATGCCTTCACTGTGGTGGGGAACCTTCTCATCCTGCTGGTGATCACAGTGGATCCCCGCCTGCACACCCCCATGTACTACTTCCTGAGCAACTTGTCCTTCATTGACATGTGGTTCTCCACGGTCACTGTGCCCAAAATGCTGATGACCCTGGTGTCCCCAGAAGGCAGTCCTGTCTCCTTTCCTGGCTGTGTGGCCCAGCTCTACTCCTTCCACTTCCTGGGCAGCACCGAGTGCTTCCTCTACACCATCATGTCCTATGACCGCTTCCTGGCCATCAGTTACCCACTAAGGTATGCCAGAATGATGAGTGGTAGGACGTGTGCTCTCCTGGCCACAACCACGTGGCTCAGTGGCTCTGTGCACTCTGCTGTCCAGACCACACTGACGTTCCGTTTGCCCTTCTGTGGACCCAATCAGATCCAGCATTACTTCTGTGATGCACCACCCATCCTCAAACTGGCCTGTGCAGACACCTCTGCCAACGAGTTGGTGATCTTTGTCAACATTGGGGTGGTGGCTTCAGGCTGCTTTCTTCTGATAGTGCTGTCCTACGTGTCCATCATCCACTCCATCCTGAAGATCCGCACCTCAGAAGGGAGATGGAGAGCCTTCCAGACCTGTGCCTCCCACTGCACTGTGGTCCTTTGCTTCTTTGTTCCCTGTGTTTTCATTTACCTGAGACCAGGCTCCAAGGAGGCTATGGACAGGATTGTGGCTGTTTTCTACACTGTGATGACGCCCCTTCTGAACCCTGTGGTCTACACCCTGAGGAACAAGGAAGTGAAGAAAGCTCTGTTGAAGCTTAAAGACAAAGTAGTGCATTCACAGAGCAAATAATCTCTGCAATGTAGACTTGCTCATTTAACAAATATAGTAATAGAATAGTATAATGAAACATAGAAATATAAGAGTGTATAGTACAATATATGATTTTATCAGTGCAAAATATTTTGTATATAAAGTTCTCAGTGTTAATCTTTATCCAAACTTCTTAGTCAGAAATATTTGTTCCAAGGATTTTTTTCAAATTGAAAAAATTACAAATATTTTATTTATGATAAACATGCTAAATTTTGATCTATGAAGTCTTTTCTCTGCAACATATTTATTTTACCTTTTCTTTTAATTTTTTTCATATACAATTGGCATATAACATGATTTTTACCTTTTTAAAGAGTGAATATTCAACTTGGATCTTGGATGCAGAATAGTGAGCTATTTATATATACCTAAGTTGATAATATGCTTTTTTGCTTCTGTCTTATGCACACAAACTGGGGACACTGCTTAAGAACAGCCAAAATTATCAGAGTCACTTACTGAGGCAGCTGTGCACCTGCTTCCTCAGTTCTTTTTGTGGCTGCATGTGTGTGTGTGTGTGTGCATGCCTGTGTGTGTGTTTGCATGAAGGTTCCAAGGTAACTGCCCTGCTTCCCAGGACATCTTGACCCTGGTCAGTGCTTACACACTGAAAGAATCCCACACATCTGAGAGGATTGTTGTCTCTCCAGGTAGGTCTGCCAGGACAAGCTATGGATCTGAGAGGCTCCTTTCAGAGACTGAGGACCATCACCACCTTCACAGAGCCCTGAGGTTTCTCAGGTTTGGTCAGTGTGATCAGGAGGAAGCTACCATCAGACACCTCTAGTCGCCATCACATAATATGGCCTTAAATTCCTGTATTAATGGACCTGATGCTTATATTCAGCACAAACATTCTATGCTGGGTCATTTCACTATGGATGGTGATGAAGGTCATGCTGCTCAGAGAGCACATTCTCTCAATATTTCAGAGTCTTGGAAATTCAGATTCACCAAACCTCAATCTGCTCTAGGACAGGGACACCCTACATTGTAGGCTGGAGGCAAGGGTGCTTCCTATTTAGAAGAAAGTAGAAAAATCAATGTGTAATTAAATCACTTGGCATCATGGGATTTCAACATATTTCTTTCACAAATTAGAAAAATCAGGCCTAGTAAAGATAAAACACCCTAAAACCCCCCAGTGCATAGCTACACAGCTCATACAAGTGGACTTCTACGTGCAATGGGTGAAGTGTTATAACTGCATGTAGACAAAAGCAAATATTGGTTCAAATAAGAGAAATAGTTTTATGCTTTGTATATCTGTTTTTCAGCTGTGAAAGACTTTCTCTAGCAATACTGTTTGGAGGATTCAATGAGTTAGTAGAAGTAAAAGTGCTTTGAGAACTGAAAATGTTGGTCATTCAGTCCTGTCTGACTTTTTGTGACTCTGTGGACTCTAGTAGTACTGTACACAATAGTTTCTTAATTCAAGTTTTAAAATTCAAACCTGGGACTACCAGCTAGATAGCCTGATTCTCAGTTCAATGCTTTTACAAACTATTTTCGTGAATGACTAGTGATTCATGCATCTTCCAAAGTACAGTAATTTGAAGATGGCATGAATGTAATTTTCTTTAAATAATGGATAATAAATTAGTATCATGATTAACACAATTATTGACAATGCAATTATTCCAAATGTTTTGATAAATTTAATGTTCACATATTTACTAGTTTTCAAGTAATTTAACTGCAATAAAGTCCATGTAACATTAAAATTATATGGAATTAAATTATTCTGGAACAATTCAGAGGCAAAAACATAAATGTTATTGAGCTTGGGATATACCACATACCTTATTTATTCATTACTAGAGACTTTATTATTACCCAAACCCTATGCCATAGGTACTATTGATATATAATATGAGAAAACTGAAGATGATTAGGTTCCTTACTCAAATTCACAGTTAGTATGGAATGTGGTTAAGGCTTAATCCCAAATGGGTTGTGTTGAGTCATTCAGTCTTGTCTGACTCTTTGCGACCCCAGGGAGTGTAAGCTTCCAGGCTCCTCTGTCCATGGATTTTCCGGGCAAGAGTATTAGAGTGGGTTGCCATGTTTTTCTCCAAGAGATCTTCCCAACCGGGGATCAAACCCAGGTCTCCCGCATTGCAGGCAGATGCTTTACCATCTGAGCCCCCAGGGAAGCCCTGCACATAAATACCCAAATATCCAGCACAAGAACCCATGTGAAATTCTAGCTTGTATTGGTATAACAGAATTTCAGGAACATTTTAATTCTTTGAGGACTAAACATCAGTTAACAATAATAAGCACTGAAATAACAAAGAACTGATTTTTGTACAGTTATGTGTAGTTTATATATCAAATTTAAGCATTTTTTCAAAAGCTAATTTCCCCCCATATACTATGAAAAGCACTTTAGCTACCCTAATTCTGCCTGAATTAGATTCTAGGTGCTTTGTAACACTATATATTTTTGAGCTCCAAATTAAGTTGTGGACTTCTCAAGGAAAAATGTTGTCTTTTCTTGTAGTAATCCACTTTCATAAATGTTGGTCTCATTTCTTTAAGATGCTCTCCCTGCTACAGACTCTTTCCACTTCCCAGTATGTTTATACTTTCTGAGGGACTCAACTTCTGATGCACACTCATAATTTCAGATATCACTCCTAAACAGGGGCCTTCTCTTTCTGTTCATGCTGTTTCTGCCTTCTTTGTTCAAGTCCCTAATAACTTTAGTTTGTCAGATATTTCTGTTAGTAGATAAAGCTATTACATCAAATTTCATGTGTTTAAACACTTTTCCCACTTATTCAACATTTGCCTCTTATGTGCTATGATTGTCCCAGCAAAATGTATGCTGAAGCTCAGAGGGTCTGCCCATAATCCTTCCTTATACCCTTCTTTTAAAACTGAAAGAATAGTAAGAGAGATAAATAGAGAAAGATGAGACAGATGGGACAACATGAAAAAGCTCTGGAAAATAAAGTACAATAATGGATAATTGAAATACTTCATTAAAATTTTTTTTACAATATCAAATATTAATTGTAACAACATTATTTGTAAATATTTCATTATGTCATTACTATGCCCTAAGAGTTACAAGTGCTGTTCTCAAAACAGGAAAATAAAAAGAGTAAAATAATTCACAACTGGTATTGCACTTAAGGAATGATGCTGTTGTTCAGTCGCTCAGTCATGTCTGTCTCTGATTGACCACATGGACTGCAGCACACCAGGTCTCCCTGTTCTTCACCATCTCCCAGAGCCTGCTCAAATTCATGTCCATTGAGTTGGTGATGCCATCCAACCATCTCGTCCTCTGTTATTCCCTTCTCTTCCTGCCTTCAATTTTTCTTAGTATCATGGTTTTCTCCAGTGAGTCAGTTCTTTGCATCAGGTGGCCAAAGTATTGGAGCTTCAGCTTCAGCATCAGTCCTTCCAATGAATATTCAGGGCTGATTTCCTTTAGGATTGACTGGCTTGATCTCCTTGCAGTCC
>NW_011494960.1:6597675-6600997 GCF_000754665.1 Bison bison bison
TTGCTCACAACTGAGCGACTTCACTTTCACTTTTCACTTTCATGCACTGGAGAAGGAAATGGCAACCCACTCCAGTGTTCTTGCCTGGAGAATCCCAGGGACGGGGAAGCTTGATGGGCTGCCCTCTATGGGGTCGCACAGAGTCAGACATGACTGAAGCGACTTAGCAGCAGCAGCAGCGACTTCACTTTCACTTTTAACTTTCATGCATTGGAGAAGGAAATGGCAACCCACTCCAGCGTTCTTGCCTGGAGAATCCCAGGGGCGGGGAAGCCTGGTGGGCTGCCATCTGTGGGGTCGCACAGAGTTGGACATGACTGAAGCAACTTAGTAGCAGCAGCAGCTTGAGACTCTCCTTGAAGCTTGAGACTCTCCTTGAAATAACTGAAATAACTTCTGTGGAGCCCTGAACTTATCCTCGGAGACATTATTATGGTGTTGTTCCTCTGTTAACCTGATATTTAAAAATAGTTTGTAATAACATGATGTGTATTATTGATTCCTTGAAGCCATATTCTCTGAGTTTATTAGTACTTGAAAAGGATCCTAAATTATAAGAAGTAAATAGTTAACATAGAATCTGGCTCAACTCCATAATGAATAGGGATGACTTAGAGTGGAAAAGCTGGCTTAAAACTCAACATTCAAGACACTAAGATCATGGCATCTGGTCCCATCACTTCATGGCAAATAAAAGGGGAAAAAGTGAGATGACCATTTATGGGTTCTGGGCAATTTTATGTTTAGAATAAACAGTTGTGAGTTTATCTGTTTCACTGATAAGGGTAACTGAGTCCTTCTTTCCTTTTAGGCATAAATACTAGCTCCAAAAAGTCATAAACTCTCAGGAGTGTTCAGATAACAAACACATAGGGAAATATGTAGGTAATTATTAAAAATCTTTCATTTGTCCCTTTCTGTTGTTTTTCTGTTCATCTCGGAAGCCTGAACACCCAAGAGTAATCCTATTCCCCAAGAAAGCAAATCAAGTTACATTCCACCTTTCTACCTACGTGAGTTTCCATTCTCTGCCCTTAAGTTAATTGGGTCCTTGAACAGAAATGAACCACTCTTTCTCAACAAGCAATCACAGATACATCAGCTCTTTGAGTAGTAACTTGCAAATAAGTGCTTCGACATAGCATGCTGAGTGTTCAACATTCTTCAGGGTAAAGCGTAAACACAAATGAATTTTATATTGAAATAATCATGCAGTGAAGGTGAGTTCTTAGAAAGGTAACTTTCTCCCATTTCCACTTGCTTTCCCTCTTAAGCTTTCATTGACAGATAAGATATTGTTATCTAACATTGTTAGATAAGACATTGATAACCACTCGTGGTTATCAAGTCTTGACTGTCTCTCTTTCACTCTGTTTCTATTCTTTATCTTTCTCTCTGTATGTGTAACACACACACAGATTGCACACACACACACACATATATACACATATATGTATATACACGCAACATATACATATCTTTATATGTATGATTAGTAATAGGGACCTAGGAAAAGGGACAAAGTTGCTACAGCATAAACAGAAAAGTCAAACTCTGTTATCTCTCACTGATAACACCAGCTTTAGGTCTCAGGCTGCCTTGCAATTCACCTGATGAAAAATTTCATACTTTATCTGATCTATGTGATTTATCCTGGGATCC
This sequence comes from Bison bison bison, assembly GCF_000754665.1. Lineage (NCBI taxonomy): Eukaryota > Metazoa > Chordata > Mammalia > Artiodactyla > Bovidae > Bison > Bison bison. The sequence continues at coordinate 6,599,338 of NW_011494960.1, forward strand.
CACTGGTACAGTAGAAATTTTAGAGATACGTTTGTTTCATTTTTTGGTTCTGATACCCACATAGGATATTAGAGTAATTGTCACTGCTATTTACTCTTTCATTTGAAGAATATAGCTTTAATTTAGCCTAAGCCAGATTGTCTGGAGATAGTATCCAGATAGTATCTGTGTGGGCTTTATTAAGAGAAGAGAGCCTCATTTCTCTCACATTGGTGAATCTTTCCTTGAAAAATAGCAATAATCTTGAATTCAACAATATTTTGGATTAAACTAAAAACATCATTTCTGCCTCACTTTCCATTATACACAGTTCCAGCTTTTCTTGATATTCAGTTCAGTTCAGATCAGTCTCTGAGTTGTGTCTGACTCTTCGCGACCCACGTACTGCAGCATGCCAGGCTTCCCTGTCCATCACCAAACCCCGAAGCTTGCTCAACCTCATGTCCATTGAGTTGGTGATGCCATACAACCATTTTATCCTCTGTCATCCCTTTCTCCTCCTGCCTTCAGTCTTTCCCAGGATCAGGGTCTTTTCCATTGAGTCACTTCTTCACATCAGAGTATTGGAGTTTCAGCTTCAGAATCAGTCCTTTCAATGAATATTCAGGGCTGCTTTCCTTTAGGATGGACTGGTGGGATCTCCTTGCTGTCCAAGGGACTCTCAAGAGTCTTCTCCAACACTACAATTCAAAAGCATCAATTCTTCAACACTCAACTTTCTTTTTAGTTCAACTCTCACATCCATACATGACTACTGGGAAAACCATAGCTTTAATTAGATGGACCTTTGTTGGCAAAGTAATGTCTCTGTTTTTTAATAGCTTTTCTTCCAAGGAGCAAGTTCTTTTAATTTCACAGCTGCCGTCAGCATCTGCAGTGATTTTGGAGCCCAAGAAAATAGTCTGTCACTGTTTCCATTGCTTCCCCATCTATTTGCCATGAAGTGATGGGACCGGATGTCATGATCTTAATTTTTGAATGTTGAGTTTTAAACTAACTTTTTCATTCTCTGCATTCACTTCTATCAAGTGGCTCTTTAGTTCTTCTGCACTTTCTGCCATAAGGGTGGTGTCATCTTTGTATCTGAGGTTATTGATATTTTTCTCAGCAATCTTGATTTCAGCTTGTGCTTTGTCCAGCCTATCATTTCAGATGATATATTCTGCATGTAAGTTAAATAATAAGGTTGAAACTATGACGTACTCCTTTCCCTATTTGGAACCAGTCTGTTGTTCCATGTTCAGTTCTAACAGTTGCTTCTTGACCTGCATACAGATTTCTCAGGAGGCAGGTTAGGTGGTCTGGTATTCCCATCTCTTTAAGAATTTTCCATAGTTTATTGTGATCCACACAATCAAAGGCTTTGGCATGGTCAATAAAGCAGAAGTAGAAGTTTTTCTGGAACTCTCTTGCTTTTTCGATGACCCAACGGATGTTGGTAATTTGATCTCTGGTTCCTTTGCCTTTTCTAAATTCAGCTTGAACATCTGGAATTTCACGGTTCACGTACTGCTGAAGCTTGGCTTGGAGAATTTTGAGCATTACTTTGCTTGCATGTGAGATGAGTACAATTGTGTGGTAGTTTGAGCATTCTTTGGCATTGCCTTTCTTTGGGATCGGAATGAAAACTGACCTTTTCCAGTCCTGTGGCCACTGCTGA
>NW_011494960.1:6601901-6631737 GCF_000754665.1 Bison bison bison
TCTTCAGGTGCTCTGTCTATCAGATCTAATCCCTTGAATCTATTTGTCACTTCCACTGTATAATTGTAAGGGATTTGATTTAGGTCATACCTGAATTGTCTAGTGGTTTTCCATACTTCCTTCAATTTAAAAGTCTGAATTCTGCAATAAGAAGTTCATGATCTGAGCCACAGTCAGCTCCCCATCTTGTTTTTGCTGACTGTATAGCACTTCTTCATCTTTGGCTGCAAAGAATGTAATCAATGTGATTTCCTTATTGAGCATCTGGTGATGTCCATGTGTAGAGTCTTCTTTTGTGTTGTTGGAAGAGGGTGTTTGCTATGACCAATGCATTCCCTTGGCAAAACTCTGTTAGCCGTTTCTCTGCTTCATTTTGTACTCCAAGGCCAAATTTGCCTGTTACTCCAGGAATCTCTTGACTTCCTACTTTTGCTTGCCAGTCTCCTATAATGAATAGGACATCTTTATTGGGTGTTAGTTCTAGAAGGTCTTGTAGGTTTTGATAGAACTGTTCAAATTCAGCTTCTTCAGCATTAATATTGAATGGTTTGCCTTGGAAATGAACAGAGATCATTCTGTCATTTTTGAGACTGTACCCACGTACTGCATTTCAGATTCTTTTGTTGACTGTGATGTCTACTTCATTTCTTCTAAAGGATTCTTGCCCACAGTAGTAGATATAATGGTCATCTGAGTTAAATTTGCTGATTCCAGTCCATTTTAGTTCACTGATTCCTAAAATGTTGATGTTCACTCTTGCCATCTCCTGTTAGACCACTTCCAATTTGCCTTCATTCATGGACCTAAGATTCAAGGTTCCTATGCAATATTTTTCTTTACAGCATCAGACTTTACTTGCATCACCAGTCACATCCACAACTGGGTGTTGTTCTCATTTTGGCTCCTTCTCTTCTTTCTTTCTTGTGTTATTTGTCCAATATTTCTTGATATTAAGTTAACATAGATCCTTTTCTTTTATTCTTCCTTGTTACAGGTAGTTGGTTTTACACAAGAATCATATGCTTCATAGAGTTAATTGTCTTCTCTTTTGAGGTCATTTCATGGATTTATGAGTATAAGGAATGGAAGATTGGGGGAGAATATCATCTCTAACAAAGCTGATAAGAGAAAATATTATGTTTAAACCTTTAGGATAGAAATATGTATGTGAGAAACCAGCCGCTTCCCACTGGATTGTGGTTGGGAGAACACGTATGAAGTTTATATTTTCAGTGCCTTATCAATGACTGCGTAAAAGAAGACAAGTTTGAGGCTAGCAGTGTTGTGATTGTTGATATTTTCTGGATCACATGAGAGGTTGTCAGGATTCTGTATGAAGTTTATAGTTTCTTAACCTGCTCTAAGATTATTTCCTATGTAAACAATTAGTGGTGGTTAGTGAGACACCAGTACCAATACCAGTGATGAAATTTTCCTCAAAATTGTAGCTTTGAAATTGAGAAGTCTCTATAGCACAATGAGAATTTATTTTCTCTCTCTACTCCCTCTCTGTCTCTGTCTTTTTCTCCCTCCATAGCTATAGCTATACATTTAAAAAGCAAGGCAACAGCTTCATATAATTTGGTATCATTTAATGAATACCTGTGAATGTCATTACTTTACTAAGTAGTTGTCATTTATTATCTTACTTCACTCTGACATTGTCACTGAGGCAGGCAATCCTGAACTTCAGATGAGATGAGAGACCAACCTGAAACTTCGATTTAAACATTGTGAGACCTGGAGCATACAACAAGCTAACATGATCCAGAGAAAGTATAAAATAGAAAATTTGACTTGTTTTATGGTGCTAAGTTAGTGTTCATGATATATCAATAGAAATCTGTGTGGTTTTCTCCCTTTTTCACATCTATCTGTGTGTGCCTGTGTGTGTGTGTTGGTGTGGGTGTGTGTGACAGAGAGAGAGAGAGAAAGCAAGAGGGATATAAGAGACAGAAGATGAAATCATTCTATCTCCTTTTTCAAGGGAGGTTTGTGGTAAGCAAAATTGAGTATGACTTGTATAATGCAGTTCTCAGTTCTCAATAAAATGTTGGATGCTCTTGATGTTCCCATAGAGAGAGAGAGAGAGAGACCAAAAGTGTGGAGAAATGACAAACATGAGCCTAGTGACAATGTTCATCCTCACAGGCCTTCCCCATTCACCAGAGCTGGACACGCTCCTCTTTGGAATCTTCCTGGTGATCTATGCCCTCACTGTGGTGGGGAACCTTCTCATCTTGCTGGTGATCACAGTGGATCCCCACCTGCACACCCCCATGTACTACTTCCTGAGCAACCTGTCCTTCATTGACATGTGGTTCTCCACGGTCACTGTGCCCAAAATGCTGATGACCCTGGTGTCCCCAGAAGGCAGTCCTATCTCCTTTCCTGGCTGTGTGGCCCAGCTCTACTCCTTCCACTTCCTGGGCAGCACCGAGTGCTTCCTCTACACCGTCATGTCCTATGACCGCTTCCTGGCCATCAGTTACCCGCTCAGGTATGCCAGCATGATGAGTGGGAGGACGTGTGCCCTCCTGGCCACAACCACGTGGCTCAGTGGCTCTGTGCACTCTGCTGTCCAGACCACACTGACGTTCCGTTTGCCCTTCTGTGGACCCAACCAGATCCAGCATTACTTCTGCGATGCACCACCCATCCTCAAACTGACCTGTGCAGACACCTCTGCCAACGAGGTGGTGATCTTTGTCAACATTGGGGTGGTGGCCTTGGGCTGTTTTTTCCTGATAGTGCTGTCCTATGTATCCATCATCCATTCCATCCTGAAGATCCACACCTCAGAAGGGAGATGGAGAGCCTTCCAGACCTGTGCCTCCCACTGCACTGTGGTCCTTTGCTTCTTTGGTCCTGGTGTTTTCATTTACCTGAGACCAGGCTCCAAGGAGGCTATGGACAGGATTGTGGCTGTTTTCTACACTGTGATGACACCCCTTCTGAATCCTGTGGTCTATACCCTGAGGAACAAGGAAGTAAAGAAAGCTCTGTTGACACTTAAAGATAAAGTAGCATATTCACAGAGCAAATAATCTCTGTAATGAAGATACACTCATTTAACAGAGTTAGTAATATAATTTAGTGATCAATAAGAAATGTATTACAGTTATATTTCTTGGTGTTTAACTTTATCCAAACCTGCTACTCAGGAATATTTGTTTAATGAATGTTTCTGAGGAATTTTATTATAAAAACTATATTATATTTTTAAACATGATTTTCCAGTTTATTAATTTAGTAAAAGAAAAACATATTTAAAAAAAATTTTTTTTAATTTAAATTTATTTATTTTAATTGGAGGTTAATTACTTTACAATATGTCAGCAGATGAATGGATAAGAAAGCTGTGGTACATATACACAATGAAGTATTACTCAGCCATTAAAATAATACATTTGAATCAGTTCTAATGAGGTGGATGAAACTGGAGCTTATTATACAGAGTGAAGTAAGCCAGAAAGAAAAACACCAATACAGTATACTAACGCATATATATGGAATTTAGAAAGATGGTTAACGATAACCCTGTATGCGAGACAGCAAAAGAGACACAGATGTATAGAACAGTATTTTGAAAACATATATTTTCTTAAACTGCATAGCTCCTTATAATATAATTTGGTTTAATCTCTTTTTTTTAATTGAAGAATTACAATTTTTGTTTTAGGGTATAGTTGATCTAAATTGTGTTAGTTTCAGGTGTACAGCATAGTGATTCAGTCATACATATACATGTATTCATTCTTTTTCAGATTCTTTTCCCACTTAGGTTATTAAAGAATATTGAATAAAGTTCCCTGGGCTATATAGTAGGTCCTTGTTGGTTATCTATTTCATATATAGTAGTGTGTGTGTGTGTGTTTGTGCTAAACTCAGGGTCTTCCCGCTCCCCCTTCTTCCCCACCATGTTTCTCCTTGGTAACCATACGTTTGTTTTTGAAATCTGAGTCTGTTTCTGTTTTGTAAATAAGTACTTTTATATCATTTTAGAAATTAGATTTTACAAGTGAGTCATATCATTTGATATTTATCTTTCTTTGACTTACTTCACTTAGTATGAGAATCTCTGGTCCCATCCATGTTGTTACAAATGGCATTATTTCACTTTTGTTAATGGTTGAGTAATATTCCATTGTATATATGTACCACATCATCTTATTAAAAAATTAATTAATTTTTTAAATGGAAGGATAATTGCTTTACAGAATTTTGTTTTCTGTCAAACATCAATAAGACTCAGCCATAGGTATACCCATGTCCCCTCCCTCTCAAACCTCCCTCCCATCTCCCTCCCCATCTCACCCTTCTAGATTGTCTCAGAGGCCCTGTTTGAGTTCTCTGAGTGACATTTGGGTTACTTCCATGTCTTGGCTGTTGTAAATTGTGTTACAGCAAACATTTGTGTGCATGTATCTTTTCAAATTAGGGTTTTCTCCAGATATAGGCCCAGGAATGAGATTGCTGGATCATATGGTAGCTCTATTTTTAGTTTCTTAAGGAACCTACATAACTGTTCTCCATACTGGCTGCACAAATTTTCATTCACACCAACCGTGTAGGGGTTACCTTTTCTTTACACCCTCTCCAGCATTTGTTGTTTGTAGATTTTTTGATGATGGTCATTCTGACTGGTGTGAGGTGATATCTCAATGTAGATATGTTTTGATTTGTATTTCTCTAATTATTAGTGATATTGAGCATCTTTGCATGTCCTTTGTGGCCATCTGTATGTCTTCTTTGGAGGAATGTGTATTTAGATCTTCTGCCCACTTTTTGATTGAGTTGTTTGGGCTTTTTTTTTTTTTGACATAGAGGTGCATGAGCTGTTTGCATATTTTGGAGATTAAACCCTTTTCAACTGCTTCATTTACACACTTCCCCCCCATTCTGGGGGTTGTATTTTCTTTTTGTTTATGGATAACTTTGCTGTGCAAAATCTTCTAAGTTTAATTAGGTCCCTTTTTTATTCTTCATTATTTTAGCAGGTGGATCAAAAAAGATCTTGCTGTAATTTATGTCAAAGTGTCTTCTGACTACTTTTTCCTCTATTGTTTTATAGTATTACTCTTATTAAAAATTCACAGTTATGTTTTAGATAAATTAAAAATAAGAAAAATAATATTTTACTAATATTTGTTCTTCTCTGATGCTTTTTAAAAATGTCAATTCAAGCATCTGACCTAGATTATTTTTCTTTTGCCTAAAGAACTACTTTTAATATTTTTTGCAAGGCAGGCCTCGGGTAACAGATTCTTTTAGATTTTGTTTATCTGAAATGTCATAATTTTACCTCAATTTGAAGGATAACATTATTGGATTTAAAATTCTAAGCTGGTGATTTTTGTATTTCAACACTTTAAATTTTTTACTCCACTCTTTTTTGATTGCCCAGTTTCCAATGAGAGTTCCTCTGTAATTCTTTTTTTTTTCCCATTCAGATTCTTTTTTAAATATAAATTTATTTATTTTAATTGGAGGCTAATTACTTTACAATATTATATTGGTTTTGCTCTGTTCCTTGTAGGTAAAATATCCTTTGTTCTTGGTTTCTTTCAAGATTTTCTTTTTGTTGTTGTTTTGTTTTGTTGGCATATACTTGATGTACTATGTTATTTTCAGGTGTGCAACATAGTAATTTAATATTTAGTTACATTAAGAACTGATCACCATGGTAAATGTGGTAACTATTTGTCTCCATGCAATGTTATTATAATATTATTGACCATTTTCCTGATGCTGTATATTTCCATGACTTTTTTATTTTGCAACTGGACATTTGTATTTCCTAATTCCCTTCACCTATTTCTCTCTTCCCCCAACACCATCCCCTTTGGCAACTACCCACTTGTTCTCTGTATTTGTGAGTCTGGTTTTGTTTTATCTGTTTTTAGAGATCACAAGTTGGTGAGATCATACAGTATCTGCCTTTCTCTTTCTGACTCATTTCACCTAGATCCATTTATATCATAAGTGGAAAACTTTATTTTATTTTTTTATGGCTGAGCAATATTCTGTTGTGACATATATATATATATGTTTCCCAGGTGGCTCTAGTGGTAAAGAACTTGCCTGCCAGTGCAGGAGACATAAGAGATGTAAGTTCAATTCCTGGGTCAGGATGATCCCCTAGAGGAAGGCATGGCAACCCACTCCAGTATTCTTGCCTGGAAAATCCCATGGACAGAGAAGCCTGGTGGGCTACAGTCCATGGATTTGTAAAGAGTCAGGCATGACTGAAGCAATTTAGCACACATACACACCAATATTTATCCATTCATCTGTCAATGGACACTCTGTCACAATCTTTTTCATATTTAAAAATTCTTAAGTTTCATGTTTTACATTAATATCTACAATTCATTCTGTGACAGTTTTTGTTAATGTGAGGTACAGATTGAGTCTCTATTTTGTTTGTGTGTTTGTTTTTGATATGAATATCTAAGTATTCCTATCGCATTGCAAAGCCCATCATTTCTTCATTAAATTGCTTTTGTATTTTTGTCAAAATTATTGTTCTGATAAATGCAGATCTATTTCTGCACTCTGTACCTCATATCACTGAGCTGTGTATTCCTTGGATTATTTCTTTTTTTACTGTTGAGTGGAGGTGGTTTACATATTTTGGATACTAGGTCTTTATCAAATAGATGATTTGCACATTTCTCTCATTCTGCGTGCTGTTCTCTTACCTTCTCCATGTCTTTTGGAGGCACTCCTTATATTGAGCAGTGGAAACCTGCTGTGAAGAACCTGGCACTTTCTAACAAATAAGGAAACCCTCTGGATTAAGTATAGAATTTCATTGACTTTTTCTTTAATTTTATCCAAAACTTAACCATAGTTTTGATAGTTGTATTTTTATTACAATGTTCCAGTGTATTTTTGTTACAATGTTTCAGTAGCCCATTGGGTAGCTAAAGATCACTGAAAATGTTTAAGTTAGAAAGGGGCAGATGTATGCTTTCAGAACATATTCTTCAGCTATCCATAATGGCCAAATAAGAGGGAGTATATGGGAAAAGCTAGAAGTATAACTGGCATCATTACATTTCAGCATATAGTTCAATAAAAACCTAAAAAACTTTGAACTTGTGTGATGGCTGAGGGAAAAGGATGGAAGTCTGTGTGTCTGTTGACCCTAATGCTGAGCATGTGAGAAATGTGAGAAACATTTGGAAGGCTTTCACCAGAGAACAATGTAACTTACAGAGTTATTTATAGAGTGCCTACTGTGTACTCTGCAGTATTCACAGCACTACAAGAGAAGTGGCAAACAAGACAGAAGAAATGTTAGTCTTTATAGAGCTTACAGTGTATACGGGACACAGGAGTTAAACGGAAAAGTGTCTGGTGAGTGTTATGATGGGGGACTGGAGGAAAGTTTTGAGAGCATATATGTCAACTGACATTGTTGATTATATACTACATGCAATGTACTGTTCTATTTTATGTGTTTTTTCCATTTAATCATCAAGACAACCCAATGAAGGAGATGCTATTATTATCATCACTGTTTTAGAAATTATAAACCTGAGGCATGGAGAGTTTAAGTGCCACGTCCAAGTTAGTAAGCATGGGATAGGACTGAAACTCATACCCTCTAATTAAATAGGCTCCACTCTTTCCTGTGATGAGAAGGACTTGATGACCTCGGTTAATGAAATAATACATTTAAGGACCCAGTTGGAAAGTATTGATTAGAATCAGGGTGCATGCAGTCACAGGAGAAGGGTTTCTGTGTGTTTATTTACAATATTTTTATTGGTAACCTTCTCATTCTATTTCTTTCTCACCATGGGGAAGGGAATTTGAGTTTTCTTTCAAGTATTTTTCAATTTTTAAAAGTATGTCCTCTTTATTTCATACCACTTTCACAATTTCCTTTTCCTATTTCTAGTTAAGAATAGCATTAAGAAATATATTCATTTCTCTTTTTAATTGTTGTTATGAGCTTTGGCTTTTTTTTTTTCCTACTTGGAAAAGATGAATGATTCTGCTAATGATGAATAAAGTAACACTAATGGGAATTTAAAGTCTGTTTAAGTGTGTACTTTTCTTATAGCCTTCATTGTACAGAAATCCTCAATTTTCAGTGACAGTTGTTCTGTATGTAGGTGTATTTTTGATGTGTTTGTAGGGGTTGTGAGCTCCAAGTCATCGTACTCTGTCATCATGATTTCTCTTCCTGACCTTTATGTGTTTTTAAAACTTGAAAGCCTATAAGTAAATAAGTGCCCAAGATATTAATTAAGAATAAATACACACATGTGCATGCTAAGTGGCTTCAGTTGTGTCCAACTCTTTGAGACCCTATGAACTGTAGCCCACCAGGCTCTTCTGTCCATGGGATTCTCCAGGCAAGGATACTGGAGTGGGTTGCTATGCTCTCCTCCAGGAGATCTTCCTTACCCAGGGATCTAACCAGCTTCTCTTCTGTCTCCTGCATTATTAGCAGGTGGGTTCCTTACCACCAGTGCCAGCTGGGAAGCCCCAAGAATAAATACATATGTATCCCAATTTCTGTGTACTGTTAGGCCTTTTGATTGTTATCTGTTATGTTGTTGCTGTTTAGTCACTAAATCTGTTGTCTACTATGTGTGTGTGTGTGTGTGTGTGTGCGCGCGCATGTTCAGTCATGTTAATTTTTTTGCTACTCCATGGACTATAGCCTGCCAGGCTACTTCGTGCATGGAATTTTCTAGGCAAGAATATTGGAGTGGGAAAGTGCCCTTCTCCGGGGGATCTTCCCAACACAGGGATTGAACCCATGTCTCTCACATCTCTTGCATTGGTAGGCCGATTCTTACCACTAGTGCCACCTGGGAAGCCATGCTGTTGTAGTTATTGTTCAAAACAGAGTCATAAAGAGATGTGAAAGGAGATGGGCAGGGTAAAGCTCAAGGTCTTACTCTCTGAAGACAAGGAAAGGTATACCTTGCTGATCCAGAGGGTCAAACTTGGAGAGAAAACTAGGAACTGGATTCTGATGTTTTAGTATCAACTTGGCTCTGTCCCCAGAATTAAGTCTGTGAGATTTAGACTAAAAAAATTTGTGGCTCAATTCCTACCTCTCCTACTCAACGTTGTGTAATCTTGGGAAAAATTACTCTCTCTGATGACCATGTCATCATTTATAAAGTGGACTGAAAATAGCTACCCTGTGTGGATGTTGTAAGAAGTGAATAAAATAAGATTTTAAAAGACCTTTCCACAAGTGGACTCTCTTTAAATGTTAGTTCCATTTTCCCTTCCTTGGATTGGCTTGTTGAATCCTGAGAACCTGGAAAATCTTATTTAGATTCCATAGGAAACAATCCATTATTATGAAAAACATTCTGATATTCCTTATTTATTTTTTGGTAACTATATACCTATTATTTTCTTTTGTTTTGTTTCATTTTGGTTTGGTTTCTCACCATCTCTCTCACTATAGTTACAGTGAAAGTGTTAGTTGTTCAGTAGTGTTGAACTCTGCGACCCCATGGACTGTAGCCCATCAAGCTCCTCTGTCCATGGAACTCTCCAGGCAAGAATACTGGAGTGAGTAGCCATTCCCTTCTCCAAAGGATCTTCCCAATCCAGGAATCAAACCCAGATCTCCTGCATGGCAGATTCTTTACTGTCTGAGCCACCAGGGAAGCCCCACACTATAGTTACTAGTTGATAAAAGAAATGAAATCAGACTGACTAAAATGAAAAAAACAAAACAATGAAAAAACTCAAATTAAGAAGAGAAGGGGTAAAAGAACTAAAAAAGATTCTAACAATGAATACAAGTCTATATTCCATTCAATTTCAATACAAATAATTAAGTAGTATGTGCCAGGAAGTTTACAAGTGTTGTCTCATTTAATCTCCAGTGTCCCTATGAAATAACTCCAATTTATGAAGGACTATATTATGGTTCAGAGAAGAGCACTGGCTTGCTCAAGGACTTACAATTAACAAGAAACAGACTTGTTCTTCACACCAGAAACTTCCAAGGTGAATGATCTTTTCATTATGTTACAATTTCTTCTACAACCATAAAAAGTAAGGGAATAGGTAGAGACTCAAAAAATGACAGAGAAGGAAGTCAAATCTGTGAGGTCTATGAAGAACAAAAAGGGTTCTTGAAAGTCTACCCAGAGTAGAAAATTAGGGTGGCCATGGGGGATCCACAACTTCTTTGATTCCTAATTGCTTGAAGATTGTCTTGATTACCGTGTAGTCTTTTCTCAGTCATGAGCTCTCTCAACATCCAGCATTTGATTGCTCCCTGTGCTCAAGGGCTCCTGCTCCCTGAGTCCTGGGATGTATCATGGATGGGGCTCCAGAGGGAGTAAGAGATCATTTAAAACTCTACGAATGTAGGAGATCTTATTTCTGCTAACTCTGAAGAAATCACCCTAGATGATGGGCGAGCCATCAGACATATACTATCCTCTCTCTGTGTAATCCTGAATGGAAAAGACCATTTGGGGTCTACACTTGCTGCTGCTGCTGCTAAGTTGCTTCAGTCGTGTCCGACTCTATGCGACCCCATAGACGGCAGCCCACCAGGCTCCCCCGTCCCTGGGATTCTCCAGGCAAGAACACTGGAGTGGGTTGCCATTTCCTTCTCCAATGCATGAAAGTGAAAAGTGAAAGTGAAGTCGCTCAGTCGTGTCTGACTCTTAGCGACCCCATGGACTGTGGCCCACCAGGCTCCTCCGTCCATGGGATTTTCCAGGCAAGAGTGCTGGAGTGGGGTGCCAACACTTAGGAAGCCCAAATCCATTTCCATTGCACCCAGGGAAGAGAGATGTTCAGAATGGTAAGTCCCACAAGTCTATAGAAGAGACTGAACTTAAAGGTAAGAAAAACAACATTTGTTTTCCTTAACTGAGCCATGTAACTGTCCAGAGCATTTTCCCATCTTCTTTAATTTTTACTTTTACTCCACTATGGACTCCTGACTAGCATTGTTGGAAGCAATCATGACTAAGAGCTTCCTTCCCATTTTGTGCAATGACTAGAGTCCTTTCCTCCATTCACCCCACAAAACAGCATGCAGAAATACATTCATCTATTATTTCTTTTGTTGTTCCTTAATCATTAATTCAGCATCTGTCACTTTTAAAGAACCACACACTTGCTTAAGAATAAAAATTAGTTGCATATTCTCCCTGACAATGGAGAAAATTCTAAGACATGGAGAAAATAATAATTTTCATGATAAATGGTATGCAAAAGACATTCTCCTGACCTCTTCCAAATCATATGACGAATGTATATATTTTTTATTAAATGGCTCCCTTTTCTTCTCCTTTTCCTAAAATGTAGTATTTCTCAAAGTTTGGTCTCTCATTCCTTCTTTGTCCATAATTTACCCTGTTTCTCCTGGTGACTTCGTTCAGGCTTAAGATACTAACTCTGATCCTCACACAGGTAACTCCTTCCCAAATTCTTTAGCATGGATATCTCTATAGAAAATACAATTATAACAAACCATATACAGCATCTTACTGTGTATCAAAATCTTTCCTGAGCATCATGACATTTAATCTTTACAGCAATTCTGGGAGGTAAATATTATCTCAGTTAATCAGAAAAAAGATATTCAGTGGGTACCCTCTATTTATCCAGCACAATTCTAAGAATATACCATATCTTCAAGGGGCACAGTTATATCAGAACATGTCAAAATAAAGATCTGTAGGACACACATGAGGGAAAGGAGACTATTCGATGGTTGAACAGACATGTTCCTATTTTACCCCTCTTATTCTGCCTTAGTTATTAATAACGCTTTCTTTGACTCTCAAAAGTGTCCTGCTTGGAATAATATATTTAACTGATTGGTTAAGGTTGAGCCTACTGGTGCAGGGAATACTTTCTGCTTATATAAAGATGAGAAATTGAGATTCCAAGATTATAAACAACTTGAGTACATGGAGAGCATTATCTTACCATTTTCCAGGTTTTTTTAGAAGACATAATTATCAATCAATAACAATTAATAATATTACTTATAAAAGAAAATCAGAGAAGTTGACCAGGAATTATAATTAGAAATTCAAACCATTATAATTGGACATTTTAAAATATATTTTGCATCTCAAAAAAGCAAATTATAATGGTAAAAAGTGTAAGTTAAAAAGACATCTCTCTTCTTTTTTAAAGTTAATTTATTGGAGTATAGTTGCTTTACAATATCGTGCTAGTTTCTACACTGCAAGAAAGTTAATTAGCTATACATATACATAAGTTTCTTCTTTTTTTTGGATTTATTTCCCATTTAGGTCACCAAGGAGCACTGAGTAGAGTTCCCTGTACTATACAGTAGGTTTTCATTAGTTATCTATTTTATGCATAGTATCGTGGCATCTCTTCTTGAGAAATTCAGGAGCTCAACCATTGTAGCAGACAGCTGACTGTCTCTCTACTGGCCCTTTCATGTTCTCGACATGATGAGTTTTTCCTTTAAAATAAAACAATTATACTCTTAAAAACAAAACACAGAATGATGGCTACCAGGATTAGGGGACAACAGGAAATGAGAAATTGCTGATGAATAGGTAGAAAGTTTCACAAATGCTGTAAAACATTATGCTCATAGTTAATATTATCTTTTACACTTAAAAATCTGTTTAGAGAGTAGATCTCATGTGAAGTTTTATTACCACAATAAAATTAAAATTAGAATTTAAAATAATCAGAAGACACAGAAAAGTCTGCAGAATTGAAATACTTTGGATTTCAAAATTTCAGTAGTTAGCAAACATCAAATGTTCAAAAATTCATCTTTATATATGATAACTTCACTATCACTATCAAAACCTATCACCTACATAGTCTCTAAACATCTACTAATCTCTAAACAAACTAAACACCAGAATAATAATCAAATTTGTCACTGTTAATTTCTTTTCAGGCAAATAATCTTCAGTTCAGTTCAGTCACTCAGTTGTGTCTGACTCTTTGAGACTCCATGCTCAGACTAAGAAATATATCCAGTTAGAATGATATCATATACCCAAATCTTACTACTCTTTAAACTGTATCACAGTCCATTCTTCTCAACATAGATGTGGGTGCCCAAATTGATCTTTGATGAATATTTAGGGTGTATGAACACATATTTGAGCAACTGTAGCTTTGTAATAGAGTCAGGAGGGTGAGGCTTCCACATGTTTTCAGGTTGGTCTTAAATTTGGGACATGCTTATCTGCTCAGTATTGATGCCTATGTTCTCATAGTACATCTGGTATTTCACTTTGCTAAAGCTTCATATTGCTTTGAATCCCTATTCATAAAAGAATGTGATATCTTGAGATACAAAGGCACACATCTGCTTTACTAGCCCCTAAATATTACTCCCAGAGTTTCTGATTCTTAATTTCAACCTCATGTTTATGTGTAAACAAAGACCAGTGATGATGAATGTATCGGTATTGCATCTGTCACAATCAGCCTCCACAGTCATGGTTTCTGGTCTTTTGTCTCCCCTAGACCTTCCTCCCAGGAACATGAGGAACCACACAGAGCTGAATGAGTTCATCCTACTGGGAATACCTCAGACAGAGGGAGTGGAGACTGTGCTCCTTGGCATCTTCTCGTTCATTTACCCCTTGACCCTGCTCGGAAATTTGCTCATCCTTCTAGCAATTGTCTCCTCCTCGACCCTTCACACTCCCATGTTCTTCTTCTTGGGACTCCTCTCGATTTTGGACATGCTGTTCCCCTCTGTTCTCTGTCCCAAGATGCTAGTCTATTTTTCTGGCCAGAACCGAGCCATTTCTTATAAGGGATGTGCTGTTCAGCTCTTCTTCTATCATTTCCTGGGTTCTACAGAAGGCTGCCTCTATTCTGTGATGGCTTATGATCGTTTTGTTGCCATCTGTCACCCACTGAGGTATAAGCTCATCATGAGACCTGGAGTCTGTGTTGGTTTGGTCTTGGCAGCCTGGTTGGTGGGTTGTCTTCAGGCCACTATCCTGACATCCTTTACCTTTCAGCTACCCTACTGTGGCCCTAATCAGGTGGACCACTTCTTCTGTGACATTCCTGTTATCTTACCCCTGGCTTGTGCTGACAGCTCCTTTGCCCAGGGTGTAGCTTCCACTAGTGTTGGCTTTCTGGCTTTAATGCTTTGGTTGAGTATTTGTGCCTCCTACACATGCATTGGGATTGCCATTTTGAGGATCCGTTCGGCAGAGGGCAGGCAGAAAGCTTTCTCTACCTGCAGTGCCCACCTCACTGCCATTCTCTGTGCCTTTGGACCTATAATCATTGTCTATCTGCAGCCCACACCCAACCCCTTGCTAGATGCCATGGTGCAACTATTAAATAATACTGTCTCACCCATGCTGAACTCGTTAATCTATTCCTTAAGGAACAAGGAAGTGAAAAGTTCCCTAAAAAGGATTTTCCACAATGTAGTATTTACTGTTCTGCACTAAATTAAGGGTTTTATAGTGGATTTTAAAATGTATTGACTCTTAATATCACTCACCTACTCAATCAAATGAGTAATTAGATAAATAATCAAATAATATCAAGGGAAAATGCTTTCTCTAAAGCATTAAGTCTGCCTAATAAGATTTTCTATTTTTGTGCATAATTGTAAACCCGGAGGCCCCATAAGTAACTTCATAATTCATGCTATTCTCAGTGCACTAATCCTGGAGAAGGAATCCAAGGGAAATTGCAAGAAGCTTGAGACAGATTTCTTATAATAGACAGCAAATTTTGCCTGATTGAAAATAGTGAAGATCTATGGCAATACAAAAGTTATCCTTCAATAGCCATCTCTGTGCCAAATTAGTTTTTCTTACTTCACTTAGAATGTAATCATTCCTCGGTTCTCCCTATATGCATTTCAGTTTGTTCATGTTGCTAACAGTAGTATTAATCGTAATTGCTAGACCATGATCTGTGATGAATATTCCATAGATACCATCTCATGTAATCTTCATATCCCCCCATAAAGGAGTTTCAATTTCAAAAAAAAGAACTTTGAGGATTAGAAGCTTCAAATAATGGAGCCAAGTTTGCACATTAAGTGGCAAACCAGACCTCACATTCAGATCTTGTTAATTAAATAGCTCTTACTCTTAATCCCGCTACAACATGATTACCCTGAAGGACCTGCTTGGCAATTTATTCAAACTCACGACCTCTTTCCGGAGCTCATGATACACAGAGAGCTTTCAATAAATAACTAGTAAAATATGCATGGACATAGGTCATGTTTATATGTTGACTTTATTATTATCTCCATTAATTCTGTGCCATGACTCATTGTATCCCTCTGTACATGGTGGCAATGAGATCTAGAAATAAGTATTTTGCCATTCATAACACATTTAATTACAGTAAAGCCAGGTATAGCCCAAGCCCTCTTAACTCCTATTGTCATTTTTTTTCCTGCTCTACCATACAGACAACATCCCAGATTACTCTTTAGTGTGAAAGGGTTGGGAAAGCCTTCCTGTTCAGTGTTGTTTGAAGAGATGTCCTGATTACTGGGTTCAATGACCAGTTCTTGTTCTCCCACCAAGACATTTTCCAAGTTGGCTTCCAGTGATACTCAAGTTGGTCATTATTTCTAAATTTTCTCCAGAAATCAGGGGGAAAGAGAGAGCAATATTTACTGCCCTAAGCTTTTATGACATTTTATTAATTTGTAGTTATTTTGTATTCCATTTTTATTCCCCAAAGTTTCCATTCTACCTGAAACCATTAAAAACAAACAAAAAAATACAACCCTGAATTAAATACACTGTTGCTGCAAATCAAAACCACTATGAGATACCATTTCACACCAGTCAGAATGGCAGCCCATTTAAAGGTAGACAATGGTTTGATGTGCAGTGTGAGAATTCCAAGGCCCTTCCTAACCTGACCAGTAAAATCTAACATCACAATAAAAATTCCTATGCTTTGGGAATGTATCCTAGACAATATGTTGCATTTAAGCAATTCTACTATAGTTTGATGTCCTATTAATGCTGGATATTGGTGGAAACCCCACATGCTATGATATCTGATAAAGCCTGGATATGGATTATGGACAGATACTTATAGATTTTTTTCTATGCAATGGAAAATTCCATCATGTTTGTCTTATTCACTGTTATACCCACAGGATGTGGCCCAGTGATCTACTAGGAACTGTGGGTAGGTTTGTTGCATGAATAAATGGATACCGCTTAGACTTTCAAATTAAATGTAATTACCTATTCATTTACATAAAACAGAAACATGAGTGAAATAATTAGGATAGGTAAAAATCACATTCACTAATTTAAATATATATTCTCATTAAAGTTGAAGATGTATGAAAGCTGAATATGAATGAACTCCAACCACTTGCCTCCTTCTAATAATTACTACTTAGCACTGAAAAAATCAAAGCTGTTTAAATCTTTCCTATATGTGAAGTTTTAGTACAGCACCCAATATAAAATTTTATTTAAATAATGTGTACACACACATGTACACACTGCTTTTTAATATTGTACTCCATCAACAGTAACAACAAACAAATATTTTGATTAAAAAGGAGATCAAGGACTTAAACAGACATTTCTCCAAAAAAGACACACAAATGGCCAATAAGCATATGAAAAGATGCTCAATCTCTACCGCTAGAGAAATTCAAATCAAATTCATGAGAAATCACCTCACACCCATTAGAATGGCTCTTACTGGAAAAAAAAGAGGAAAAGATAAGAAATGTGAAGAAGCTGGAACCATTGTTCATTATTGGTGGGGATATAAAGTGGTGCAGCCACTATGGAAAGCAGTATGCTGGTTCCTCAAAAAATTTAAAAATAAAATTGCCCTGTGATTTAGCAATTATCCTTCTGAATTATGTCCAAAAGGGTCTTAAATAGATATTTGTAGCATGCTCCTCATCATGGCATTATTCACAATAGGCAGGAGGTGGAAGCAATTCAGGTGTCCATTAATGATGAATAGATAATCAAAATGTGGTACATACATACAGGCAATAGTACTCCCATCTTTACAAGGAAGAAAATCCCATCTTTACAAGGAAGAAAATCCCATCTTTACATGGAAGAAACTTGAAGAGATTATGTTAAGTGAAATAAGCAGTCACAAAATAAGACAGATACTATGTGATTTCTGTATGATTTAAGTATATGAGGTTTATAAAGTTGTCAAAATATAGAAAAAGAAGGTAGAATCACCATTCTACCTTGCCAGGGTTGCCAGGGGTGGGGAAAGGGAAAATAATTTAATGGATGTAAACTTTCCTTTTGTAAGATGAAAAAGCTGTAAAGTTTGGTTGCACAACAACATGAATATACTTAGCACTACTGAACTGTACACTGAAAATGGTTGACAGTAAATTTTGTGCTTTATGTCTTTTAGCACAGTTTAAAAATTAGGCTGCTTATTTAGTTTTCACATATCCTGTGATTTTTGAGTTTGCTGCTGCTGCTAAGTCGCTTGTCGTGTCCGACTCTGTGCGACCCCATAGATGGCAGCCTACCAGGCTCCACGGTCCCTGGGATTCTCCAGGCAAGTACACTGGAGTGGGTTGCTATTTCCTTCTCCAATGCATGAAAATGAAAAGTGAAAGTGAAGTCACTCAGTCGTGTCCGACTCTTTGTGACTCCATGGACTGCAGCTCACCAGGCTCCTCTGTCCACAGGACTTTCCAGGCAAGAGTACTGGAGTGAGGTGCCATTGCCTTCTCCATTTGAGTTTGCTAGTTCTCCCCTTTTTCTTATAACTCCATCTGCAGTTCAGTCAGTTCAGTTCAGTTGCTCAGTTGCATCTGACTCTTTGTGACCCCATGGGCTGCAGCACGCCAGGCTCCTCTGTCCATGGGATTCTCGAGGCAAGAATACTGGAATGGATTGTCATTCCCTTCTCCAGGGGATCTTGCTGACCCAGGGATCGAACCTGGTCTCCTGCATTGCAGGCATATTCTATATTGTCTGAGCCACCAGGGAAGCCCATGTGCTTCTGTTACCTTCATAATTTTACAATGACTTTATAACACTTTAAAAAAAAATAAGCCTTTTTTTTTTTTAAAGAGACATGTAAATATGCAATTATTGAGGCAGGATATCTGAACAGAAAGTTTTGAGGAAAAAATTCAGAGCAATTACTTCACAGAAAAACAGGAACCATTTTTTTCCCCTAAAACCATGGTGTACTATATATTATATTGTTTATAGATTATGCCTAATTTGTAAAAACAGGTTCTGATCCCAAAGACTGGGGTTCTACTGTTCTCATTCTCATACTGTTACTCTCCTTTGTTGGTTCTGATCTTCTCGGTGTTCCCAGGAGACACTTGTGTGGAGCCTTTTCCTGATAATTAGAATCCAAGTCTAGTTCTCAGGGTAATTTCAGGTACAGAAACTTAAATGCAAAAAAATTCTACTCTGATGTCAACTGGTTAGGCTAAAGGAGGATATTAATCCACATACATTCCCAGTAGCATTTCTCTGACTTAGTTACTATCTTTTCTCCTTTTTCCCTGACCAAGTATCTCAAACTTCTATAGTCCAAGGACTTTCCTTATTTGTATTTCTCAATGTATTTGAGCTCCTCCAGCCACCCTCCCCATGATAGTTGGTGTTATCTCTTCACATGCCCTCTTTCCAATAATACACTCAAATACAAGGCTACTAAAAACCCTCTTAGATTTTTCAAACTTCCTAATATAGAGACCACAATATAGAAAGTGACCAATCCAGCTCTGGGTAATCATTTCTTACGTGGGGCTCTCAAGCTTTATCTCGGGCTTTCCTGATGGCTCAGTTGGTAAAGAATCCACCTGTAATGCAGGAGACCCAGGTTTGATCCTTTGATCCTTAGGAAGATCCCCTGAAGAAGGAAATGGCAACCCATTCCAGTGTTCTTGCCTGGAGAATCTCATTGACAGAGGAGCCAGGTGGGCTACAGTCCATGGTGTCACAAAGTGGGACATGATTGAGCAACTAACACATACACACATCTGTCTACCTACCTATGTGTGCTTATTTTGACAAGTATAAGAAAAATTATTAATCAGAAAGTTAATATTAAAAAGGAATTATGCAAAACTACATATAGGGTATGATTGTAAGTAGTTAAAAATATAACTGTGTTTATAGTGATTGGAAAGAGCATATTAAATACAGTCAAGGAAAGATACTGGTATTTTTCTCACTCTTGAATATTTATCAGATAGTAATAAAGTTGTAATGCTACATTTACAATAAATCTATAATATGTTATGAAATAATGAGATGTGTAATGGGAAACGGGTGTTAAGATAGACAGGAGGACCTCTAATTAGTCCCTTTGGTGATTCGCAATTCTTAAGTCTAAGATTGGGCCACAGGGGATAGTGTCTTAATAGAAACTCTCCAGTTTGAAAATATCATAAATCCAGCATTTCATGACCAGACTACATGACAGGGCTGAGTGTGGAAACTTTGTGTCTTGGACTCAAGAGCACAAGGTGCTGAACCTTGTCTCTGTGTCATGGCATCTTACGTCAATATGGACTTTGGGCTTTAGAAATATATTCTTGCCTAAAACTTGACAAAAACCCCTCTGCCCATGTTAGGTGTGTTTTCCATTAGCTGGTGTTTGTCTAAAACTTTACCTCCTTCTATTCAACTCTTATTCTGCTTACACTATGCTTCTCCCTTTTCTCTCTCTCTGTCTTGCTTTTAACTCTATTTGTCCTGATCATTTTCCCTGTTCAAACAACTTAAGAAGGAGAATTATGGAAGTTATGAAAATTCTTATATATTGCTGAGTCCTGTGATTCATTGGGAAGTCAGCACTGAGAAGGACGTGAAGCAGGGCAGACTTAGAGATAAGTGTGCTCATGCAGTAGGAGAATGATTTGTATGAGGAAGGTGGATGAGATTGAAGCAGATTGGTTCTTTGTTTATGAATTCCCTTTTGCGGTTAGTATAAAAAATAAAAACTATCCCCACTCTTAACATCTACTCTTTTAATCAATATCAATCTACTCCTCTTATCAATATGAGAACTTCCTTTAGCAGGTGTATGTACTTTCATTGTCATTGAACCCTGAAGGTTAAAATACAAATTTCTTTGAATGTGGTGATAGCAAAAGTCACAAAATTTATAAAATGCTAATAATATAAAATTTTAGAATTCAGAGTTGGAAGAAAATATCTAGTTTAGTCTCCTTTGCAGCAAAATAATTCCTTCTTATGTTTCCCTAAGGGTAAAATTTTCTGCTTGAAAATCTTCTGTTATTATCTGTTCTTAGAAATTTTTTTTCCTGGTATGTCAGGTTCTTTCCTGAGAATAGGTTTGGATGGAGATAAGGCATTGAGTGCTAACTGCAGAGGAGGAAAGAGAATTTTGAAATTGAATCTAAGGTAATTTGTGAAATCTACACTTTTGCTGATCACATGTTTGTAACAAACACCTTTGTGAATTTGTTGAGCTAGAAACAGAAAAAGTTCAGGTAAATGGAGAATTTATGCACTTCTAGCCTACAAAATATCTTTTAATTCTGCCAGATATTTACATAATCCTCTGCTGAAGGTCTCATGGAAAGAACATTTTTCCTGACCTGTGTGTTTTTCTTTGATATTTTTAAAAAAGCTTTATTTTTTTTAGATGAGTTTTTGGTTTACAGTACAGATTTCTCATATACTGTAGGCCCATACACATGTACAGCCTGTCCCATATCCAAACATCCCCATCAGAGGGCACACTTGTTATAAACGATAAATCTACCCTGATACATCATTATTACCTGAAATCCATAGTTTACTTTGGGGTCCACTTTCAGTTTTGTCCATTCAATGGATTTGAACAAATATGTAATAGCATCTACCTACCATTCCATACAATGTATTTTCACTGACCTAAAAGTCCTTTGTGCTCCACCTATCCATCCCCTGCCAACCAGTAATCTTTTTACTGTCTCCAGAATGTCATATGGTTGGAATGATAAAGGTTGTAGCTCTTTCAGATAGACTTCTTTCACTTAGTAACACAGCCTTATTATTCCTCCATGTCTTTGCATAGGTTGATGGCTCATTTCTTTATAGCACTTAATGATGTTCCATTGTCTGGATTTACCATAGTTTATCCATTCCCCTACTGAAGGACATCTTGGCTGCTTCCAAGTTTTGGCAATTGTGAATAAAGTTTATATAAACATCAATGTGCAGAGTTTTGTGTTAATATACATTTTCAACTCCTTTGCTTAAATATCAAGGACCATGGCTGCTAGATCATGGTAAGAATACACTGAGATTCATAACAAACTGCCAAACTGTCTTACAAAGTGACTGTGCCATTTGCATGTCTACCAGAAATGAGAGCTCCTGTTACTTCACATTCTCACTAGTATTTGGTATTGTCAGTGTTTTAGATTTTGGGCATTCTAGGTGTGTAGTGTTATCTCTTTGTTTTAATTTGTATTTCCCTGAAAATCCCATGTGCGGAGGAGCCTGGTAGGCTGCAGTCCATGGAGTCACGAAGAGTCAGACACGACTGAGCGACTTCACTTTCTCTTTTCACTTTCATTCCCTGGAGAAGGAAAATGCAACCCACTCCAGTGTTCTTGTCTGGAGAATCCCAGGGACGGGGGAGCCTGGTGGGCTGCCGTCTATGGGGTCGCACAGAGTCGGACACGACTGAAGCAACTTAGCAGCAGCAGATGACATAATGTGGAACATCCTTTTATGTCCTTATTTTCCATGTTTATATTTATCTTCTTTGGTGAGGTATCTATTAAGGTCTTTGGGATAATTTTTAATTGGGTTGTTGGTTTTCTTATTACTGAATTTTTAAGAGTTCTTCATAACATTAGTCATTTGTCAGATGTCTTTTACAAAATATTTTCTCTCATTCTGTAGCTTATTTTCTCATTCTCTTAGCTGTGTTTTTGGCAAAACAAGTTTTTTTTTTTTTAATTTTAATGAAGTTCAGTGTATCAGTTATTTCTCTTATGAATTGTGCCTTTGGTGCTATATCTAAAAACTCATTGCCGTATCCAAGATCGTGTAGATTTTCTCCTAAATTATCATCTATGAGTTCAGTAGTTTTGCATTTCACATTCAGGTTTGTTATTCATTTGAAGTTAATTTTTGTGGAGGGTGTAAGGTCTATGTCTAGATATATTTTGTGTGTGTGTGTGTGTGTGTGTGTGTGAGAGAGAGAGAGAGAGAGAGAGAGAGAGAGAGAGAGAGAGAGAGAGAGAGATGTCCTGTTCTGGAATCATTAGTTTTAAAAAGACCATCTTTTCTCATTGTATTGCATTGCCTTTGCTCTTTTGTCAAAGATCAGTTGACTATGTTTACTCTACTTTTTTTAAAATCTTGCAGATCCCTTTTCAAGTCCATTTCTAATTATATCTTCATCACACCTTCAATGCTTTTGTTTTAACTACATTACCATTGTCTTATATGCATGAGGACATAATATTGGACATATTGGACATTTACTACTAAATGCCAAGCATTGGGCAAGGAATTTTATTTTTGTTATCTCATTCAATCCTCACAAAGACTTTATGAGGCAGACAATATGATTATCCACTGTTCTTCTGTAAGAGTTGAGGCTCAGAGAGGTTAAGTGAGTTTCTTATGGTCCAGAGGTAGAAAATGATAGAGTCAGGGTCAGAGTTAGAAACCAGTTTTATATTAGGTTAAGTTTTTTAGGGATAACACTTTATTTTATTCATCTTTATATTTCTAGCAGGTGGATAGAAAATTAATGTTTGTGAGATTAAATTGATTGTTGAGGCTTAAACTCAATGTGTAAAGTATATTTGGGGCTGGAAAGGAGTTTTTTTGCTTTCCTGTTTGTATTTTTGCCAGAATCACAATCTACTCAAACATTTTATACAGGACAAGCTTTATACAGGGCCCTGGCTCTATAGATTGATTTCAAGGTTATTCTGAAGAGCTCCTATTTTCTCTACTTCTTCATTCTTTGCCATAAATTCTACTTATTGAGCTTTTTTCCCTGTATGGCTATAAGCCTTTATTCTCATAAAATTGAAACAACGTAGGAAATGGTAAGAGATTAGCAATTTATAAATTAATGTTAATCCATCTATCAGATTATTTCCTATGAGCAAATATTGATCACAAACAGAGAAAAATCAGTTATATCCAAGTGACAACATGTGGACGGCTAACATAAAATTTGATTCAAAGGAACAAAAGAAGATATTGGGCCTTCAGAAAAAATAATTGAGGATCTTTAGGCTTATATGACTGACATTAATTAATGAAGTTAAAAAATTATAATGTAATTGAAATTTACATGAATGAGATCTGTGGTATAGAAATAAAGTCTTCCTGAGGAGGGATATATTTCTGGTGGGATGCAATAGCTATTTCTATTACTTACACGAGGCTCTTCTAGACTCAGTGTAATTCCTGTGTGTGTGTGTGAGCATGTTATAAATATGAATTGTATATCTTTTCTTGAATGTAAATGCTAAACAGTGGAAAACACTATCACTGTAAGTAAAAATAAATAGGTAAATGAATATCATTTCTGTTTAGGTTCCCATTTTTATATGCATATACTTGGATAGTTGGTCTATCGCTTTGCTGTGCTTAGTCGCTCAGTTGCGTCTGACTCTTTGTGACCCCAAGGACTGTAGCCCACCAAGATCCTCTTTCCTTGGGATTCTCTAGGCAAGAATATTGGAGTTGGTTGCCCCGCAGTTATCCAGGGGATCGTCCCAACCCAGGGATCAAACCCAAGTCTCTCACATTGCAGGCTGATTCTTTACCAGCTGAGCCACCTGGGAAGCTCAAGAATACTAGAGTGGGTAGCCTATCCCTTCTCCAGGGGATTTTCCTGACCTAGGAATCAAACCAGGGCCTCCTGATTTGCAGGCAAATTCTTTACCAGCCACCAGAGAAGCCCAGTTGGTCTATTAAGCAATTAATTATGACTTGGCTTATAATACAAAACAAGTTTGCCATCTGATGCCAAATTTTCCTTGGAGAAGATGCTTCTGTAATATACCAGTTTGTGTGATGATAAACTGGATTGGGAGAAACTACCTAAAACCTATAATAAGAGTTGATTACTGCGAGGTTTGTCAACTATAAATTATTCTATGTAATTTTGCACATGAAAAATACTGAGGCCAAATGCAACACATTACTTAGCTGCAGGTCCGGATTTATTACTGGTTTCCTTTTCCTCTTTGACATTTTTTTGCTCACAGTCACTGTTTGAGAAATAAGTTTACTAGGAAGATATTTTCTCAGTTATTTGTAGTCTTATATCATGAATGCTTTGCTTTTCCAGGACTGCCTGGTGCATAGACATGCAGAACTATACTTCTGTGTCAGAGTTCATATCGTTGGGAATTCCTAACACTGGAGGGCTGGAGAACTTGCTATTCATCCTGTTTTTGATGTTCTATCTCTTCACTTTACTGGGAAACCTGCTCATCTTCCTCACCATTCTGGTTTCTTCCAACCTCCACACCCCCATGTATTTTTTCCTGTCAGTGTTTGACGTATTTTTCCCTTCAGTGAGTTCCCCCAAAATGATACTACCTAATGGGACAAAGCTGAACCATCTCTTACCAGGGCTGTGCCTCCCAGCTGTTATTTTACCACTTTCTGGGTAGTACCAAGTGCTTCCTCTACACTGTGATGGCCTATGACTGCTTTGTGGCTATTTGTCACTCTTTGTGATACATGGTTATCAAGAACCCCAGAGTGTGTACCAGCTTGACAGTGGGTTCTTGGCTGGGTAGCTGCCTACATGGAAATATCCTCACATTTCTTGTGTTTAAGTTACTTTACTGTGGCCCCGATGAGTTGGACAATTTCTTCTGTGACATCCCAGTGGTGCTACCCCTGGCCTGTGCAGACACCTCTCTAGCTCAGATGGTAAGCTTCACTAACATGGATTTTGTGACTCTTACATGCCTTATCCTTATCCTTACTTCCTATGGTTGCATTGTCCTTTCCATTTTCAAAATCAAATCTTCTGAAGGCAGGCGCCGAGCTTTTTCAACCTGCAGTGCCCACCTGATTTCAATCATCTTGTTCTATAGGCCTGTGATGCTCATCTATCTTCGGCCTGCTTCCATCCCCTGGCTAGATTCTGTTATCCAAGTGTTAAATAATATTGTTGTCCCTTCCCTTAATCCTTTGATTTATACCTTGAGAAACAAGGATGTGAAGCTGGCTCTGAGGAAAGCATTAACTCAAGTGGTCCATGTTCTGGGGCATAAGGTATGGTGGCAGTTCCTTTCTGAAATTCTTTGAGGAGTTGCTTCAGATACACTACTTGTACAATAGGATTGATGCTGAAATAGTGAGCTGGGTGAAGATGCTATGTGACATCTCTTGGGAGTCCTGTCATGTGGTCAGGGATTGGTGGACTGAGCCATGATGTACTGCTTCAAGGACACTTTTCAGATTAACTCAGCCTTTCTCTGTTTTAATTTGCCAAAACAGTGTATCTTTTCTGCTTTACACAGTCTGTTCTCGTGGGAACTGTGTTTTCATTGATTACCATAAAGAAACAAGGTTCTGGAGAACATGGACTGGCTTCCTTCCTTCTTTCCCCAAATATATGCTGTACTCTATTTTCTTACAATCTCTTTCTGGCCATTTAATAAAACCAGGTCAACAAGGTGTGAAATTTTAAAGTAGAATTGCACAGTTTGGTAAATTTAAGTTTAAACTTGGTTTATAACTTCTATGGCTTTAATCATGTCTTCTCAGTACAAAACAATCCCATTTGAAGCTTTATGCTTTTGGCCATCAGAGAAATTTGGCATTAAAATTCTACTCATATGTCATAAGTGAGAAGTTGGCCATTAATCTATTCTTATAAAATGGGAGACTGGATTTCTGTAAATTGGCAGAGGAAAGTCTCTCTGAGTCAGCATTCTCTATTCATTATAGGTTTGGTCCATTTCCTGAAAATCTAATAGATCTGTAATTAGTTAAAATTGAAGCACTAACAATGTAACTTACTTTTTTTTGAATCTTTCAACATTAAAATTTTTTTTTATTTTTTAATATAAATTTATTTATTTTAATTGGAGGTTAATTACTTTACAATATTGTATTGGTTTTAATCAAATGAGCTTTAGGTTTATTATCTATTTAGATTTATCCAAACACCTAGAATAAGAGCTAACACTTAAAATAGTCCAATGTATATGATACACTTTACATGTATTGACTAATTTCTCACAAAATCCTAAGACATAGATATATATGCATACATATCCTCCTTTCATAGGTAAAGCAACTAAGGCCAGCAAAATTTTTCCTCCCAGACAGTCTGAATCTAGAACTGAATGGTTACTGGCTTATAAAAAGTACTGAAGAATCATAAATTCTATATAATTATAGTTATCCTTACCATCTTGCTTTCTGAATATTATTTGCTGTTCTATTTTTCATATACAGACAAAAAAGAACACACATTTCGTGACTCCATTTGTAAAAAATATCCCAAAAGGGCAAATTCATAGAGACAGAAAGTAGATTAATGGTTGCCTAGAGCTTGGAGTAAGGATGAGAATGATTGTAAATGGACATTTTTTTCCCTTTTAGTATGAGGGAAATATTTTAAAATTAGATTGTGATTATAGTTGTACAACTTTATAAATACATATTCTTTGTAAATGTATTCTTATTGAGTTGTACACATAAAATATGTATTTTATGATATACAAATTATATCTAAATAAACTTATTAAAATACTAAAAAATCAATACTAGTCAAAAAGCTTTAAGGTTTTATGATTATCTGATTTAACATCTTTATTTTGAAAACAAAGCTAATGAGTAAGAAAGTGAGTAGTAATATATGACTATAACATATTTACTTTTTAAATTAAGACTCAGATAATTTATTCCACTTTGTTAGAAGTGACCAAAAGCTTTAAATGCAGACAGACTGATATTCAAATCTAAATTCTGTGATTGACTTTTGGAGTTAACTTTGGCAATTATTTAAACTTTTTCAGCGTTATTTTATCTTTAAAAAGAAAATAATATCTACTCATAGGGTTGATGATGCCAGAATGAAATAAAGGGGCCTTGAAGAGTTTGGTTAAAAAAAAAAATAGGAGAATCTCAGTAAAACGTAATTATAATTTCAAAACCATGGAGAAATAAGACTTTTCTGAATTCATTAGCATGAAAAAAAAGACAATAATGATTAGAAAGCTGTAAATCCTTAAACCATTTTAGTGCATTTTGTATTATCCCAAAAGAGTCCGACACGACTGAGCGACTTCACTCACTCACTCAAAGTGATTTTAGCTATAACAAATTTTCTATTAGAAAAGTTTATTGGCATATAGTTGCTTTACAAAGTTGTGTGAGTTTCTGCTTTACAACAAAATGAACCACCTATATATACATGTATATCCCCTCTCTCTTGAGACTCCGTCCCACTCCCATTCCACCCCTCCAGGTCATCACAGAGCACTGAGCTGAGCTCCCTGTGCTGTACAGCACTTTCCTACTTGTTATCTGTTTGACACATGGTAGTGTGTATACGTCAGTCCTAATCTCCCAGTTTGTCCTCCCTTTCCTACTGACCCCAACCCATGTCTGCAAGACTGTTTTCTAGACCCGCATCTCTATTCCTGCCCTGCAAATAAGTTCAACAGGAACATTTTTCTAGATTTCATATATATGCATTCAGTTCAGTTCAGTTCAGTCACTCAGTCCTGTCCGACTCTTTGCGACCCCATGAATCGCAGCACGCCTGGCCTCCCTGTCCATCACCAACTCCCGCAGTTCACCCAAACACACGTCCATCAAGTCGGTGATGCCATCCAGCCATCTCATCCTCTGTCGTCCCCCTTTCCTCCTGCCCCCAATCCCTCCAAGCATCAGAGACGTTTCCAATGAGTTAACTCTTCGCATGAGGTGGCCAAGTACTGGAGTTTCAGCTTTAGCATCATTCCTTCCAAAGAACACCCAGGACTGATCTCCTTTAGAATGGATTGGTTGGATCTCCTTGCAGTCCATGGGACTCTCAAGAGTCTTCTCCAACACCACAGTTCAAAAGCATCAATTCTTCGGTGCTCAGCTTTCTTCACAGTCCAACTCTCATACCCATATATGACCACTGGAAAAACCATAGCCTTGACTAGACGAACCTTTGTTGGCAAAGTAATGTCTCTGCTTTTCAATATGCTATCTAGGTTGGTCAAAACTTTCCTTTCAAGGAGTAAGCGCCTTTTAATTTTATAGCTGCAGTCACCATCTGCAGTGATTTTGGAGCCCCCACAATAAAGTCTGACACTGTTTCCACCGTTTCCCCATCTATTTCCCATGAAGTGATGGGACCAGATGCCATGATCTTCGTTTTCTGAATGTTGAGCTTTAAGCCAACTTTTTCACTCTCCTCTTTCACTTTCATCAAGTATATGATATTTGTTTTTCTCTTTCTGGCTTACTTCACTCTGTATGCCAGACTCTAGGGGTTTCCACGTGGCACTAGTGGTAAGGAAACTGCCTGCCAATGCAGGAGACATTAGAGACATGAGTTCGATCCCTGGGTCAGGAAGATCCCCTGGAGAAGGAAATGGCAACCCACTCCAGTACTCTTGCCTGGAAAATGCCATGGACAGAGGAACCTGGCATGCTACAGCCCATGGGGTTGCCAAGAATCAGGCACAACTGAAACTACTTAGCCCAGCACAGGTTCATCCACAACACTAAGAGTGACCCAGTTTTATTGTTCTGTGGCTGAGTATAGTCCATATATGTATGTACTACCTCTTCCAACATGCTTGTTTCATTGAGCAGCCAGTAAAAATAACGTGCTCACAGCCCTACCTAATTTTATCTTTTTATGCTCTGATTCTTTCTCTACACAGCAGTCAGCAGACTGATTCTTAAAATGTTAAGTTGAATCAAGTCACAGTAGTTAAAGCATGCTGAGAGAAACACAAGTAGTGATCTTTAACAGGAATAAAGAAATGAAAAAATAAACAAATGGATTTTTAGAAAAGGATGTTAATTCAGGAAGATGAAAAACTGATATTGGGAGACTATACAGAAATTATGAAAAAAAGCAGTTTTCTTTTTTTTTAATTTAATTTTTAAACTTTACAGTATTGTATTGGTTTTGCCAAATATCAAAATGAATCCGCCACAGGTATACATGTGTTCCCTATCCTGAACCCTCCTCCCTCCTTCCTCCCCATACCATCCCTCTGGGTCATCCCAGTGCACCAGCCCCAAGCATCCAGTATCATGCATCGAACCTGGACTGGCGACTCTTTTCATATATGATATTATACGTATTTCAATGCCATTCTCCCAAATCATCCCACTCCCTCCCTCTCTCACAGAGTCCAAAAGACTGTTCTATACATCAGTGTCTCTTTTGCTGTCTCATATACAGGGTTATTGTTACCATCTTTCTAAATTCCATATATATGTGTTAGTATACTGTATTCATGTTTTTCTTTCTATCTTACTTCACTCTGTATAATAGGCTTCAGTTTCATCCACCTCATTAGAACTGATTCAAATGTATTCTTTTTAATGGCTGAGTAATACTCCATTGTGTATATGCACCACTGCTTTCTTATCCATTTGTCAGCTGATGGACATCTAGGTTGCGTCCATGTCCTGGCTATTATAAACAGTGCTGCTATGAACATTGGGGTACGTGTGTCTCTTTCAATTCTGGTTTCCTCAGTGTGTATGCCCAGCAGTGGGATTGCTGGATCATAAGTCAGTTCTATTTCCAGTTTTTTAAGGAATCTCCACACTGTTCTCCATAGTGGCTGTACTCGTTTGCATTCCCACCAACAGTGCAAGAGGGTTCCCTTTTCTCCACACCCTCTCCAGCATTTATT
>NW_011494960.1:6631837-6632309 GCF_000754665.1 Bison bison bison
TTCCATTCTTCTTTCTCAAGATCGCTTTGGCTATTCGAGGTTTTTTGTATTTCCATACAAATTGTCAAATTATTTGTTCTAGCTCTGTGAAGAATATCGTTGGTAGCTTGATAGGGATTGCATTGAATCTATAAATTGCTTTGGGTAGTATACTCATTTTCACTATATTGATTCTCCCAAACCATGAACATGGTATATTTCTCCATCTATTAGTATCCTCTTTGATTTCTTTCACCAGCGTTTTATAGTTTTCTATATATAGGTCTTTAGTTTCTCTAGGTAGATATATTCCTAAGTATTTTATTCTTTCCATTGCAATGGTGAATGGAATTGTTTCCTTAATTTATCTTTCTGTTTTCTCATTATTAGAGTATAAGAATGCAAGGGATTTCTGTGTGTTGATTTTATATCCTGCAACTTTACTATAATCATTGATTAGTTCTAGTAATTTTCTGGTGGAGTCTTTAGGGCT
>NW_011494960.1:6632594-6633426 GCF_000754665.1 Bison bison bison
TAGCTCTTCTCTAAATTTTTGGTAGAATTCAGCTGTGAAGCCGTCTGGACCTGGGCTTTTGTTTGCTGGAAGATTTTTGATTACAGTTTCAATTTCCGTGCTTGTGATGGGTCTGTTAAGATTTTCAATTTCTTCCTGGTCGAGTTTTGGAAAGTTGTACTTTTCTAAGAATTTGTCCATTTCTTCCATGTTGTCTATTTTATTGGCATATAATTGTTGATAATAGTCTCTTCTGATCCTTTGTATTTCTGTGTTGTCTGTTGTGATCTCTCCATTTTCATTTCTAATTTTATTGATTTGATTTTTCTCCCTTTGTTTCTTGATGAGTCTGGCTGATGATTTCTCAATTTTATTTATCCTTTCAAAGAACTATCTTTTGGCTTTGCTGATTTTTGCTATGGTCTCTTTTGCATTTATTTCTGCCCTAATTTTTAAGATTTCTTTCCTTCCACTAACCCTAGGTTTCTTAATTTCTTCCTTTTCTAGTTGCTTTAGGTGTAGGGTTAGGTTATTTATTTGACTTTTTTCTTGTTTCTTGAGGTATGCCTGTATTGCTATGAACTTTCCCCTTAGGACTGCTTTTACAGTGTCCCATAGGTTTTGGGTTGTTGTGTTTTCATTTTCATTCAATTCTATGCAAATTTTGATTTCTTTTTTGATTTCTTCTGTGATTTGTTGGTTATTCAGCAAGGTGTTGTTCAGCCTCCATATGCTGTAATTTTTAATAGTTTTTCTCCTGTCAGAACAGATCAGTCGCTCAGTCGTGTCCGACTCTTTGCAACCCCATGAATCGCAGCATGCTAGGCCTCCCTGTCCAGATCGGAAGAGCTCC
>NW_011494960.1:6634701-6637481 GCF_000754665.1 Bison bison bison
AGAAAAAGGTGAAATTCATTTTTTTGGGTATGAAATGTCCTATAGATATCAATTAGGTCTAACTGGTCTATTGTTTCGTTTAAAGTTTGTGTTTCCTTATTAATTTTCTGTTTAGTTGATCTATCCATAGGTGTGAGTGGGGTATTAAAGTCTCCCACTATTATTGTGTTATTGTTAATTTCTCCTTTCATACTTGTTAGCATTTGTCTTACATATTGCAGTGCTCCCGTGTTGGGTGTATATATATTTATAATTGTTATATCTTCTTCTTGGATTGATCCTTTGATCATTATGTAGTGATTGTCTTTGTCTCTTTTCACAGCCTTTGTTTTAAAGTGTATTTTATCTGATATGAGTATTGCTACTCCTGCTGTTTTTTAGTCCCTATTTGCATGGAAAATCTTTTTCCAGCCCTTCACTTTCAGTCTGTTTGTGTCCCTTGTTTTGAGGTGGGTCTCTTGTAGACAGCATATATAGGGGTCTTGTTTTTGTATCCATTCAGCCAGTCTTTGTCTTTTGGTTGGGGCATTCAACCCATTTACATTTAAGGTAATTATTGATAAGTATGATCCCGTTTCCATTTACTTTATTGTTTTGGGTTCAAATTTATACACCCTTTTTGTGTTTCCTGTCTAGAGAATATCCTTTAGTATTTGTTGGAGAGCTGGTTTGGTGGTGCTGAATTCTCTCAGCTTTTGCTTGTCTGTAAAGCTTTTGATTTGGGCTGTAGGTTATTTTCTTTCATCACTTTGAGTATGTCTTGCCATTCCCTCCTGGCTTGAAGAGTTTCTATTGAAAGATCAGCTGTTATCCTTATGGGAATTCCCTTGTGTGTTATTTGTTGTTTTTCCCTTGCTGCTTTTAATATTTGTTCTTTGTGTTTGATCTTTGTTAATTTGATTAATATGTGTCTTGGGGTGTTTCGCCTTGGGTTTATCCTGTTTGGGACTCTCTGGGTTTCTTGGACTTGGGTGATTATTTCCTATCCCATTTTAGGGAAGTTTTCAACTATTATCTCCTCAAGTATTTTCTCATGGTCTTTCTTTTTGTCTTCCTCTTCTGGGACCCCTATGTTTCAAATGTTGTAGTGTTTAATATTGTCCTGGAGGTCTCTGAGATTGTCCTTATTTCTTTTAATTCATTTTTCTTTTATCCTTTCTGATTCATTTATTTCTACCATTCTATCTTCTAATTCACTAATCCTATCTTCTGCCTCTGTTATTCTGCTATTTGTTGCCTCAAGAATGTTTTTTATTTCATTTATTGCATTATTCATTTTATATTGACTCTCTTTTATTTCTTCTAGGTCCTTGTTAAACCTTTCTTGCAACTTCTCAATCCTTGTCTCCAGGCTATTTATCTGTGATTCCATTTTGATTTCAAGATTTTGGATCAATTTCACTATCATTATTCGAAATTATTTATCAGGTAGATTCCCTATCTCTTCCTCTTTTGTTTGGTTTGGTAGGCATTTATCCTGTTCCTTTACCTGCTGGGTATTCCTCTGTCTCTTCATCTTGTTTAAATTGCTGAGTTTGGGGTGTCCTTTCTGTATTCTGGAAGTTGGTGGAGTTCTCTTTATTGTGGCATTTCCTCGCTGTGTGTGGGTTTGTACAGGTGGCTTGCCAAGGTTTCTTGGTTAGGGAAGCTTGTGTCTGTGTTCTGGTGGGTGGAGCTGGATTTCTTTTCTCTGGAGTGTAATAAAGTGTCCAGTAATGAGTTATGAGATGTCAATGGGGGTGGAGTGACTTTGGGCAGCCTGTATCTTGGAGCTCAGGACTGTGTTTCTGTGTTGCTGGAGAATTTGCTTGGTATGTCTTGCCCTGGAACTTGTTGGCCCTTGTGTGGCGCTTGGTTTCAGTGTCGGTATGGAGGCGTTTGATGAGCTCCTGTCAATTACTGTTCCCTGGAGTCAGGAGTTCCCTGGAGTCAGGGTTTGGACTTAAGCCTCCTGCTTCCAGTTATCAGTCTTATTTTTACAGTAGTTTCAAAACTTCTCCTTCTATACAGCACCATTGATAAAACATCTATGTTAAAGATGAAAAGTTTCTCCACCGTGAGGGTCACCCAGAGAGGTTCACAGCATTACATGGAGAAGAGAAGAGGGAGGAGGGAGTTAGAGATGACCCGAATGAGATGAGGTGGAATCAATAGAGGAGAGAGTGGACTATCCAGTAATCACTTCCTTATGTGCACTCCACAACTGGACTGCTCAGAGATGTTCATGGAGTTATACAGAGAAGAGAAGAAGGAGGAAGGATACAGAGGTGGCCAGGAGGATAAAAGAGGGGAATGAAAAGGAGGGAGACAGATCCAGCCAGTAATCAGTTCCCTAAGTGTTCTCCACCATCTGGAACACACAGAAATTCACAGAGTTGGGTAGAGTAGAGAGGGGTTAGGGAGGAGACACAGGCGACCTTGTGGAGAAAAAGGAGAGTCCAAAGGGAGAGAGAGCAGTCAAGCCAGTAATCTCGCTCCCTAGTGAAAAATGGGTACTGAAGATTGGGTTCTTAAAGGTACAAAATTGGTAACAAATACATAAAAGCAAAAATTAAAAATCTAGAGTAGAGTTTGGAATTTCAAAAATACAATGTTAAAGAAAAGAAGAAGGAAAAGAAAGAGAGAAAACAAACGAACAAACAAAAATAAACAAGGTCGCAAAAATTATAAAGAAATATAGGTACAAATTCATAACTAATACCAAAAAGCAAAAGTTAAAAATCTAGAGTTTGGAATTTCAAAAATACAATGTTAAGAAAAAGAAGAAGAAAAAGAAAGAA
>NW_011494960.1:6637581-6638516 GCF_000754665.1 Bison bison bison
CTTCGTTTTCTGAATGTTGAGCTTTAAGCCAACCTTTCACTCTCCACTTTCACTTTCATCAAGAGGCTTTTGAGTTCCTCTTCACTTTCTGCCATAAGGGTGGTGTCATCCGCATATATGAGGTCATTGATATTTCTCCCGGCAATCTTGATTCCAGTTTGTGTTTCTTCCAGTCCAGCGTTTCTCATGATGTACTCTGCATAGAAGTTAAATAAGCAGGGTGACAATATACAGCCTTGACGTACTCCTTTTCTTATTTGGAACCAGTCTGTTGTTCCATTTCCAGTTCTAACTTTTGCTTCTTGACCTGCATATAGGTTTCTCAGGAGACAGGTCAGGTGTTCTGGTATTCCCATCTCTTTCAGAATTTTCCACAGTTTATTGTGATCCACACAGTGAAAGGCTTTGGCATAGTCAATAAAGCAGAAATAGATGTTTTTCTGGAACTCTTGCTTTTTCCATGATCCAGCGGATGTTGGCAATTTGACTTCTGGTTCCTCTGCCTTTTCTAAAACCAGCTTGAACATCAGGAGGTTCACGGTTCACATACTGCTGAAGCCTGGCTTGGAGAATTTTGAGCATTACTTTACTAGCATGTGAGATGCATGCAATTGTGCGGTAATTTGAGCATTCTTTGGCATTGCCTTTCTTTGGGATTGGAATGAAAACTGACCTTTTCCAGTCCTGTGGCCACTGCTGAGTTTTCCGAATTTGCTAGCATATTGAGTGTAGCACTTTCACGGCATCATCTTTCAGGATTTGAAACAGCTCAACTGGAATTCCATCACCTCCACTTGCTTTGTTCATAGTGATGCTTTCTAAGGCCCACTTGACTTCACATTCCAGGATGTCTGGCTCTAGGTCAGTGATCACACCATCGTGATTATCTGGGTCGTGAAGATCTTTTTTGTACAGTTCAACTGTGTATTCTTGCC
>NW_011494960.1:6639940-6642424 GCF_000754665.1 Bison bison bison
TTTGCTCAGATAGCGCTCAGGGTATTCAGGCCAGATTCTTACTCTCAGCGATGCAGCCCATGCCGCGCCTCCCTGCCCAGCCCCCGCTTGCTAGTGGTGTGTGCAGGTGTCTGCACTGCTTCTCCTCTGGGGGATTTACCGTAGGGCTTGCAATCTGTGAGTTTTAATTGTTTATTTATTTTTCCTCTCTGTTATGTTGCCCTCTGTGCTTCTAAGGCTTGGCACAGATTTGGCAGTGAGAAGGTTTCCTGGTGTTTGGAAACTTCTCTCTTTTTAAGACTCCCTTCCCGGGACGGAACTCTGTCCCTCCCTCTTTTGTCTCTTTTTTTGTCTTTTATATTTTTTCCTACCTCCTTTCGAAGAGTTGGGTTGCTTTTCTGGGTGCTGATGTCCTCTGCCAGCATTCAGAAGTTGTTTTGTGGAATTTACTCCGCGTTTAAATGTTCTTTTGATAAATTTGTGGGGGAGAAAGTGTTCTCCCCGTCCTACTCCTCCGCCATCTTAGCTCCTCCTCCCAGCAGTTTTCTTAATAACAAATGGAATGCTCATTTCTGCAAGCGGTTACTTAGCTAATCCTAGCTGTTTCTTTAAACCCAGTTCTTCCAAGCACAGAATCACTGGGCAATTTAAAATATCTAACTTAAAGGATGGCTCCCCACTACAGGAAAAATATGCCCAAGAGTTACTGTTTTTTTTTTTTTTTTGGCTATGCAGTGTGTAGGATCCTGGTTCCTGACCAGGGATCAAGCTCATGCTTCCTACTTTGGAAACTCAGAGTGTTTTTTGTTTTTTTTTTTTAATTTATTTTTGATTGCACTGGGTCTTTGTTGCTGCACATAGGCTTTCTCTAGTTGTAGAGAGTAGGGGCTACTCTGTTGTTTCTCTTGTGGAGCACAGGCTCTAGGTGCATGGGCTTCAGTAGTAGTGACTTGAGGGCTCCAGAGTGCTGGCTTTAGTTGCCCTGTGGTATGTGGGAACTTCCCAGACCAGGAATCGAACCAGTGTCTACTGCATTGACAGGAAGATTCTTATCCACTGTACCATCAGGAAAGTCCAAGAGTTATTGTTAATCAAAAGGATTTGAAAAATGAAAATAAGTTTTTTGCATAGTACATTTTTTTTGGTTTTGTTTTAAAATTAATAAGGTGGAGACACTGGGGAGAAAGAATGAAGGAGGGGAAAGTCTGATTAATTGCTCTCTGTTGTACAGCTGTCCCACATGGGGAGAGAGTGGGTCCCAAAGGAACACCCCAAACATCTCTCCTCAGGGAAATGATCCTTCTTTTCTCAGGGACCACAGGCACTGTTGCTCTAGATTTTCAGTTCTGACTGGCCTTCTGTTTCACAACATCTAAGGAAAGAAAGCAGGAGGGTGGATGTGGAGCCTGGATTCTAGCCAAGTCGATTCTTTCCCTTCCATCTGTAGGTTCCTTCTTTCTAGAATGCTCTCTTCTCATCTAATGGGTTAAACACACCATGGGCAGGTGAAAGAAGATGGGAATTGGCTCTACTGGAGTTAGGGCTAAAACTGACTTAGTTGTCTCCATGGATTGATTGTCTTAAGATATTCCCTAGTTAATGACGCTGGGTTTTAAAAACCTTCATTGGGATGGCATATATTGTCATATTGCAGACATAATTCCTACTGAGATTAAATGTTACATTGAAGTAAGATAGCTATTTTTATTATTGCTAAGTGCCTGTTGCTTTTTCTTGTATTAAATATTATCATTTCCATCCTGTTTCACTCTATTTCCACTAGATTGTTCTTAGTTGTCCGTTGTTCTAGCTGATGATGGAGAAAGCATTTTTGTGAATCGTTTTAATCAATAGGTGATTCCAAAGTGCTGTAGGCACAGGTCAGCTAAAGCCAAGTGCTATGTGGAGTAAAGGAGAATTGAAACCAGAATATTAGTACCTTAAGTGAATTTTCTAATGAGGGTGGGTAGCTGCAGTCATTATATTAGGGGTTTTATATACATTAAAGCATTATTCCTCATAAGAATCATATTATTCAACTATTAACCAGATAGCAAGGAGATTTGGAGACTTTTTCAAAATTGTCTAAAATCACTGAGTGTGCATTTAAACTCAGATAAATCCAAGGGTACGATTTATCTTCTGCCCTCTGCTCTATTCTGCCTCTTGTGTTATCTATTATCCTTCAGAGGACACAGATGAAAAGTGACATTGCACATTAATTAGTGAAAACTGGACTGACTCCTATCTAGAGGTTTTTAATGTACAATATATAGATATTATCCCTTTTCCATGGATCCTGTGCAGGTATTAGTGTTTTGGTGAAAACTCATCTCAGTGAGACTGCTGTCTGACCTTCCAGGTGTGACTAGATGTGAAGATGAGGAATCACACTCCAGTGACCGAGTTCCTCCTCATGGGAATCCCTCACACACAGGGGCTGGAACACGCTCTCTTTGTCTTCTTCCTCGCCTTCTACCTGCTCACTCTTGTGGGGAACCTGCT
>NW_011494960.1:6642524-6642930 GCF_000754665.1 Bison bison bison
TTATGTGTTTGTTTATGCTTATCCTACATGGCCTTTATTGAGTTCTCTTCAGAGCTCATGATACACAGAGATTGTTCAGTAAATAACCAGTAAAATATACACAAACATTGGTCATGTTTATATATTGACTTTCTTATTATCTCTACTAATTCTGTGCCACAACTCATTGTACCCCTCTGTACATGGTGGCACTGAGATATTACAATATATATCTTGCCCTTCATAACACATGTAGTTAAGCTAAATGCAGGTCTAGTACCAAGCCTTCTTAACTCCTACTATCACTGTTTCCTACTGTATCATACTGACAACATCCCAGATTACCCTCTAGAGTGAAAGGGTTGGGAAAGCTATATTGTCCAGTGTTGTTTGAAGAGAAGATGTCCTGATTACTGGGTTCAATTAT
>NW_011494960.1:6643030-6644083 GCF_000754665.1 Bison bison bison
TGCATTGGGGAAGGAAATGGCAACCCACTCCAGTGTTCTTGCCTGGAGAATCCCAGGGATGGGGGAGACTGGTGGGCTGCCATCTATGGGGTTGCACAGAGTCAGACACGAGTGAAGTGACTTGGCAGCAGCAGCAGCAGCTTTCCTGTGGTTGTTGTTTGTATGATATCTCTGTTTTTCTATGCTTTTATTTTCCTTCTATTTGTATCTCTCTCTGTGAGGGAGTATCTTGAATCTCTCTCTCTCTCTCTGTGTCTCCTGTAAGATTCCATAAGTGGCTCAGTGGTAAAGAATCCACCTGCCAATGCAGAATACACGGAATTGATCCCTGATCTGGGATGATCAGACATGTTGCAAAGCCACTGAACCTGTGAGCCACAACTATTGAACCTCTGCTCTAGAGCCTGGGAACTGCAACTACTGAGCCGTTGTGCCTAGAGCCTATCAACAAGCATAGTGTACAGGGTAAAGTAGCCTCCAATAAAAAAAAAAAAAAAAAGGTCACAAAAATTATAAAAAATATATATATGAAATTTGCTTTAAAAAATAGGGTCTTCTTTTGGCAAAGTAATAGTAGGTTATAAAAGTGAAAATTAAAGGAATAATAGAGGACTTAAACATTTTTTAAAAATTAAAAAAAAAGAAAGAAAGAAAGAATGGTCGTAAAAATATATCTAGGACTTTCTCTTGTTTTGTTGTGGGTATTGTGGGGTCAGTTCATTTTCGGCTAGTTCCTTGGTCCGACTTATATTTATCAAGATCTATAGGCCCCTTCCTATGTAGTCGGTACTAACCACAGGGTTTTAATCTATTGCCTGTAGCTTCCACGGCGGTTCTCTCTGTTATAGCTTCTTCTGTTTGCTGGTCTCTTCCGTGTCTGGTTTCCGCCCTGACACAAAGGGGATGGTGGTGGACACTTTTTTTTTTTTTCTCACTTGTTCAGTTGCACTGTGGGGAGGGAGGGACGCTGCAAACAAATAACACTGGCGTGTGCTCGCAGTGCCTCAGCCACACTGGATCTGCCCCTGCTCACGGCGCGTGTAGTCTCCCTGC
>NW_011494960.1:6644183-6645357 GCF_000754665.1 Bison bison bison
AACCAGAGATACAATTCACATACCAAATAATTCACACATTTAAACTATACAATTAATGTTTTTTTAAGTATATTCTAGAATTTCAACCATCACCGTGGTGTATTTCAGAACATTTTTTTTTATCATCACAAAAAGATACCCTATACCTTTAAGCTATCATTCTGTTATTCTTATCATTTTCCTCTCTAAGCAACTGATAATCTGCTTTCTGTATCAATAAATTTGCTTGTTCTGG
The DNA here is from genome assembly GCF_000754665.1 of Bison bison bison. Lineage (NCBI taxonomy): Eukaryota > Metazoa > Chordata > Mammalia > Artiodactyla > Bovidae > Bison > Bison bison. The sequence goes on from NW_011494960.1 coordinate 6,644,419, forward strand.
CCACTTTATAGAAATAGAACCACATAAAATGTATGTTTTTTTATGGCTTTTTTCTTTAACTTAGCGTAATGTTTTCAAGATTCATCCATGTTGTAGCAGGTTACTATTTTTTCCCCACTTCTTATCTTATGTGGCCTGAACATCCCTAGTTACTTTGGTTTCTGAGATCACTATATGTTATTAAATCCATATATATTTATAATTGTACTATCCTTATAAAGGACTGACCCTTTTATCATTATAAAATGTCTCTTTTTATCTCTAGTAATACTTTTTTTTTCAATTTCTTATTTCAGATGAATTTATTACTTTTTCCAAACCACAGATGAGGATGAATTTTGATAGGGAAAAAGGTGGGGCAGGGAAGACAGGGTCAGAGAATAGAACTAGAATCATCATCTAGAAAGCTATAAAACAATACTGATGCCCAATCTCCACCCTAGACAATTGAATAGTAACAGTTCTAAAAGTTCCCAGAAAATTCCATTATTCAACCAGGGTTGAGAAGCACTAGTTTGCATGCTTCCAGCCAGTTTTTCTTCATTAGTGGTTGGGGAGAAGGAGTGGATCCTGGGATCCCGACAGGGCTGCAAAAGGGGAGATGCCATGAGGGTTTCCTGCAGAGGTGTGGGTTGGCAATGGCTGCCACAGGGATGGGGGAGGTGGGAGCAGCAGTCCCAGGAGTTGCATCTCGGCATAAGTCCTCTTGGAAGTCTCCTAGTAATACTTTAAAAGTCTATTTTGTCTATTAATATAGCCATTTCAGCTTTCCTGCGGAGAGGGCAATGGCACCCCACTCCAGTACTCTTGCCTGGAAAATCCCATGGATGGAGGAGCCTGGTGGGCTGCAGTCCATGGGGTCCCTAAGAGTTGAACACCACAGAGTGACTTCACTTTCACTTTTCACTTTCATGCATTGGGGAAGGAAATGGCAACCAG
>NW_011494960.1:6645457-6647053 GCF_000754665.1 Bison bison bison
CTCACATTTCTTGTGTTTAAGTTACCCTACTGTGGCCCCAAGGAGGTGGGCAATTTCTTCTGTGACATCTCGGTGGTGCTGCCCCTGGCCTGTGCAGACACCTCTCTAGCTCAGACAGTGAGTGTCACCAACGTAGGTGTTGTGGCACTCCTGTGTTTCCTTCTTGTCCTCACTTCTTATACTCGCATCGTTATCTCTATATTGAGAATCAGCTCCTCAGAAGGCAGGCACAGAGCCTTCTCCACCTGCAGTGCCCACCTGACTTCTGTCCCGCTCTTCTATGGACCCGTGGTCCTCATTTATCTCCAGCCTGCCTCCAGTTCTTGGTTGGAATCTGTGGTTCCATTGTTGAATAATATTGTTACCCCATCCTTAAATCCTTTGATATACAGCTTGAGAAACAAGGATGTGAAGTTGGCTCTGAGAAAAGCACTAATCCAGGGAGTACATACCTGAGGAGTGTAAGCTTTTCTGTCAGTACCTGTTCTCATAAATTTGCCCTGTATTCATTGGGGGCGACTAGTCTCAGAGTTGGTGTGACTGCTAAGTGCGATTTGGGACAAGTAGGTTGAATGAATTCTTTGTCATTAGCATGTAGTATTTACATAAATTTTTATTCAACAAAATCGTTTATAGGCACTATTTTGTCCACTTTATAAATACTGACAGATGTTATGATAATTATCATATAGAGTAGATATTATTATCCCAATTTGCAGAGGAATATATTAAGGCAGTGGGACATTAAGACACTTCTGCAGTTCACATAGATAAAAGGTTACTGAGCTAGGATGTTAATGGAAGGGTTTTAACTTTGTGCTATTAATTCTGCCTCTGTGTCATCAGAGATAGCTTAAATGCCTACTTCTTCCAGGAAATTCTTTTCAATTTCACAGAGTATTCTCCAATTTTTCAAAAAAATCTAGTTTATTAAATTTGTTACATTTATTTCCCTCACTTTTTCATCTATATTGTGATGAGTGTTGTATACTTGAGTGTGAAATTAAGAAATTTGGTTACATTTCAGAAGCCAGGTGATACACACATATCTACTAATAGGTATTTTCAGAGATCCTCTAGTCTTAGGTCAGTGTATCTGTTCTTTATGACCAGATTCTTGAATAATGACTTCAGATTTTTCAGATTCTTGAATAATGATTTCAGATTTTCTGTCATTAAATCAAAGACTGAATTTGAATTCCAGATTCCTGGTTCATTAAAATAACTTTTTTCTTCATGTAAATAAATAGGTTTGAAGAAAACAGGAAAAATGTAAAAACTAAAGTGATAGAAATTACAAATTAATCCTACCACCCAAATGATAATCACTATCATCATTCTGTTACTTCTCCACCTTCTCTCTCTCTAGTGACTAAATTGAAACAAAAGTTTCTGACTTCCTGTTTATAATTATTTCAATTGTATCATCCATATACCTATCTACATATGTGTACTTATACAGTTGTAGTCATATTATATATATATTCTTGTTCTAACAGTGTATCAAGCATTTTCAATTGCGACTATTTTTAAACCAGTTTAACCAGAGATACAATTCACATACCAAATAATTCACACATTTAAACTATACAATTA
>NW_011494960.1:6647153-6648589 GCF_000754665.1 Bison bison bison
TCCGATCTCCTAGTAATACTTTAAAAGTCTATTTTGTCTATTAATTTAGCCATTTCAGCTTTCCTGTGGTTGTTGTTTGTATAATATCTCTGGTTTTCTATATTTTTATTTTCCTTCTATTTGTATCTCTCTCTGTGAAGGAGTATCTTGAATCTCTGTGTGTGTGTGTGTCTCCTGTAAGATTCCATAAGTGGCTCAGTGGTAAAGAATCCACCTGCCAATGCAGGATACACGGAATTGATCCCTGATCTGGGATGATCAGACATGTTGCAAAGCCACTGAACCTGTGAGCCACAACTCACATTAAGCCTCTGCTCTAGAGTCTGGGAACTGCAACTACTGAGCCGTCGTGCCTAGAGCCTATCAACAAGCAAAGCGTACAGGGTAAAGTAATTAGCCTCCAATTAAAAAAAAAAGACTTCTCCAGCACCACACACACACACAGAAAAAACCAAGCAAAGTGACCACAATAGGAAGTGTAGCCCTTGCTCACCTCAAAGAAATAAAAGCCTGCACAACAAACAAGACCCGATACCGCCAAAAATAAATAAATAAATAAATAATAAATAAATAAAGGAATACAGGAAAGATAGTTTAAAAAAATGCAGCTTGACCATCTTGGCCTTTTGATTGAATTGTAATCCATTCATGTTTTAATGTTAATATAGATATAATTGTATTTACATGTGATATTTTACTTTTGGTTTTCTATATGCATCATTCCATGTCTTTTTGTTCCTCTATTTCTCCTTTACTTTTAAAAATTAGTTCCTAATGTAGCATTTTTAATTTCCTTAATGAGTTTTACATTATATTCCTTGAGTTATTACCTTAGTTGTTGCTCTGGGGCTTACTATCTTATATCCTAACTTATCATAATCAGCTTCAGGTGTATGCTAAAAGAATTCCAGAGTGATATAGAGATACTACTTCAAGACAGCTCTCTTCCTTCCCCTCTCTTTTTGTGATAAAGTGGTTAAATCTATATTACATCTATGAATGATACAATTCCCAACACACTGTTATAATTATTACTTTGTATAATTATGACTTTTAAAGAAGTATGTAAAGTAATTATGTATTTATAGCTTTTGTTATAATGACCTTCCTACTTATTGTTGGCATTCGCCATTTGTTTCTATGGTTTTGAACTATCATGTCATTTTCTTAGCCCAATACAGATTTGCTCCCAGCTACCTCTTTTTTGCTATTATTGGCAAGTGTATTACATTTTTATATATATTGCATGCCCCATAATAGTTTATGTACACATTGTTTTATATATTTGGTTTTAAAATAAGTTCATGGAAATTAGAAAATATGCATTTACAGAATGTTTTAATAACATGTTTACCTTTACCAGTGCTTTTGTTTTTCATTTGGATTTGGATTACCACGAAGTGTTACATGTTTTTAGCCTGAAGAACTTCATTTAG
>NW_011494960.1:6648689-6650431 GCF_000754665.1 Bison bison bison
CTGGATGGGGAGCAGTGTGCATGCGTCTGTCCTCACATTTCTTGTGTTTAAGTTACCCTACTGTGGCCCCAAGGAGGTGGGCAATTTCTTCTGTGACATCCCGGTGGTTCTGCCCCTGGCCTGTGCAGACACCTCTCTAGCTCAGACAGTGAGTTTCACCAACGTAGGTGTTGTGGCACTCCTGTGTTTCCTTCTTGTCCTCACTTCTTATACTCGCATCGTTATCTCTATATTGAGAATCAGCTCCTCAGAAGGCAGGCACAGAGCCTTCTCCACCTGCAGTGCCCACCTGACTTCTGTCTTGCTCTTCTATGGACCCGTGGTCCTCATTTATCTGCGGCCTGCCTCCAGTTCTTGGTTGGATTCTATGGTTCAAGTGTTGAATAATATCGTTAACCCTTCCCTGAATCCTTTGATATACAGCTTGAGAAACAAGGATGTGAAGTTGGCTCTGAGAAAAGCACTAATCCAGGGAGTACGCACCAGTGGAGTGTAAGCTTTTCTGTCAGTACCTGTGCTTATAAATTTACCTTGTATTTATAGGGGATGACCAGTCTCTTAACATTGGTGTGACTGCTAAACAATTTGAATGGATTTTTTTTTGTGATTAGCATGTATATATTTATATAATTTTTATTGAGCAAAATCGTTTACAGCACTTACCATGGGCCAAGCACTATTCTATGCACTTTATAAGTACTGATATAAGTTATTATGATAATTATCATGTGGAGTAGGTATTATTATCCCAATGTACAGAGGAGGATATTAAGGCATCGGAAGGTTAAGAGACTTTTGCAGTGTCACAGAGATAGAAGTTTGCTGAGCTAGGACTGTGACTGCTAGAGTGTTAACTTTGTGCTAATAATGCTTCTTCTGTATTGTCAGAAACGTGTGTGTGGGTTTCCTGTCATGTCTGACTCTTCGCGACCCCATGGACCGTAGGCCGTCAGGCTTTTTTATCCATGGAAGTTTCCAGGAAAGAATGCTGGAGTGGGTTGCAATTTCCTACTCCAGGGGACCTTCCCGACCCAGGGATTGATCCCGTGTCTGTTGCATCTCTTGCCTTGGCAGGAGGATTCTTTATCACTGTGGCACCTGGAAAGCTTTGTATTGTCAGAAGTATAGCACAAATGCCCACTTTTCCAGGAACTTGTTTTCAACTTACATGGAGCATTCTCCAATTTTCCAAAAAAAAAAAAAAAAAAACAACTGTAGTCTATTCAGTTTGTTCCATTCCATTAAATTCCATTACTCTTTTTTCCTATGTTGTGAGGAGTGTTATATACCTGAGTCTGATATAAAGAATTTTGGTTACATTTCAGAAACCAGATGATATCCACATATCTACTAGTGTGTGTTTCATAGATCCTCTAGTCTTAGGGCAGTATTTGCTCTTAACAACAGTAGTTTTAATTCTGTAACAGTGATTGCAGATTTTCTTCCATTAAATCCAAGACAGAGTTTGAGTTCCAAAATTCCTTTAGAAATAATAATCTTCTTTTTCCTCATGTAAATAAATAGGTTTGAAGAAAATAGGAAAACTGTAAAAAAGTAAAGTGACTAGAAATTACAAATTAATCCTACCACACAAATTATAATCACCATTAACGTTCTGACATTTTTCCTCTCTCTCTTATTAATGACTAAATTGAAACTAAAATTTCTGATTACCTGTTTATAGTTATGTAATCTAAATGTACATCATGAATATACATATCTACCTATGCATATTTATACAG
>NW_011494960.1:6650531-6651842 GCF_000754665.1 Bison bison bison
GTGAATAGTTTAGTGGTTGGCTTTTTTTCCCCTTTGAGTATTTAAATACTTATTCTGATGTCTTCTGATCTCCACTGTTTCACATGTGAAGTCACTCATAGTTCTTACTGAGGTTCCCTTGTAAGGGATGATGAGTTATTTCTCTCTTGATGTTTTCCACATTTTCTCCTTTTGTTTGGGTTTTGGTATTTTTATTATTATGTGTTTGTTTATGCCTATCCTACATAGCCTTTATTGAATTCTCTTCAGAGCTCATGATACACAGAGACTGTTCAGTAAATAACCAGTAAAATATACACAAACATCGGTCATGTTTATATATTGACTTTCTTATTATCTCCATTAATTCTGTGCCACAACCCATTGTACCCCTCTGTACATGGTAGTACTGAGATATAACAATAAATATCTTGCCCTTCATAACACATGTAGTTAAGCTAAATGCAGGTCTAGTACCAAGCCTTCTTAACTCCTACTATCACTGTTTCCTACTGTATCACACTGACAACATCCCAGATTACCCTCTAGAGTGAAAGGGTTGGGAAAGCTATATTGTCCAGTGTTGTTTGAAGAGAAGATGTCCTGATTACTGGGTTCAATTATAATGCGTATCTGGTTTTCCCACCAAGTTACATTTTCCAACTTGGCCTCCCAAAATACTCAAGTTGTTCATCATTTCTCACTTTTCTCCAGAATCCAAAGAGAAAGAAGGAAAGTATTTACAGGAGGCCCCATGGACATGAGTCCTTATTTTCTATGACATTTTACTGATGTATAGGTTTGTGTTCCATTTTTACTCCCCAAAGTATCCGTATCATTTGAAACCATTAAAACAAAACAAAAAAGTGAAAATCCCAAATAAAATAAATTGCTGACCTTACAAAAAGCATGAGACAAAAAGGACAAAATGAAGTCCATTTGCACCGCAGACAATGGTTTGATGTGCAATGTGAGGATTCCATGGCCCCTCCTAACATGACAGGTAAAATTTAAGATCATACAGAATCCTATTCCTATACTTTGGTAGTGTGTCCTAGACTATATGCTGGATTCAAACAATTCTAGTATTAGTTTGCCGTTCTATTAATGCTGGATACTAATGGAAGAACACTCATGCTATGATATCTTGTAAAACCTGGCTAATGATTATGACAAATAATTATCACACTAATACTTAGGCTTGTTTGGTAGATTTGTATTCTATGCAATAGAAAGTTCCATCATGTTTATCTTATTCACTGTTATATGTATTGGACATGCCCCAGTACCTAGTGAGCACTGTGTGTGAGTTTATTAAGAGAATGAATGGGC
>NW_011494960.1:6651942-6654549 GCF_000754665.1 Bison bison bison
TGAACTCCGGGAGTTGGTGATGGACAGGGAGGCCTGGTGTGCTGCGATTCATGGGGTTGCAAAGAGTTGGACATGACTGAGTGACTGAACTGAGCTGAACTGAACTGAAGATATTAATTGAGGCAGTTGAGAAGTGATGTTGGGAAACTATCCAACTAATTATAGAAAAAGAAATTTTGTCAACACCAGATGGGATTATTGCCTCGTTTCTAAGTGGTTCCTTTCCTAATCTCCAGCTTTTTCTTTAAACTCAGTTCTTTCAACACAGTATCACTGGACAATTTCAAATATTGGAACTTAATGGATGGCTGTCTACTAAAGGAAAAAAATATCCAAGAGTGACTGTTAATCAAAGGGATTTGAAAATAGGCAAATGCTTTTGCATAATTACCTTTAGTCTAAGAATTAATGAGATAGAGTGAAGTAAAGAAGAGGAGGGAAGAAGGCGGAAGGAGGGGAAAGTCTCCAGTCTAATTGCTTCTTCTGTTCTATAGATATCTTCTTTGGGGAGACGGTCCCAAAGGAATACCCAAAATGCCTATTCACTCTTCAGGGAATGAATGCCACTCCTCTGACAAAGAGGTGTGTTCAGCCTTTCTGGTTTCAGACCCTGGCCCTCCTGTTTCATGGCATCTAAAAGGAAAGGAAACCAGGAGGGTGGACATGGAGCCTGGATTCCAGCCCAAGCCCACTCTTTCCTTTCCATCTGTAGGTGTCTTCTTTCTAGAACATTCTCTCCTCATCTGATGGGTTATACATAGTAGAGGCAGGTGAGAGAAGATGGGAATTGGCTCTATTGGAGTCTGGGCTAAAACTGACTTAGCTAACTTCATGGATTTTCTTAAGATATTCCCTAATTAATGATGCTGAGTCTTAAAAACCTTAATTGTATCCATACATATTGTTATATTGCACGTGTAAATTCTATTGAAAGACAGAATTTTATGTTGAAGGAAGATAGTTGTTTTTAATATTGCTAATTGCTTCATGCTTTTGCCTGCATTAAGTACTATCATTTCTATCCTATTCTCCTGTATTACCACTAGATGGTTTTCAGTTTTCTGCTATTCCAGTTATGATGGTGAGAGCATTTTTGAGAATCATTCACATCAATCAGTTCAGGACAGTTCAGTCATGCAGTCGTGTCCAATGCTTTGAGATCCCATGGACGGCAGCCCACCAGGCTCCTCTGTCCATAGAATTCTCTGGGTAAGAATACTGGAGTGGGTTGTCATTCTCCTCTCCATTTTTATGGATAGTATACAGATGTTATCCCTTTCCCCTGGGTTCTGTGCAGGTTTTAGTGTTTTGGGGAAAGCGCATATCAATGAGACCACTGTCTGATCTTCCAGGTGTGATTAGATGTGAAGATGAGGAATCACACTCCAGTGACCGAGTTCCTCCTCACTGGAATCCCTCACACACAAGGGCTGGAACACGTGCTCTTTGTCTTCTTCCTCGCCTTCTACCTGCTCACTCTTGTGGGGAACCTGCTCATTCTCCTGGCCACCCTCACTTCCTCCAACCTCCACACCCCCATGTTTTTCTTCCTGGGCAACTTGTCAGTGTTTGACATCTTTTTCCCTTCCGTGAGTTCCCCCAAAATGATGCTCTACCTACTGGGGCAAAGCCGGACCATCTCTTACCAGGGCTGCGCCTGCCAGCTCTTCTTTTATCACTTCCTGGGCTGCATGGAGTGTTTCCTGTACACCGTGATGGCCTATGACCGCTTTGCCACCATCTGTCACCCCTTGCGGTACACGGCCATCATGAACCCCAGGGTGTGCGCCATCTTGACTCTGAGCACCTGGATGGGGAGCAGTGTGCATGCGTCTGTCCTCACATTTCTTGTGTTTAAGTTACCCTACTGTGGCCCCAAGGAGGTGGGCAATTTCTTCTGTGACATCCCGGTGGTGCTGTCCCTGGCCTGTGCAGACACCTCTCTAGCTCACAGGGTGAGTGTCACCAACGTGGGTGTTGTGGCACTCCTGTGTTTCCTTCTTGTCCTCACTTCTTATACTCGCATCGTTATCTCTATATTGAGAATCAGCTCCTCAGAAGGCAGGCACAGAGCCTTCTCCACCTGCAGTGCCCACCTGACTTCTGCTCTTCTATGGACCCGTGGTCCTCATTTATCTCTGGCCTGCCTCCAGCCTCTGGTTGGATTCTGTGGTTCAGGTATTAAATACTACTGTTACCCATCCTTAAATCCTTTGATATACAGCTTGAGAAACAAGGATGTAAAGTTGGCTCTGAGAAAAGCACTAATCCAGGGAGTATATACTTGAGGAGTGTAAGCTTTTCTGTCATTATCTGTCCTTACAATTTTGCCTTGTATTTATCTGGGGCACCTAGTCTATTAGAGTTGATGTGACTGCTAAGTGCAATGTGGGACAAGTAGGTTGAATTAATTCTTTATGATTAGTGTGTATATATTTATATAAAATTTTTTTTCAACAAAATCTTTTACAGCACTTACCATGTGCTAGGCAGTATTCTATGCACTTTACAAATACTGACCCATGTTTTTATTACAATTATCACATGGAGTAAATATTACCCCAATTTACAGAAGAGGATATTAAGGCACCGAGAGGTTAGGACAGT
>NW_011494960.1:6654649-6658003 GCF_000754665.1 Bison bison bison
AACCAGTCCATTCTGAAGGAGATCAACCCTGGGTGTTCTTTGGAAGGAATGATGCTAAAGCTGAAGCTCCAGTACTTTGGCCACCTCATGCGAAGAGTTGACTCATTGGAAAAGACTCTGATGGTGGGAGGGATTTGGGGCAGGAGGAGAAGGGGATGACAGAGGATAAGGTGGCTGGATGGCATCATTGACTCAGTGGATGTGAGTCTGAGTGAACTCCGGGAGTTGGTGATGGACAGGGAGGCCTGGCGTGCTGCGATTCATGGGGTCGCAAAGAGTCGGACACGACTGAGTGACTGAACTGAACTGAACTCATGTGTAAGTCATATGTTCATAAATTTATGAATGTCATATATATATATATGTATAAGTGTTTTGAAAGTGAATGTATTGTGAAGCCTAATTTAATCTGTCTGGGTGACAAATGCATTTCACTGTGGATATTTATTGAATAAATTTATGATATGGAAAGTCTAGGAATAACACAATATAAAGAAAAGTACAATTGGGGGCTATTAGATTATCTGTTTCTTTAATGTCTTGTGATTTTGCCAAGAACAGCATTTTTGAAAGTTAAATGAGATAGTACATATAAGGCTCACTGTGGCTTACTTCTTTTCCTAATGTGTGTGTTTTAATGAGTCATAGGGATATTGATTATGAAATACATAAACTCCTTGAAAAATTCTTATTACTTAGGTGCAAAGTAAAATACTCAATTTATAGAAAGGGCAGTTGAAAAAGGAAGAGTAGGGCACATTACTGATTACAAAATATTTCAGAGCTGGTCTGATTTTCACTAATACAGCACTGCTTTTTGCAGTAAAGAAGTTGAGATGACAAGCTGAAACAAAATAATAAAAGCTGTGAATATAATATATATATAAATTCAGAATTGATTTTCTGAACTGTTTACTATGTGACAATCCAAAATAATTCAGTTTGGACTGGATTTTGAGATATGCAAAATATTTCTAGTTACACCAATAATCTTTTAGGGATCGGCATGGAGAAGGCAAAGGCAACCCACTCCAGTACTCTTGCCTGGAAAATCCCGTGGACGGAGGAGCCTGGTAGGCTGCAGTCCATGGGGTCACTAGGAGTTGGACACGACTGAGCGACTTCACTTTCACTTTTCACTTTCATGCCTTGGAGAAGGAAATGGCAACCCACTCCAGTGTTCTTGCTTGGAGAATCCCAAGGATGGGGAAGCCTGGTGGGCTGCCGTCTATGGGGTCGCACAGAGTCGGACACGACTGAACCGACTTAGCAGCAGCAGCACCAGCATATGTATTTAGATGAAACAGAAACATGAGTGAAACATGGGATACAAAACAACAACATACACTAATTTAAATATATATTCTCATTAAAGTTGAAGATATATCAAGCCAAATCTGAATGAACTCCAACCACTTTTTAAAGCTCCTTTTAAATCAGTTTGTAATGACTGGGATTGCAAACAAAAAATTAAGCACTTTAAATCTTTCCTAAATGTAAAACTTTAGTATAGCACAGACACAACATAAAATTTTATTTAAAACACATGCACACAAACACACACGCATACACCAGTTTATCAAATTTACTGCATCGTCAGGAACAGCAAGAACAAAACAAATAATATAATTAAAGGAGGGGTACAGAACTTAAATATATACTCAAAACTATGTTTTTTCCAGTAGCCATGTACAGATGTGAGAATTGGACCATAAAGAAGGCTGAGAGCTGAAGAACTGATGCTTTTGAACTGTGGTGCTAGAGAAGACTCTTGAGAGTCCCTTGGTCTGCAAGGAGATGAAACCAGTTAATCCTAAAGGAAATCAACCCTGAATATTAATTGGAAAGACTGATGCTGAAGCTGAAGCTCCAGTACTTTGGTCACTTGATGTGAAGAGTTGACTCATTGGAAAAGACCCTGATGTTTAGAAAGATTGAAGACAAAAGGAGAAGAGGTGGTAGAGGATGAGTTGGTTAGATAGCATCACCAACTCTTAAGACATGAATTTTAGTAAACTCTGGGAGATAGTAAAGCACAGGGAAGCCTGGCATGCTGCAGTCCATGGGGTCACAAAATGTTGGACATGACTTAACGGCTCAACAACAATAACCGTAACAATGGATTATATCTCTTCCTAATATTTGTGTTTTAATGAATCAGAGGGATAGTAATTATGAGATGCACAAACCCCTTGAAGATTTCTTGGAATTTCTTACATACAAAGTAAAATATTAAATTTATAGTAAGGGAAATTGAGAAAGGAAAGATTGGGGCACATTACTAATCATAAATCAGTTCAGTGCTGGAGTGATTTTTACTAATTCAGTAAATGTTTTTCATAGTATAGAAATTTAGATTACAAGCTGAAACAAAATAATTAAAACTATGGATATATATGTGTATGCTGCTGCTGCTGCTAAGTCGCTTCAGTCGTGTCCGACTCTGTGCGACCCCATAGCAGGAAGCCCACCAGGCTCCCCTGTCCCTGGGATTCTCCAGGCAAGAACACTGGAGTGGGTTACCATTTCTTTCTCCAATGCATGAAAGTGAAAAGTGAAAGTGAAGTCGCTCAGTCATGTCGGACTCTTAGCGACCCCATGGACTGGAGCCTACCAGGCTGCTCCGTCCACGGGATTTTCCAGGCAAGAGTACTGGAGTGGGGTGCCATTGCCTTCTCCGATATATGTGTATATATGTATATATATTCAGAATTCATACACTCAACTGTTTAACATGTGACACAATCATTGTGTTTTGCACAATCCACAGTTTTGCACGGATAATAATGATGGTGATTTTGAGATATTAAAACATTTTTGAAAGTGTTAGTCGCTCAGTTGTGTCCAGCTCTTTGTGACCCCATGAACTGTAGGGGTCTGTAAATACTAGGATATAGTTAGAATTGTCACCTATGGTTCAGGAAATCAAAATATTCATATGCTACAATATGCTTCATCAATATGTAGGAACAAAATACTGACTGTTGCAAGAGCAGAGATCAGTCTCAAAAATGCTGTGTTCAGTGAAAGAAGCCAGACAAAAAAGGAACATACATTTTGTGACTCCACTAGTAAAAGGGCAAATTCATAGAGATAGAAAGTAAACTGATTGCTTAGTGCTTAAGGTAGGAGTGAAAATGACTGAAAATGTGTGTGTATATATATATATATATATATACATACATATACATATAAAATGAGGGAATATATATATTATGTATATTGTATATATACTTATTTACATATACACATATATGCATACATATTATACGCACATATATATATACACATAGTATACACATAGTATATATATTATGGGGGAAATGTTCTAAAATTAGATTGTGGTAATGGTTG
>NW_011494960.1:6658103-6659126 GCF_000754665.1 Bison bison bison
ATGCATGAAAGTGAAAAGTGAAAGTGAAGCCGCTCAGTCGTGTCCGACTCGTAGCGACCACATGGACTGCAGCCTACCAGGCTCCTCCGTCCATGGGATTTTCCAGGCAAGAGTACTGGAGTGGGGTGCCATTGCCTTCTCTGTATGCCTATACTACATGGCCTTTATTGAGCTCTCTTAAGAGCTCATGATACATAGTGTTCAATACATAGCTGGTATAATATAGAGGGACATTGGTCATGTTTATATATTGACTTTCTCATTATCTCCACTAGTTCTGTGCCACAACCCATTGTACCCCTCTGTACATGGTGGCACTGAGATATAGCAATAAGCATCTTGCCCTTCATTACACACGTAGTTAGGGTAAATATAGCTCTAGTCTCAAATCCTCTTAACTCCTACTATCACTGTTTCCTACTGTATCATACTGACAACATCCTAGATTACACTTTAGTGTGAAAGGGTTGGGAAAGCCATATTGTCCAGAGTTGTTTGAAGAGAAGATGTCCTAATTACTGGGTTCAGTTACCATGCGTATCTGGTTCTCCCACCAAGTTACATTTTCCAACTTGGCCTCCCAAAATACTCAAGTTGTTCACCATTTCTCATTTTTCTCCAGAATCCAGAGAAAGAAGAATATTTACAGGTGATCCCACGGACACATCAGTCCTTATTTTCTATGACATTTTACTGATGCGTAGGTTTGTGTTCCATTTTTACTCCCCAAAGTATCCATACCATTTGAAACCATTAAAATAAAACAAAAAGTGAAAACCCTAAATCAAATAAATTGGTGCCCTTACAAAAAGCATGAGACAAAAAGGACAAAATGAAGTCCATGTACACCACAGACAATGGTTTGATGTGCAATGTGAGGATTCCATGGCCCCTCCTAACATGATAGATAAAACCTAAGATAATACAGAATCCTATTCCTGTGCTTTGGGAGTGTGTCCTAGACTATATGCTGGATTCAAACAATTCTAGTATTAGTTTGCCATTCTATTAATGCTGGATACT
>NW_011494960.1:6659226-6662517 GCF_000754665.1 Bison bison bison
TTTTATTACAATTATCACATGGAGTAAATATTACCCCAATTTACAGAAGAGGATATTAAGGCACCGAGAGGTTAGGACAGTTTTGCAGTGTCACAGAGATAGAAAGTCGCTGAGCTAGGATGTGAATGCAAGGTTTTTAACTTTGTGGTAATGCTTCCACTGTATTGTCAGAATTATAGCATAAATGCTTACTTCTTTTAGGGACTTCTTTCCAATTTACATTGAGTATTCTCTAATTTTCCAAAAAAATATGTATCTATTAAATTTGTTCCATTAATTTTATCACTTTTAATATATATTTTAACAAATGCTATGTATTTCATCTTGATATAAAGGGTTTCCTTTACATTTCAGAAGCCAGGTGATATCCATATATCTACTAATATGTATTTTAATAGATCATCAATTTTAGTTAAGTATATCTGTTCTTTACTACAGTGATTTGAATTCTATAATAATGACTGCAGATTTTCTTTCATTAACTTAAGACTGAGTTTGAATCGCAGATTTCCTGAACTTTCAAATGTAATAATCTTTTTTCCCTTATATAAGTAAATAGATTTGAAGAAACCAGGAAGACTGTGAAAATTAAAGTGATCTGAAATTATGCATTAATGCTACCACTGAAATATAATCACCATTAACATTCTGGTATTTGCTCTATCTCTCTCATTGATGACTAAATTAGAACTAAATTTCCTGACTTCCTGTTTATAATTATTTTATTTATATCTGTATTATTATATACCTGTCTACATATGTGTATTTATGCACATATGTGGGGCTTCCCTGGTGGCTCAGTGGTAAAGAATCTGCCTGCAATGCAGAAGACCCGGGTTCTATCCCCGAGTTGGGAAGATCCCCTGGAGGTGGGCATGGCAACCCACTCTAGTGCTCTTGCGTAGAGAATCCCACGGATGGAGGAGCTTGGCAGGCTGCAGTCCTTAGAGTCACACAGAGTCAGACACTACTGAAGTGACTAAGCAGCAGCAGCTGCAGTCATGTCTATAAATAAGTGTATAAACTGTGCTCAAGACTCTTTTCAGTCCCTTGGACTGTAGCCCACCAGGCTCCTCAGTCCATGGGATTTTTCAGGCAAGAATACTGGAGTGGATTGCCATTTTCTACCGCAGTGAGTCTCTTGTGTCTCCTGCATTGACAGGCAGATTCTTTAACACTGAGCCATGAATCTTGTTTTAAAAGTGTATCAATCATTTTCAATTGCCACAGTTTTTAACCAGTTTTATTGAGATATAATTTACATACCAAATAATTCACCCATTTAAAGTACATGAGTCAGTGTTTTTTAGTATATTCACAGATATGTGCAACCATCCCCATGGTGTGTTTTAGAACATTTTTATCATCTCAAAAAGATATCCTATACCATTTAGCTATCATTCTCTTATTACCTCTGTCACCCTTGACTGTAAGCAATCATTAATTTGCTTACTGTATCTATAGATTTCCCTGTTCTGGACATTGTATATCAGGAGAATCACATAAAATGTGTTTTTTGTGTGAGTCTCTTAACTTAGCATAATGTTTTCAAGGTTCATCCATGTAGTAGCAAGTTATGTCCCTCTGCACCTCCCCCTACTTCATATGTGATATGAATGTCTCTAGTTCTCTTGATTTCTGAGGCAACTATATGTTATTAAATGCACATGTACTTACAATTGTTCTGTCTTTATACCAGATTAACCCTTTTATTATTATAAAATATTCCTTTTTATCTCTAGTAACATGTTTTGTTTTAAAGTCTATTTTTTCTACTAATCTAAACACTTCAACTCCCCGTTGTTTCTATTTGCATGATATCTCTTTTTCTACACCCTTATTTTCCTTCTGTTTGTATCTTTTTTTAAAAAGTATTTATTTTTAATTAATTTATTTGGCTGCCCTGGTTCTTAGTTGCAGCATGTAGGATCTAGTTCCCTGACCAGGGATATGAAATCAGACCCCCTGCACTGAGAACTCAGAGTCTTAGCCACTGGACCACCTGGGAAGTCCCCTGTTTTTGTCTTTGAATCTAAAATGTGTCTCCTATAGACAGAATGCATTTGGATCATTTTTATGGTCCAGTTCAATGATCTCTGCCTTTTGATTGAATTTTAATCCATTCACATTTTAATGTTAATATAGATATAATTGGATTTACATGTGATATTTTACTTTTTGCTTTCTATATGTGTCATTCCATGTCTTTTATTGTTCTTTTATTTCTCCTTTACATTTAAAAATTAATTTATAATTAATATTTTTTAGCATTTTTAGTTTCTTTAATGAGTTTTTCACTATATTGTTTGAATTATTACCTTAATAGTTGCTCTAGGGTTTACCATCTTATATCTTAACTTATCACAATAAGCTTCAGACATATACTAAATTAATTCCAGAGTGATAGAGAGACACTAATCCTATATAGCTCTCTGCCTTCTGCCCTCTCCTTGTGGTATTATTGTTAGACATATTATACCTATGAATGCTACAATTTCAACAATGCATTGTTGTAATTATTGCTTTGTGTAATTTTACGTCTTTTAAAGAAGCTGGGTGAAGTATGTAAAGCAACTATGTATTTATAGCTTTTGTTATAATCTTGTTACTTTTAGTTTTCTCCATTTGTTTCTGTGGTTTTGAATTATCATGTCATTTTCTTTGCTCAATACAGATTTGCTCCCATCTACCTCTTTTTCGCTATTATTGGCAAGTATATTACATTTTTATGAATATTTCATACTCTGTAATACTTTATATGCATATTGTTTTATATATTTGGTATTAAAATAAGTTCATTGAAATTAGAAAATATGAATTTATACTGTCTTTTTAAATAGCATAGTTACCTTTACCAATGGTGTTTGTCTTTCATTTGTATTTGGATTACCATCTAGAGTTAAGTGCTTTTAGCTTGAAGGACTTCATTTAGTAGTTTTTATAAGGTACATCTGCTAGGAACAAATGTTTTCCACTTTAATTTTTCATAGAATGTCTTTATTTCATGTTTCATATTCACTTGGATGATTTCTTTAATGTCAGTAGTATCCTGGTTGGCTTTTTGTCCTTTGAGTGCTTATTTATCCTGGTGCCTTCTGAGATCCACTGTTTCATATGAAAAGTCAGTCAAAGTTCTCACTAAAGTTCGCTTGTAAAGGATGAGTCATTTTTTTCTGAATGTTTTCCACATTTTCTCCTTCTGTTTGGTATTTGGTATTTTTGTTATTCTGTGTTTATTTATGCCTATACTGCTGCTGCTGCTGCTGCTAAGTCGCTTCAGTCGTGTCCGAC